>NC_069781.1:151820722-152125999 GCF_027406575.1 Nycticebus coucang | reverse complement strand
GAGGTGGTGGGTTCAAACCCAACCCTGGCCAAAAACTGCAAAAAAAAAAAAAAAAAAAAAAAAAGAATGTATCTGTTTTTAGGTAATAAACACTAAAGTACTTGCAACTCACTTTCAAATGGTTCAAAAAAGTGTGTGTACATGAGAGAGAGGGATGGACAGAGAGATTACAGAGCATTCTCTCTCCCCACTCTCCTTCCTCTCTCTCATATAAAATAAACTTATATTTTTATATCCTAAAAAAATGATAAACCAAACATAGTAAGATTTGGGAAATCCAGTTAAAATGTGTGTGGGAATTTGTTGTACTATTCTTGCAAATGCTTTGTTTAAAAGAAAAAGTTTTTAAAATTTTCAAGTGAAAAAAATTAACAGGAACCCAAAACTGCTCTAAAACATAGCACATTTAAAAAAATAATTCAGAGCAGTATTGAACATCAAGTCATTTACTGAGGCCTAGCAAGATAAAGGAATTTTTTCAACAATGCTCTGTTCACACACATACACACACAAGGCTGGTTTAGGAAAACGCAATATATTTCATGTACTGAAAAATCTTATCTTCCACTTATCTGCTACATTATTGCTTCCTTTACTTGAATAACTTTGCAATAAATTCTTTGTGATATTAACACAGCTACGTTCAACTTTTAAGTACTGAAATACAGGCTATCTTAAAAGTACAAGCATTATCTACCAGTCTGAATTATCAGTGTTCCTATTTTAGCTAACATCCAACCTAGTTTTGGAAAGAGAAAAATACTAAATATGTAGATAGCATTTGCATTCAAATATTAACATTGGAAGCCCAAGAATTAAAATAATAATTTTTGATAAAAAATACTACACGTGTTCAGAGTCCAACACATAATAGTCTTATTTTTTTCTTACATCTGCAAAAAAATGTGCTCTTTGTGCTTGTCTCAATTTGAACCGTTTGATTTTCTGCTGGATCCTTTTATCTTTCAAAAGTTGCTGTTCTGTGGCCCACTCACAGTGAAGATAGGAGCTAAAATTTTTATAAAAGCAATATATTAGGATGATATAGAAAACCATGTCTTTCTAGATGTACTTTAATCTTAACATCCAAACAAAATATTATTTTCAATGTTATAGGTAGGTAGCTCATTTCATTTCGTTTTAATAGACTCCATAGAGTTTCTAAAAAGAAAGTCATTGTGATTACTATATCCTAAGATTGTAGTGCAAAGGTCTACATTGCCATATAGAAACAAAATGATACAATGATTAAAAGTTTAACAGCAAGATGTGATTTATCTTTAATGCTTTTTCATTGAAATAGTTTTGTCATGATCAGAAAGCCAACTTGTTTTGAAACCTATGTAACTTTATTTAAAATGTTTTCATGAAGGTATACACAAAAGTTGGAAAGTAAACAAAGAATCATAATTTCCCAGAAATTAACAACTCTTACAAGTTAATTCACCTGTAACCAAGATTAAATTTAAACTTTTAATGTCAAATCATCATATTCTGTACATCTGACACCAAAAATTTAAATATCAAAAACACTTGCTTTTTTTAAGAGATAAGGTTTTTGCTATATTGCCCAGGCTGGCCTTGAACTCCTAGGCTCACACAATCCTCTTGTCTTAGCCTCCTGAGCAGCTAGGACTACAGATAAATCAGAAATGTCTTTTATGGCTAGGTTTGGTGGCTCATGCCTGTAATCCTAACACTCTGGGAAGCTGAGGTGGGTGGATTGCTTGTGCTCATGAGTTCGAGATCAGCCTGATCAAGAGCAAGACCCTGTCTCTGCTAAAAGTAGAAAAACAAGCTGGAAGTTGTGGTGGTCACCTGTCCTCCCAGCTACTTGGGAGCCCAAGAGTTTGAGGATGGTGTGAGCTATGATGCCATGGCACTGCTCTTTTTAGGGTGACAGAGTGAGTCTTTGTCTCAAAAAAAAAAAAAGAATTGTCTTTTATAAAAACAATAAAATCTGAAAAGTTAGTACAACAAATAGTAACAAATAGTGTATCTAATTTGTAAAAGCATATATATATTTTTTGGGGGGAGCAGAGTCTCACTATGTCACCCTTGGTACAGTGCCATGGCATCATAGCTCATAGCAACCTCAAACTCTTGTGCTTAAGAGATTCTCTTGCCTAAGCCTCCCAAGTAGCTGGGACTATAAGTGCTCGCCACAACACCCGGCTATTTTTAGAGATGTGGTCTCGCTCTGCCTTAGGCTGGTCTTGAACTCTGGGAGGCTGAGGTGGGTGAATTGCCTGTAAAAGCGTATTTTAAGAAGATTCCTGGGCGGTGCCTGTGGCTGTGGCTCAGTGAGTGGCTCAGTGAGTAGGGTGCCAGCCCCATATGCTGAGGGTGGTGGGTTCAAACCCAGCCCCGGCCAAACTGCAACAAAAAAATAGCCGGGCGTTGTGGCAGGCGCCTGTAGTCCCAGCTGCTAGAGAGGCTGAGGCGTAAGCCCAAGAGTTAGAGGTTGCTATGAGCCCTGTGACGCCATGGCACTCTAGGCACTCTACCCGAGGGCGGTACACTGAGACTCTGTCTCTACAAAAAAAAAGAAGATTCCTGCAATTTGATAATTAACCATTTTATAGGGGAAAAATACATTCAATTTTAACATAAAAGGTTTTCCAATAGACCCTTTTTACTTTTTAATGACTTTTAAGTCCATGCAATTACAACTAATAAAATTATCATTAAAAATGTAGATATAATGAAAACCTATAATTTTAACTTTACACATTGTAAATATAAATATTATAATTTTATAACTTATATAAAGTTGTAAGTTATAAATAGTTATAAATATATATAAGGTTAAATATATAATTTTACACATTATAAATAAATACAGTATAAATTAAGTATGTTAATTTATATTTAAATCAACATCTTTCAATTATTTTTCTAATTCAAATACTTACTAATTCTTGTATTTTACAAAAAATTCTTCTGTATCAATCATCATTCCAGGTGATATCTGAGAAAATAAAATCAGTAATTTTAATTCTTTTAAGTAGGCCAGAAAATATAAAGGAAAATATAATATACCATTACTTACTTCCTTTTTTATAATTCTAGAAGATAGTATTTTGTCTACAATTGCAGCATCTTCTTCACTGGGATTCTCCTATGGGGGCAAGGAAAAAAACCCATAATTGAACATACTCAGAAAAATCTTTAAGTTGCCATTTGTATGTTTATGAATGTACTAATATTCAACAAACTTTTATTTACATAATTGCTGAGCAATATGGTAAATGTTAGAAATACAAAAATGGGGCGGTGCCTGTGGCTCAAGGAGTAGGGCGCCGGTCCCATATGCCAGAGGTGGCAGGTTCAAACCCAGCCCTGGCCAAAAACCAAAAAAAAAAAAAAACAACAACTAGAAATACAAAAATGGACTGGATGGAAGTGGAACACATTATTCTTAGGGAAGTATCAAAAGAATGGAAAAGCATGAATCCTATGTATTCAATTTTGATGTAAGAACAATTAATGACCTAGTACACGGTGGGGGGTGGGGGAAGAGGGAGCAGAGAGGGAGAGAGAGGAGGAGGTAGGGAGGGGCATAGGGGAAAGGAAGAGCAGAGAGAGGGAAGGAGGGAGGGGTGGGGTCTCAGTGAGTGACACACCTTTTGGGGGCAAGACACAATCAATTGTAGAGGGACTTTACCTAACAAATGCAATCAGTGTAACCAGGTTTCCTGTACCCGCAATGATTCCCCAACAATAAAAAAAAAAAAACATCGAGAGGCTGAGGCAGGAGACTCGCCTAAGCCCAGGAGTTGGAGGTTGCTGTGAGCTGTGTGACGCCACGGCACTCTACCGAGGGCCATAAAAACTGAGACTCTGTCTCTACAAAAAACAAAAAACAAAACAAAAGAAAAAATGATAAAAATATATCGCCATTGTTACTGTCCTTGTCATCATCACAGTAAACATACTACGCTGTTTCTGAGACAGACTCTTGTTCTGTCACCCAGGCTAGGATGCAGCAGCATTATCATAGCTCACTATAACCACAAACTCAAGTGATTCTCCTGTCTCAGCCTTCTGAGTTAGCTGGGACTACAGAGCTGGACAATTTTTCTATTTTTTGTAGAGACAGTCTCATTCTTGCTCAGGCTGAACTCAAACTCCTGGCCTCAAGTGATTCTCCTCCCTCAGTCTGCCAGAGTCCAGTGGTGTGGACCACCATGCCCAGCTCCATAGTGTGCTGTGCAACATGTCAGACATTATTCTCAGCACTTTACACCTGTTAACTAGTTTAATCTACTACCACCTCCATTATTACCACCACTGTTACCACCAAGAACTCAGGCTCACTCAGCTAGCAACGACGGCTTACAACGGAGACAAGGGGGACTAAGAGAATTACAGAAGAGGAAAAGGGCGATTGTAAGGCAGAGAGGTGTCAAAACATGGCATTCTGGGAACTATGTTCATAAAGCAGAGGAATGAGTCACAGAAAATGAAACCAGAAAATCCCAAGGCTTTAATATACTGTGTTAAAAAGGCATCATTATTTTTGTAAGATTTAGGAAACCCCACTCAATCCAGCAATTCCCACTAGCTATCTACTCAAAGAAAAAAAAGTGCTTTTATAAAAAAGATCCCTGCCCCCAAACGTTTACTGCAGCACAATTCCCATAATCATAAAGACAAGGAATCAACCTATGTGCCCCTCAACTGATGAGTGGATAATGTGGTATATGTAGACCATGGAGGAGTACTCAGCCATAAAAAGGAATGAAATAATGTCTTTTGCAGCAGCTTAGACGGAATTGGAGACCATTATCCTAAGTGAAATGTTTCAGGAATGAAAAAACAAATGCCACAAGTTCTCAGTTACCAGTGAGAGCTATACAAAGAATACACACAGTCATAAGGCAGTGTAATGGACACTGAAAACTGATAAGGGGAGAGATAAAAACCTACCAATCGGGTACAATGTACACGCTTCTGGTGATACAGTCTTTACTTCAGCAATATACAATTCATCCATGTAACAAAAAAAGTACTTTACCCCCTAAATCTACTGAAATTATAAAAAATGTTTTTAAAAAGAACCATTAGAAGAGTTTTCAATAGGAAATTAATGTGATTAGATTTATAATTTAGAAATATTCTGCAGAAAGGAAAGGGTCTGAAGGAATTTCAGAAATCTATATGTAGGAGGTAAAAAAATGGTGACAATTTGAAGTAACAAAGAAAAATGAAGAAAGAATGAATTCCTCGGGGTTCAAATTTGAATGACTCTGTTAACTAATAATATAGAATCCAGGAAAATAATCTGGAACAATTTCAGGAGGCACAACAACATAAATATTTTATATAATTTACATTGGTCTAAAATGTTTTGTCATAATCCCAAATGTGTCTTACCACAAATAATTGTAAAGGCTGTTCACCAGGTAAAGGAGCTGAATTCTTTTTTATTTTCATAGAGCATTTAACCTCTTCTTCAGATTGTTTCCCTTCTGCATCTTCTGCATATTTTTTTCTTTTAATTTGTCGATTTGATCTTCTTTTCTGTAATGAACCACAAGGATCAGATTCGTGTGACTTATTTTGAAAGAACAATTTTCAAAATGATTACCCCTAAAGTTGGCAGTTTTGTATATTAAATTTTTTAAGTTACATTCAACACTCATTTTTTCCTATCTTTCTTTTTACGTAAAGGAAGATTGTAATTTGCCCTTTGCCACAGGTTTACAATCTTCCCATGGTTTTACTTTCTACTATTTTAAGTAACAAAGATTAGTAACACCTTTATTACCTCCTTTGGAAATTGTTAAGAATAAAGGGATCTCTCTTTTTTAAAAAGTATTACACAGGTTGGGCAAAATATATTTTATTAGTAATACCTTTATTACTATAATATTTGCTTTTCTTTAGAAACTACTGTTAAGAATAAAAAGGTATTTGTTTTATTTAAGCATGTCACATCTTGGGCAATACATATTTTAAACTATTTACACTTTCACAGTTTTAGCCCCATTATCTAAAAGGTGAATACTGGCTAAATAATTAATTGGGGACATAAACCTAGAAGAAGAAATTAGGTAATATTTGCCACAGCATGTGAAATTGTGTTTATAGCAGAATAAATTAAAATGATATTAAATATTTTAAAGGAAATATATGTGATAATAAAGAATTAAATCTACCAAATAATTTTGAATGAAGGCCAAATAATTTTGAATGAAGGAAGGAATTGTTTCATTAACTTTACTAGCTTTCTTTAAAAATAAAGAGCATCACTATCATCAAGCAAAATGAAGCCGTCTACAAAGTATTATAAAGTAACATGATTTTTAAATAATCTGAGTAATTTAAAATCAGGACTCAAATACACATGACTTTACTTACCTACCTAAATATCTAGTATTTGTTTCAAAAGTTTTATATTATAAAGAAAACTTAAAGATAAAAAACCAACAAAGTTACAAATCTTTTGATGTTTCCACCATAAAAGCAAAATCTCACTGAAAATTCCAAGGAGCCTAAGTTTACTTTTCTACTTCCTTAAAATCCTACTAGGTAGAGGCATCTCATCCAACTGTTCCATTGCTCAACATTTGGTAAATCTGTCCCTTCTTTATTCAATTCCATTTTCTTCTATATACTTAGTATCTTTCACATTACTCCCCCAAAATACAGTCAACAAAATAACCCACAGTTCTTTCCTTTTCTGCCTGTTTGCTATTTGGCAGGTCTTTCATCTACTTCCACCGCCCTGACAAAATTGGCTGAGTCAGTGCTGCAGTGTGGGTACAAACTGTTATTTTGTATCCGAGTAAGATTTCAGTGGCCTCTCCCATTGGTGTCTGCCTCTTTCTCTTGTGAAAATTAGCATTAAGAGAAACAAAGGCACCAATGTGGTCAGTCAAATGTAGTAGACAAGGCCATGCCTCATTTAGGATGAGTCCATGTCTCTTGGCTATAAGGCATTTAGATTTTTAAACCTGAAAACAACACTTTCATAGGAGACATATCTCTATAACATAAAAATCATACTAAAGGGACTGCCAGGAACCCAACTTTCCCACATTCCATTTTGAAAAAAGATGTGAATTATGTATTTTTCCCTGGTGGGGAAAATTCTATGTTTTTCTGACACTAAGCTAAAAAAATACTTAGAATTCTATTATGGGCATCATATAGATCTTAATGTTCAAGAATAGTTTAAATTAATAAACAACTGTGACATTTATTATTCTAACAATAACATGTATTTATTAAAATCTCACTAGGCATGACTTTTAAATAATAGTTTGAGAATAATTCAGCACATTTTTAGAAAATTCTGTTAGATGTTTTCAGCGTTATAATTTCCTTTCTGGTCACTCAGGAATCTATTAATACTTAGAAATATCTCACTTAATCTTTAGTAAATAGCCATCGAGTGACCGGAAAGAATCCTTCAAACTCACAAAAGTGAACACTTGGGTGATTCTTCACAAAATAGAACAAGGGCCACTTATTTAAACTCCCTCCTCATCCTATGAAGACTTTATTAGACTAACAGATTAATTTAAAAGTCTATGAAAGTATGAGATACAGATGATTTTACCATAAACTATATGCCACTGGATTATATAGTTACACATTAATTAAGTAAAACCAAATAAGGCGTCACTTTGGCCAATTATCTTTCTGTCATACAACATCTCTACCAGTTTTAAAACAAAACTAATCTGATATCCATGTTTTTGACTAATATGCTTTATTCTAGGTTTCTTTTTCTATAAGGACTTTTAAAGCACAAGTTAAAATATGGATAAATTCTCTCTTCTAATTTCTTACTTCTCCCTTTTCTCTTATGTCTTGAAGGATTTAACAGAACAGTCCACAGCACTTTGTGTAAGATGTCAGAAGCATTATGCTTTTAAAGAACTAGTGTAATACTTCACTGTGATAAGCTATTGCTTGTTTCCTATAATGATCCTAATAGCATGATCTGCTGTAGGGGCCGTTTTTTCTTTAATTTAGGTCTCTAAATAAGTTGGACTACTGAAATATTCTCTACTAAAATTAAAGACCAAATCACAAATTTAGATTTCCATCTGACTCCAAACCTTAATTACTTTCCAAAAGTTCAACCTGGATAATCTCCTATTGTGGTTAAAAGCTATACAGACCTTTCCATAATTTATACAATGACATAATTATTTTATAATGGCAATATATCAAAAATACAGATTTATAACTCTTAGAAAATATTTCTTTCCTTCACCATATATTTTCCTTTTTGGTGGGGGGGAGTGTTAAAGCAACACACCCCTGAAAGCCATCTAACACTATAGTTGAAAGCATGGAAGAAATGTACATGTTAACCTACCCTACCATTCCATTGTTTGGCAACTGCATAATGGAAAAATGGCCAGCATTATTCTAGCAAAAATTAAACTAAATTCTCTCACATTGAATAAGTTAAATATAAGTTTGCCTAAGTTAAGGATAACATATGAAGAAAAGCCAGGCCATGTAATATTAGGAGCTTCAGTCACTGCCCTTACCTCAACTCTTGCAGCAGCCCAGGAGCCTTGAGCCACTACTCTCCCATTGGATAAGAAGCTGCATAAGGAAGAAGAAAGGCCATTCAGGGGCTTTCTGGCCCCATAATTCAACAAATGCCACCACCCCTACGGCCTACAATTGTATTTTAATTATGACGGAGCAGAGGGTGGCCTGAATTATTATGACCTTCACTATATATAATTTTTAACTTCACAGAGTTATTTTGAATATCCACCTATTCCTAAAGCAAAAAAGGCAAAATGCGTAGTATTTATGTCTATATTGGGGCATTTTAAGTATAATCAGTTAACTTTTCTTCAACAGAAGCAGACTAAAGGAATTATCTCTAGGAATGATTCAATGCATCTCCTTTGTTATTTGCATGGGATTTAAAAAATATCGCCAACATTAAGTTCATTCAAAAACATTCTATAAGCTCAGGATAATATCACTATATATTTCTCCATGCTAAAAGCCATCGAGTACTTTGTTATTGTTACTTAGCCTCTTTGGGCTTTGGTTTCACTATCTGAAAAATAAGGGGTTTGGAGAGGATATGTAAATTTCCTCAACCAAGCCTAATATTCTATGGGAGTACTACTCAGAGCATATTGTAATAATGCTATCCTGTAAGTTCTATCTTACAATAAAAGGTATTTTTACCACTAATCTACACTGTAAATATCTGTAAGGCAATATTATACTACCTAAAACAATCCTAACTGTTTCTTTTCTCAGAAGAGATTTTAGTACTTACTTGAGAATCTTGATCTTTGAACGTATGCTGTGGCATCTGCTCTGCATCAGATATTTCATCTGAAGACTCATTCTTTCTTTTTTGTTTCTTACCCAATGTAATAATGAGTTTGCTGTTTCAAAAGGAAAAGAGTAAACAGTAAGAATATCTTGCATTTTCCCGTTTTTGGTCAAATTAAGATTGCCACGATAAACTCTTCTTCCATTTTATATCAATTGCATGTTCAACCAAGGATGCTAATTACCCAGAAATCCACAATGACATTTTCAAAACATAAACTCTATTCTAATGGAACAAAGACAAATTAATACTATAGTTAACATATTTTTAAGCACTGTAAGGCAGACAAGTGCTACCATTTGTTTTTCAGGCTCAAGATTACTTTTCACAGAAAAAACTCCAGGTGATGTAATTGTTTTGTATTTAATAATATGAATTCATTTACTTTATCATCTTGGAGATTCAGAATGGAAGTTTTTTTCCTTTCTACCTCTTATTAAATTCAAATTCCACTTACTGTCCCTGAACTGACCTATTCCCTAAAAGGCTCTGCTGCTTTTTTTTTGAGACAGAGTCTCACTACGTTGCCCTAGGTAGAGTGCCGTGGCATCACAACTCAAACCAACCTCAAACTCTTGGGCTTAAGTGATTCTCTTGCCTCAGCCTCCCAAGTACCTGGGACTACAAGTGCCCGCCACAATGTCTGACTATTTTTTGGTTGTAGTTGTCATTGTAGTTTGGCAGACCTGGGCTGGATTCGAACCCACCAGTTCCGGTGTATGTGGCTGGTACCCTAGCTGCTGAGCCTGCCTCTGCTGCTTTTTACTGAGCAGTAATTTCTCCCTTATTTAAGACAATTTAACAATTGTTCTTTAATTCTTTCACTTATGTTAAGGGTTACCTCAACTACACTTTATGTTCCTAAAGAGTTCTATTATTTCTCACATTATTATTTTTATACAGTATGTATATTAGTGTATCTTTATATATTTGTTTTCTACATTAATATTTACACATAAACATATCAAATAGAATTATTTAAAATAAAAGTTTTTTAAGCACTTTTTAAAATGAAAGTTTTTTCTCTCCTTAGTTAAGTACAAAACTCCAACATTTCTTTATCTGCTTCAACAGATGCAGAGACATAATTTTTTTTTCCAAAAATTTCTAATAGATTTAGGGGGTACAAGTGTAGTTTTGTTACAGGGATATTTTGTATAGCAGTACCCATCACTCAAACAGTGTCCATTGTATCCAACAGGTAACTTTTCTTTTTTTTCTATAAATTTTTCTTTTTTTTTTTTTTTGTAGAGACAGAGTTTCACTTTATGGCCTCAGTACCAACAGGTAACTTTTCATCCCTCACCCCTTTCCCACTCAGGGGTATAATCTTAAAGCACCATACTAATAAATAAACTATGCTAATTACTAATCAGCAAAATTCTGGGGTTTTTTTGTTTGTTTGTTTTTAAGAGATAGAATCTCACTTTATCACCATCGGTAGAGTACTGTGGTGTCACAGCTCACAGCAACCTCCAACTCTTGGGTTTAGGTTATTCTCTTGTCAGCCTCCCAAGTAGCTGGGACTATAGGTGCCCGCCACAATGCCTGGCTATTTTGTGTTACAGTTTGGCTGGGACTGGGTTTGAACCTGCCACCCTCGGTATATGGGGCTGGCGCCCTATCCCCTGAACCACAGGTATCATCCCAAAATTCTATTTTAGATACCTGTGTTCCAGAACAAAAACTTCCCTAATACTTTCTGGTATAATTATCAGAAAAACATCAGAATTCTTTAAACAATTATTTATTTATAGTGGAGAACTTGTAAGTTAAGACCATGCACTTTGAAATCACAGGATCCAAGATTTAAACCTTGACTCTACCATTTACCTATTTGTGAGACACTGGGCAAATTATTTAATCTCTTTATCTTTAGTTTTCTTGCCTGGAAAATAGGGATACTATAATAGCTACTTCCATTGTTGTTGAGAATAAAATAGGATAATTTATATTTGCTCTTGGCACTTTCCTGACACACATCAATTTCTCAACTAATGGTAATTACTTCTAATTAGTATATGCCAAGCACTTTCCTAGGTTCTAAGATTTGAAAATAAAGTGACACAGTTCCTAATCTGAAAGTATCCTAGTCAGACTACGATCATAGTTAAAATGCTGTGGAGGTTAGCTCAGGATACAATGTGAACACAAAGGAAAAGTGTTTATGTTTGCTGTGGAGTTAAGGTAGCTTTACAGAAAAGGTAAATTTTGAGATAGGAATTGAACGATGAAAAGGAGTTAACGGAGGCGGCGCCTGTGGCTCAGTCAGTAGGGCGCCGGCCCCATATACCGAGGGTGGCGGGTTCAAACTCAGCCCCAGCCAAACTGCAACCAAAAAATAGCCGGGCGTTGTGGCGGGCGCCTGTAGTCCCAGCTGCTCGGGAGGCTGAGGCAAGAGAATCGCATGGGCCCAGGAGTTGGAGGTTGCTGTGAGCTGTGTGAGGCCACAGTACTCTACCAAGGGCCATAAAGTGAGACTCTGTCTCTACAAAAAAAAAAAAAAGAAAAGGAGTTAACGGGTAGTGAGGAAGAGGCAGGGGACATTCCAGGCAGGGGGATACTACAGAAAAGTGAGTGAATATGTAGTAGGTACAGGTAGGACAGGAACTTAAGAGTACAGACAGAGGGAGGAAGCAGAGAGCTGCACAACTATACAGGGCCAAGACCGCCTTCACCCCATGAAAGCCTTGTAGGACATGCAAAGAGTTAACATTTTAAGAACAGCTTTTAAAAGTTTTTAAAAAGACAGGGTCTTGCTATGTTGCACAGGCTGGTCTGGAACTATGGCCTCAAGCAATCTTCCTGCCTCTACCTCCTAGTAGCTGTGCCTGCTGGCAGGGGCCACTGAGCCTGGCTGAGGCCTGCTTTTCCTGCCAGCTTCACAAGTTAAAAGCAACCTGCCTTGTTCATCTCTGGCAACAAATGCTTAATAACAGGCACTGGGATATTTTGAATAAATGAAAAAAATAAAGCAATTGGAAGATAGAAGAATTTTAAGCAAGGGAGCAATAAAAATCAGTGATACAGCAAATGACAACTCAGGTGAAAGAAAAGTGTAATCTAGGGGTGCAACAATGTGGATTAAGACTTGAGAAAGATAGAATTTTGGAAGTGATCCAACAGGACTTGGTTATTGACTAGGAGAATAAATGTGAGATGAGAAAAAGTTGCAGAATGATTTCTCTCAACATTATTCCTGTGCTGGTATGATTAACATGTTCAATAAGAAATGGTAATTTTTACTTGGTGTCTCATCTAATCAAGTTCTGAATATTGAAAAAACTAAATATAAGTAAAAAATAGAGCTTATGTTGGAAGCAGAAAACCAGAGGAGATTCAAGAAGATATTCTGAACCAAGTTTAGGGAACCAAACACAGTTACACTCCATTCCCCTCCACCTCCTTCATTGTTTATTTCCTTCCTGTTCCAATCTCTCTTTTCCTTATGCTAATTTCCCTTCTAAAGTAAAAATTTTCCTTGAGGCTATCTGTAGTATTTACCAAATGATCCTGTCTTTCTCCTTCTTAAACCATAAATTCTCAAAAAAAAATCATTTCATTTCATTCCTCAACCCACCATAATCCGAACTGTTGAAACTATGTTCCATATTCACAGCTTCCATTTATTCAGGGCTTACTCTAAGTCAGTCTCTGTGCCGACTTTATATATGTTCTCTCACTCAATGTTCATACAACTCTGAGAGGCAAGTACTATTATTTTAAAAAGATAGGGAATTGAAATTTAGAGAAGTTAAGTTTATCAAAATTGCACAGATAAAAATAGAGACAAAAATCAAGTATACCTTACTCCAAAGCCTCAACTCTAGGCCAAATTCAACAGAAATTTTCAGTCTCATCTCTTGACATGTAACTCATCATCGTTCCCTTTCTGCACTCTTCCTGACTCCATGATACAATGGTTTTCTGGTTCTTGCTAAACTTTTTCCCACTAAATTTTGGGTCCTCTTTATTTACTCCTTGAATGTTGGTTTTCACAAGCATTCAGCCATTGGCAACTCTACTCTGCCAGTCCCTCAAACTTTGATGTTTCTCAAAGTTCTGTCTTCAGCCTTCTTCTCTCTCAATAAACTATACCTGGCTGATTTAATTGAAACTATTCTTAACTACCACCTAGAAGCTGAGGATTCACAGATATCTATGTCTAGAATGGGCGCCTGTAGCTCAAGTGGCTAAGGTGCCAGCCACATACACCAGAGCTGGCAGGTTCGAATCCAGCCCAGGCCTGCCAAACAACAATGAAACTACAACCAAAAATTAGCCAGGCACTGTGGCAGGTGCCTGTAGTCCCAGCTTCTTGGGAGGATGAGGCAAGAGAATCGCTTAAGCCCAGGAGTTGGAGGTTGCTATGAGCTGTGATGCCACAGCACTCTACCCAGGGCAACAGCTTGAGGCTCTGTCTTAAAAAAAAAAAAAAAAAAACTATCTCTAGTTCTGACCTTTCCCCCAAGCTTCAGACCTATATAACCAACTGTTTATTAGTCATATACATACAGATATCTCAAAGGCACCACCATCTCAAAATACCAAACCCAATCCTTCATTTTCTGTAAACCTAAGAGTCCAACAGTCTGCTAATGTTAAAATATAATGTAAATTCAGAAAAGCACTCACTTAAAGAGTACTGCTTGATGAATTCTCTCAAAATGAAAACACCTGTCTAACTGGCTTCCCAGAAGCCTCCTCTCATGCCTCTTCTAGTAAGAGCCTCCTTCTAAGAGTAACTAATATCCTGCTAGAAATTATTTGCTACATCCTAACATACTTGTGAAGATGATTTTCAATGCCAAAGTCGAGGACAATATTAAGTAAAATTCAGTAGTAGAAATTGGTATTTGATACTTCCTCGTACTTACTATCCATTTTCAACTGACTGGTATTTTCCACTAATTTATAGATAATGACTACACTAGTAAAAGGAGAGTTTAGCTGCCTAAATAAGTTTCCCATGACAAGCAAATCAAGGACTGTTAATGTTTTTCAATATGTTGCTTAAAATGGCACTTTCTTGATATTTAGTAAGCCAAATGAATTATGTGAAATACATATTTTGACACAGTGTTAAATCCCTGCTTAAAGACTCAAGTCCCACTGAATAAAAACATCAAAGAAATGAGAAGTGGAAATCTTAAAATTTTTGTTAAATTTATAAGTGAATGTAAAGCAATAATGCTTGCTATTCCTTTATGGTGGTATGAGGGGATTAAAGAAAGATTCTCTAAGGACAAAGGACTAAGCTGCTTAAAAATTATTTTTATAGATAAATACTACCTAAATCTCTAGAAAATAAATACTAATTAATAGGTATTAACTACCAAATCTATCTTAAATACCCAGATCCTTTGGTGGTGGTGATGGGTTAGATAAAAATGTTTCCCTCCATAACTTAGATAAGCATTTATTATATTAATTATTAGAAAACTTTACTTTAAAAAGGGACTTTTATTTTATTTTCCATATATTCTGTATTCTTCTTCCAACATTGTTCCATAGGCCTGTAATAACATCTTATTTCATATACTCATTATCCATTTTTGATAACCCATGCAAAAATCTTTTTCAAATTCTAACTTTGTATGGATATTTCTGATATAGCAGAAAATTTAAAATTTTATACATGCCCTTTCTATTTTAAAAGGGTATATACTTCCATGATTAAAAAAAGTCAGTTTTCAAATCATTCTTGATTGACATAATTCTGAGTTTAAAAAAAAGTATAAGCCTGTAGTCCCAGCTACTTGAGAGGCTGAGGCAAGATAATCGCTTAAGCCCAAGAGTTTGAGGTTGCTGTGAACTGTGACACCATGGCACTCTACCGAGGGCGACATAGTGAAATAAAATAAAAAGTACAAGCCACGCATGATGGCTTATGCCTATAGTCCCAACTACCTGGGAGGCTGATTGCTTCAGCTGAGGAGTTTGATGGCCTGGACAATATAACAAAACCTCATCCCTAAAAATACAAAAAAAAATTTTTAATAAATAAAGTGTGTGTATGTGAGTGTCTATATGTAAAAGACTTAAAAACTACAGTTATTTACCTGGAACACTGAATCTTGAACACTGTAAAGTCATATCAATTTGTACACTCTAAAATGATATCTAGGTAATATAAAGGGGAACTATTAATTAATATAAAAGGTTAACAATTAATTAGATTAGGATCAGATCAGTAGTTCCTAAGGTGCAGCAGGGCAGACTTTATTAGAAAGCTGTCTATTTATTTATTTTATTTTTTTTGAGTCTTCCTATGTCACCCTCAGTAGAATACAGTGGCGTCACAGCTCACAGCAACCTCAAACTCTTGGGCTTAAGCAATTCTCTTGCCTCAGCCTGCCAAGTAGCTGCTGTAGCTATTTTTTTGTTGAGTTGTCATTGCTGTTTAGCAGGCTCCAGCGAGGTTCGAACCCGCCTGACTTGGTATATGTGGCTGGTGTTGTATCCACCGTGCTGAGCTGAACGCTGTCTATTTAGAATACAGATTCATCATGAGGAAACATCAGACAAACTCAAATTGAGAAGATGCTTCAAAATAACAGGACAGTATGCTTCAAAAGTGAGAATGTCTTAAATTGTCCCAAACTGGAAGAGAGGACAAAATGAGATGTAGAATCCTGAATTAGATCCTGGCCAAAAATGAAAAAAAAAAGGAACTGATGAAATTTGCATGTGGTCTACAGATTAGTTAGCAGGATTACATAAAAGTTTACTTCCTGGTTTTGATAACTGTGCTAAAATTATGTAAGATGTTAACATTTGTGGAAGCTGGGTAAAGGGAACTCTGGCCTATTTTTGCCAGTCTGACATTATTTCAAAATTAAAATTAAAAAAAAAAATAATAAACCAGATTTATGGATCCCAACCTCAAGTTTGATCAAGGAATCCCAGTGTGACTTTTAAAATATCTCCCAAAGTTCTGATGCTGTACCAGGTTTGAGAACCAATGGCTTTGAGACTGTTAAGCAGTGTAGAACGTTCTAGGAATAAATATTCAGGATAATAAAACTATTTTATATTTCTAGAACATTAAAAATATCAAAGTGTCTTTGGCTATAATATTTCAGTTGATTCTGAGAAAAACTCTAAGCAGGCAAGGCAAGTATTGGTTCTACCACATAGACAGGGAAATTTCAGTTCTAAAATATGAAAAAAGAAGATCAGGAATGGTGGCTCATGCCTGTAATCCCAGTGCTTTGGAAGGCAGAGGCAGGACTGCTTGAGGTCAGAAATTCAAGACCAGCTTGAGCAAGAGTGGGACCTCTGTACTAAAAACAGAAAAAATTAGCTGGGTAGGGTGGCATGTGCTAGCAGTCCCAGCTACTCAGGAGGCTGAGACAGGAGGATCCCATGAGTCCAGGAGTTGGAGGTTACAGTGAGCTATGATGCCACCACTGCATACTATCCAGAGCAAAAGAGTTTAACACTCTGTTTCAAAAAAATATAAATAAATTTAAAAAAAAACCTCATAGTTTAATGACTAAAAAGAATTATGAAACTACATTATCTTAAAGTTCATCCAACTTTCAAACAACTAGAAATCTCTACCCCCTGGTACAATGACAACAAATAGCCACAAATGTTATCTGAAGGAAATGACATGTTTTGAAAGGAGAAAAAATAAAATCAGTTAAGCAAAATACCCAATTGGTACAGAGCATACCAGTCTTTCATCATGGATTATAAAGAATTTACTGTATTAATTCTAAAATAAAATTTCTTTATAAATGAAAATAAAATTTAATTATAAATATATTCTTCAAATAAACTGATAGTTTGCTATTTGAAGGAGAAATATCTCCAAAGCAAAGCAAGAAAATAATACGTAATTTAATATAGAATACATTAATAATAAAGGCTTTATGCAAAAAAAAAAAAAAATTGGGGGGGAGGGTCAGACAGGGTCTCGCTTGGTCACCATGGGTACAGTGTGGCTCAATCATAGCTCACTGCAACATCAAACTTCTGGGGCTCAGCCTCCTGAGTAGCTCAGACTTCAGGTGTAAGCCATTGTGACTGACCAGGTTCCGTTTTTAAAAACATTAAAGGGGGCAGCACCTGTGGCTCAGTGGGTGGGGCACTGGCCCCATATACTGAGGATGGCGGTTCGAGCCCAGCGCAGCCACAGCAAAATTGCAACAAAAATGTGCCCGGATGCTGTGGCGGGCGCCTGTGGTCCCGGCTGCTCAGGAGGCTGGGGCCGGAGAATCACCTAGGCCCAGGACTTGGAGGTTGCTGTGAGCTGTGTGATGCCACCGTACTCTACCGAGGGCGATAAAGTGAGACTCTGTCTCTACAAAAATAAATAAATAAATAAATAAACAAATAAAAACATTAAAGGGATCTGTCATCAACGTTAGCGAAATCTGACAACAGATATTCAGCCAAGTAAAATAATGAACTATCAAAACATGGGTTGTTTCTGTCATCAAAGGGCAATTTCAAACTAAGGCATGAATGTGAAATGTTAATTCATTTTATAAGTACAGGCACTAGAAAACTGCAGTGTTTATACTTGACATGTCTATATTTGATTTTCAGATGTAATTTATGCACTCATCTAAATCCTGCCCACACGTTACTAGTAGATGCTGTGTACAAGCTGCAATCTACACTATATCAATCTGTAATTGCCCCCATTCACTCACTGCAATAATTGGACAAATAACGAATCTTACCCAATTAGTCCATTTGTCGTAATTAATACACCTAATTCATCATAAGTAAAGAAAACACTTATGATGTGTTTGCAAGCCAAGTGAAAGGTATTTAAAGTCCTCAAATATAAACCTTTTTAAAAAAGAAAAATATTAGGCGGTGCCTGTGGCTCAGTTGGTAGGGCACCGGCCCCATATACCGAGGGTGATGGGTTCAAACCCGGCCCCGGCCAAACTGCAACCAAAAAATAGCCGGGCGTTGTGGCGGGCGCCTGTGGTCCCAGCTGCTCGGGAGGCTGAGGCAAGAGAATCGCTTAAGCCCAGGAGTTGGAGGTTGCTGTGAGCTGTGTGAGGCCACGGCACTCTACCAAGGGCCATAAAGTGAGACTCTGTCTCTACAAAAAAAAAAAAAAAAAGAAAAACATTTAACTTGGTGAAATGACTCCCATTTGAAGTTCAGCTCAAGAATTACCTTGAACTTAACTTAGCTGATCCTTGGATCCTTAGCTAAGTATTGATCAGTCTATACATTTATCAGTATAGCTTAATTCTTATAAGATACATATTTTTTCCAAATATTAACATCTCTACAATCAGATTCATTTAATAACCAAAGACATACAATAGTTTTAACTGGCAATATTTTTCTCCCTCTGATACATAAAATAATGTTATGTCTCATAATCAATTAGATTCAATGCAGTAGGTACAACTTTTGGCTAATGGTAAACTGTGTTTGTATTTTTCATGTAAAGGTAAAATTTTTCAAATTGGAACTATAAATCATATTTGAAATTCATAATAATTAGTGATGATATGTAAAGTCTTTGTGAAAATAAATATGATCCAAGTTTCACTGAGTATGCAGGAAAACTGGTAAAACATGTTATCTGCCTGACTTTGAAAAATTATAGAACTTATGTCCACTAATGGCATATAATTAATGTTCAGAAAATTATAATAAACTTATATTATTCATTTTTCCAACTGCTTTTTCACTTATTATATGCCCAGAAATAATTATTAATAGTTATATTTTATTCAGGCAGATCTTATTTCAAAATAACTATCACTTAGAAAAACTTGCAAGCAAGGCCTTATATATAACTTTATTAACACATACTTTAAAGTAACAGTTTCTAAGGATATAGTTTATTTTTCTTTCAGGTTATTTTTATTATCTTTCCTGTAGATTTTACTATAGAAAAGGAGATGTCTCTCTAAAGACATACATGTTAACATACATGCTAGTTTTGTTAAAAAAAATGCATGCACAGGCTGGGTGTGGTGGCTCAAACCTGTAATCCTAGCACTCAGGGAAGCTGAGGTGTGTGGATTGCCTGAGCTCACAGGTTGGAGACCAGCCTGAGCCAGAGTGAGACCTCTGGGCGTTGTGGCAGGCACCTTGAAGTCCCACGTAGGGGACTTGGGAGGCTGAGACAACAGAATCGTTTGAGCCCAAGAGTTTGAGGTCGCTGTGAGCTATGATACCATGACACTCTAGCGCATGGCACTCTACTGGGGGCAACAAAGTGAGACTCTGTCTCAAAAAGAAAAAAAAAAAAATGCATGCATACACATAGACATGTATGTATGATAGCAGGTTATTAATAAATATTATTCCTCCTTTTGGGAGGTTCAAAAGATAACAGCAAACAAAAGCACAATATAATTTTGGGATCTAATTTAATAGTTAATTGTTTTTCTTCATAAAATGACTTATACTTAATTTCTACAAGAATAAATATATCCAAATTTAGATATTTTGTTACCTGATAACTAGTATTCCTGCAATGAATAGAAAGAATAATGATAAACAATGAAAAAGGAAAGAATTCAAGTTTAATATGAAGCGTGATCTTTGATTAAATTTATAGAGCTATGAGAACACTTTTAAGCAGCAAAAGCATTTGACATGTCAATCAGATAATCAGTAACATAAAGAACCAAATTCTAACTGATAACATGGAAACATAATTTAAGTGTGAAAGTAATAAATCATAAATTTAAGAATGCTTCAATCAAATCATGTGAAATCTTACTACATAATATCTAAAACCAAACAGAGCTATAAGAAATTTCTATTGGTGATCTTAGAATAAATTTTACTAATTTATTTTAAAATCTAATTACTATCACTAAACCATCAGTTTTGTCCCTGTGGTTTTATGAATGAATTAGCTCGCCGTTTTTATTTTTAATTTAACAAATCAAATTCAATCATTTGATATCATTTAATATTTAATCGTCTTTCTATTCATTCATTTCATAAAATTTATTCCATTCCATTCATGGAGCATCTATTATATACCTACCATTACCAAAAGAATACCTGCTATTTTACGTGAAAGACAGCATTTTATTTACTTATTTTTTCACTCTGTTGCCCTGGGTAGACTGCTGTGGCATCATCATAGCTCACAGCAACCTCAGTCTCTTG
This sequence comes from Nycticebus coucang, assembly GCF_027406575.1. Taxonomy (NCBI): domain Eukaryota; kingdom Metazoa; phylum Chordata; class Mammalia; order Primates; family Lorisidae; genus Nycticebus; species Nycticebus coucang. Next base: position 152,105,550 of record NC_069781.1, on the reverse strand, counting down.
ATCTCAAAAGATCCTCTTGCCTCAGCCTCCTAAGTAGCTGGTATTACAGGCACCTGCCACAATGCCCAGCTAATTTTTCTATTTTTTGTAGAGACAGTGTCTGGCTCTTGCTCAGGCTTGTCTCCAACTCCTGAGCTCAAGCAATTCACCTGGCTGGGCCTCCCAGAGTGTCAGGATTACAGGCATCAACCACTATGCCCAGTATCGGTTTTTCTATTTTTTAGTAGAAATGGGGTCTCACTCTTGCTCAGGCAAGTCTTAAACTTCTGAAATCAAATGATCCACCCACCTCAGTCTCCCAGAATGCTGGGATCACAAACAGAATTTTAGAAGCTCACTGCCAAAATAATGAAAAACATCAAAGTAGAAAAACGTTGTTTTCCAGTCTTCACCCTTCATTTTGTATTTTCCATTTCCATTTCAACTCACACCCTTGCATGTAACCATGAGCAAAGTTCTCAAACTCCAGGCATATTTCAAATGAAATTGACTTATCCTAAATGTTACTTTTTTTTTTTTTTTTTTTATAGTTTTTGGCCGGGGCTGGGTTTTTTTGTTTTTTTTTTTTGAGACAGAGTCTCACTTTATGGCCCTCAGGATAGTGCCATGGCATCACACAGCTCACAGCAACCTCCAACTCCTGGGCTTAAGCGATTCTCTTGCCTCAGCCTCCTGAGTAGCTGGGACTACAGGTGTCCGCCACAACACCCAGCTATTTTTTTTTTTGGTTGCAGTTCAGCCGGGGCCGGGTTTGAACCCGCCACCCTCGGTATATGGGGCCGGCGCCTAACCAACTGAGCCACAGGCGCCGCCCCGGGGTTGGGTTTGAACCTACCACCTCTAGTATATGGGGCCAGCGCCCTACTCCTTGAGCCACAGGTGCCACCCACTAAATGTTACTTTTGATAACCTGGTTAAGTGTAGGCCTGGTCATGTCAAAGTATTATTCTCCTTAACAAGTAGCAACTGTGGTTTTCTGTTTGATTTTTAAACTGCTTTTATTTAGGAACGAACCTTTAATGGAAGAAGAATCTAAGTAGCTAAATGGGTGCAGGCTTGAAGGAAGGGGTGAAGCTCCTGGCCTTACCTTTTCCCTAAAATAGCTATCAGCTATTATATTTTCAGAAAATAATTAATGGCTAACATTTACTGAGCACTAAGCATGTTCAAGGTATTGTTTTATATGTTGTAAATGTTATTAACTGATTTAATCCTCATATTAACACTGTCAGGCAAGCACTACCATCATCCCCATTTTACATATGAGAAACCTAAAGCTTGAAGGTTAAGTATTTTGTCTGTGGTCACCACCGACTGTAAGTGATAAAATGTAGGATTTGAACAAATGCAACTGGCTCCAGAGCCAAAGAATTTAACTGTATTATCATACTGCATACCCAACCTAACTCATGGAATTGTAAAAATTAAATGAGAGTACATGAAAGTGCTCTGAAAAGTTCTATTCCTTGCATTGAAAAAAAAAAATCTATGAAAGGCACAAATGATCAGTTTTCAAGTACATCAGAAGGCAGACACAGTATTATTTCTTTTTCAAATTAGTCTTCCTTGATTATAGCAAATCATTTCTTTAGTTAAATAAACAACAACCCTGGCTAGCAAGAATCATAAATTGTTGCTTACAAATTTTAGTTACTTTTTAAATTTATTTCACACTGCTAGTGGTTAAGCTGCATTATATAGTGCTTTCCAAACTAACTGATATAGTAATTTGATGTGCACAGCCCAATTCTACTAAAATTAATAGTAAAATACGGTTTTTAAAAAGTAAATGTTTAATATATCATAAACCGCTGCTAGTTAAAATGATACAACTGAACTTTATTTAAATAATTTTTCACACGAAAATTAAAAACTCAGCAAATTCAAAATTACAAAGTATGTATTGTAGCTTTTGGGGAGGCACAGTAATAAAATACCTCAATTGGCTAACACTGGAACTCTGCACTGCCTGTGAATTTCATTTATTCCAATTAGGAATTTATTCCAATTATGCCTTTTCCCCTCACATGGTAATTTTTGCCTTTGGCTGACATAGACGATCAAGATACTATTTTACTCCAACAGTTTAATAACCCATAAGCAAGCTTCAATTCTACTTACCTACCTGCCACTTACAAATTCCTCAACTTTTCTTTTCTAGCAATTGTTCAATATATTTCACCGTGCATTTAGCCAAAACAGGAATAATATCATATCTAATACAATTCTTACTTATTTTGTTTTGTCGAGACTGTACCTCTTACAAAAAAACACTAACTGATCAATGCTGTGCAATATTAATTTGTTGTGAATCATCCACCACCTTCTAATAAAAATACAAATATCACAAAATAAGTCAGCGCTCCACTGCAATACCACTACTCTCCTCCTATATTAATTCACATTTTCCCAAAAATCTGTTTCTAATTTAATTATTTCTAATTTTACCTTATGTACAATGTGGTGCCTCTAGCTGGTCCCTCCCAAATTTAAAGCGGATAATAGTTATTATAACTTTTTAAGTTTACTTACCGATTTCCTCTTGATTTATGCATTGTTTCTCAAAATGCTACATTTTATCTCTGAATACATTAAAAAGGAAAACCTTAATTAATTTACTTTTAGTACCGGGAAAGATTAAATAATGGTATTTCCAAAATTAAAACTAGATAAGACTTGGAAAAATAAGTTACTCTCATACCAAATGCCTTTAAAAAAATGAAAGGAGTAGAAATCTAACTTTCAGATTTCACTTTACCCTGACTGCAAAAAAAATGCAAAATCAATAATATTACTTATTGATATATTACAGCGAGAAATCCCATATTATTTATGGTTTGGAGTGAATGGCGTCAGGACCAAACTAAGTAATTTGTTGGTCGCATTTAAAATGCTAAGAATTTATGTAGTTTATAAAATTGTTTTAATTCTAAATATCTATACAATGTTAATAATTTCTTAAGCAAATGAAGACTTTCAAAAGGGGATTCCTTCTTTATTCTGTTATTTTTGAGCAAAAAAGAGAAAACTTAGCTAAGTGTTTTTTGTAAAATTCCACGTAAAAGCCTTCAAAAATGACCAGAAAAAATGACCTTTTCTGAACTATGTTGATATAAGATTATGTAAAACAAATGCACATATAAAGCAAATAATAATACATTGTATTTTATTTGCTAAAAATGTATTAGATAAGCAGTCAAATGAAAATACATAGGATTAATGTATCTATCCTTCTAGAATAATTCTTTGTCCTTATAATTCTCTTGGAGTATTAATCCTCACCTGGCCTGTTTATTACATAAAGTAAATCAGAGTCTGAATGAAAGCAAATCAGTAAGAGCGGGGAGCTACTTATTGTTTATTTGGCCTTAGTTTCCTTAGTCCAAAGTTGTGGGTTTATAAGACTATATTTCATGTTTCCAAACTATGAGGTGCTCAGTGAAGCACAACTAAGAGGTAAAGAATCTTACAAAGAATTTCAATGCACGTTTTGTAAAGAAGGTAAATTTGAAACTGGCCCAGCAATATAGACTTTATTTTGTTTGTCTTTTTCCTTTTTCATTTTCATATACTCAAGCATTTTCCTATTTCAAATGCCCTTTACTAATATTAATGTAAAAAATCTACATTCAAAGAACAATAAAATTTAGGAGATCCTCAAATATTAACTAATTCAAAAAAGAAATAAAGTACACATGGTATAGAGCAATTTAAAACTAATGTGGACGTAATATCACCACACTCAAAAGTAGACAGGTTGCACTTCAAGAAAAAACTGAAAAGAATTACATTTAATTCTTAACCAACTTACCCAATTTTTGTCTTCTCTTTTAATTTAGAGCAAGTTTTTGTTCTTTTGCTGTCTTTGTCCTTTGGCTTGGATTTCATCCTTCTGCCTTTCTTTTCTTCTTTTCCTTCAACTGAAGCACTAGGAAAGTTTTCAGGGCTCATTACTCGTGGAATATTGCGTTCCCCTCGCTCCTTTGCTTTCGCTATGGCCTCTGATATTATACGATTAGCCTTTTCTTGCTTGCTTTCTGATTCCACCTTTTTTCTCTGCTTCTTCTCAGACATGACCCTCACCTGGGTATTCTGCAACTTAGAATATGTCCCAGAACCATCACTCTTCTTGGAAGATGGAGGCTAGAGAAATGAAAATATTTTTTTATAGAATACACCAAGGCACATCTAAAACGACTAATATAAATATCTAAATTTTTTAAATTACACTTAAATAGAGAACTAAAATTACAGGAGCAAATATGTTCGTTCATGTGAGTGCTACATACAGATTTAAAATTTAGACATTCTGCTTATGTAGAAATTAGTATACACAGCTCAACTGCTATATTCAAAAATGAGGGTTAAAGAAGGATAATACAGATTCATTGATATTTTCACAGCATTCTTGGTTAGTTGATTCAAATTTTATCCTGTAAATATTCTGTGTATTTGGAAGACAAGTCTTTCCTTTGCTCTCCACTCCAAAACTCTGAACATTATTAATAAATTTAAAACTAATTTTAATTTAGGATGACTACTCCTTATAATTTATTATGAATTTAAAAAAAATAAATCCTCACCTTTAAGAATAGAACTAGAACCTGAAATCATTTAAATCATTTTAATGCAGCAACACAGCTAGTTAGTAGTAAACAGACATTCCCATACTTAAATTAGAGAAAGTTTTAGTTTTCCCATGAAAAAGTTAAATGTGAATTTTTTTTTCTTCTTCTATATCATAATTATTTTGCTCAAGCAATTCGGGAAAGAAACAAGTTTTACAGTTTTATATTAAAATTATTAATATTTTAGCAATACCACAAGAAGCAGATCAAGAGCATTTTAAAAAGAATTTCCTCTTCAAACACGCATTCATCTACATTACTTAGGTCACAGTTTTGTTATATTCTTACCCGTAAACATGCCTCTGACTATAGCAAAGGAAAAAACCATCAGGAATTTCCAAACACATTTTCATGCTGATTCCAGTGTGCTTCACTGGCAATCTTTTCTATACCTGCCTCATCAAAGGTTTCATAGAAGTGCTGCAGCACTGGGAAAGGAAGGAGGGTTTAGAATCGTTGACTAAAATGCCACCTTAAGGCCTACAGGCTATAACAAATAACCAAGACTCGAGAAAACAGCAACAAGCTCAAGATGGCGATGCAGTGCGGCTCCCGCAGCAGCAGCCAGTAATAAGGAAGGTTATTCAATCCCATTAGCCTTTTAGCCCAAAGAACCCCTCCTCCTCCCACTCATTCAGGCTTTCACTTACCCTTCCTCTTGGCCTCTTCACTGTAGACATTTTTGGCGTCAGACAAAGGCTTGCCCTCTGCTTTTTCACCACCCCAGGCAGTGCTCAAGAAAAAAGCATTGAAAGAAGATTCCTAAATGGCCTATTTAGCAAGCTGCAACCAAGAGATGCACAACCCTCCACAAATACACATTTTGATTTATCAACACATTTCTGCCTTGGCAAGTTTGTATCTACTGTTCATCCTATCTAGGTATGAAAAAAGGCTGTAAACACTCCTAAAAAGCGGAGTTTCTTCAATAGCTGAAAGCAGATAGCCAGATTCCAACAAAGCACAGAAAGAAATGAATGCACAAAGCATCAAAATGCATCAGCATGAATATTAGAGATGTCGTTAAAAATACTGACTCCTTCTGCGGAAGTAGGCCAGCAGATGGTGCTACCAGTTATTATTCCATTAGACTCTGCGATTTAACCCCCAGTGGACTGTTCTTCCCTACATGTAACACATTAACTCTCACTCTGCCATTTCCTGCAGTAAAGTTTTTAAAAATATACTTTAAAAAATCAGATTTTAAAAAATATATCTCGAAAGTAAAATTATGGTGAAAGGGCATTATGTGGCTATCAATATTTAAAAAGAAAAGCCAATTTGATTTCTACTGAAATAAAATACTTTTCTCCATGGTACTCTAAAATATTTAAAATATGAAAATAGCTAAAGATGAATAAAGAGTTAAAAGAGCAGGTCGTGCAAATGAACATATAACAAGTGACTTTAAGAAATTAGATAACGTCTTGTGATTTTTCTTACAAAAAACTCACAGTGTTATATTGAAAATAGAGAAATGAAGTTATTTTCATTTAAATTCTAAAAATTAAGGCTTATGACATAAGATTTTGAAATGAACAAATGAGAGCTATTTATAGAGCATTATTAACCACATTAAAATTTTTTCATTCTCTTAACCTAAAAGAATGTTAATTTATTTTCCTAACATAGAAAACTAAAAAAACCTTCCTGATCTTTACTCTCACATTCTAGTTTAACTGAACTGCTGAGTTTTTCAGATAAAACTTTAGGTTTAGTCTCTTGCTAAAAGTAAGTAGCAAGTCCACTGTTATTTTTGATTATCAGTACAACTTTTCTTTCTATAAAAAATTGACGGTATTTTAATCAGCAATGACCTCAAATAAAATTTCGCTACTTTAAAATTTAAGTTTACCTCTTTCATTAATGCCATTTTTCAGGTGCTGTTGGGTAGTCATCTGGCATCACTAACAAAGAACATTGTTTTTTGGCTATTTTTTTCTTTTAGGTACCAAAAGCCTCGAAATAGAACAACACTATCTGAACAGTGTCCTAGAAAGACCAATCTGAACAGAGGCCCTGTAAGGGCAAGAAAAGGATCTCACTGACTTGAAAGGTCATTGATGTAAAATAGTAACAATAATAGAAGCTGACTCTGAGTATGTACTAACTGCCAGGCATTATTCTAGGCATTTTGTGTGTAATAACTAATTTAATCCAGAATGATAATGGGTAATGATGATAATGGAGATAAGGAGGATGGCCAATGGGAGGGATACTCTTATAGCAGCATCACAAAATGACAGAAAGGAACTGAGAGAGTAGAGGATTTCAAAACTGTTAATGATTAACAACAGAACCCCAAACTTAGCAATTATATAGGCAGGTGCTATTCCTTGTATTTCATATATAGAGACTCAATCTTCAAAACAGCCCTGCCGGATATGTGCTACTGTTACTCACTTGATAGTTGAGGATACTGAGGCATGGTGAAGTGACCTGCTCAAGATCACATGGCTACTAAATGGTGGGGGCAGGGATTAAAAGATAGGAAGGCCTCAGTATGGAGACCATGATCTTAACCACCATCTTTTATCACATTTGGTTCAAACATCATTATTTACAGAGAATCATTTGAATACAAAAGAAAGTAAGTGCCTTTCTCAAAATTTCAGAGATAACAGCAATAAGCTAGGGTGAAATTTGTTGTTGTTGTCGTCGTTGTTTTTGACTGCTGTTTCAAAGATGTAGAAATCAACTTAGAAATCAACTAGATACAATTGGAGCAGGGCTGTGCAGTAGGAAGAGCCAGTACTTAGTTTCTAGACCAAAAGAAGGTAAAAGAAATAAGAAACCTAGCTGAGAAAGAGTGCATGTGATATTTAATTCATTTCATACTGAATTTGAAATGGAGAGCTCTAGCAATTGGAAATTAAGGACTAGATCCTCAGAGACAGAGGTCAGGGCTGGAATATAAGATGAGAATTCCCTGCTATTCGCTTTCATTTCTCTTAATTCACTGACACTGTCCTTTCACAGAACCTAGGAGGAATGCCTAAATATATCACTTCTATAGTTTTTCAGTAGACTCTATTACCAGACTTAAAAGCCCCATTGTTTAACACTAAATCTTAACAGTAGACAATAAAGACTCTGTAAACAAATATTTCTTCTACTACTGCAATACAGTATTTTTAAACTTAATTGCCACAGAACATCAACGTTCAGGTGTTAAGTAATTAAACATTTTTAATGTTGGTCACTTCCCAATTCACACGTACACACAAACATATGATGTCATGGTTTTTCTGCCTCTTTCCCCGTCTAAGCAGTCATCAAATATTGTCAAATCTACTTAATTGTATTTTGTTTTCTTTTTCTCTTCCTACTCCCACATTGTACGTACGAAGGAAAATATTCTTATTTGTATAAAATACATATTGAAGTGTCTGGGGATGATGGAGCATCAGGTCTGCAACCTACTCTTAAGTGAAATATGGTAAAAGAGTTTCTTTGTACTACACTTACAATTTTTGTGTAAAAAATTTTTTTTCTTCTGCCTGGGCATGATGGCTCATGCCTGTAATCCTAGCACTTGGGAGGCCAACGCGGGTGGACTGCCTGAGCTCACAAGTTCAAGGCCAGCCTGAGCCAGAGTGAGATCTCGTCTCCAAAAAAATAGCCAGATGTTGTGGTGGGCACCTGTAGTCCCAGCTACTTGGGAGGCTGAGGCAAGAGAATCGCATGAGCCCAAGAGTTTGAGGTTGCTGTGAGCTATGACACCATGGCACTCTACCAAGGACAACAAAGTGAGACCTTGTCTCAAAAAAATAAATAAATAAAAATAAAAATTTTTCTTGTTATTTCAAAATACAAATTATTTAAAAATTTAAAATAAAGTCACAGGCCTTGTTCCCCAAGAACTTGAGTGCTAAATGATGTTTTAAGTACATAAAAGGCAGACATATCCAAATACTTTAAAAAAAGAAACAGATGATATCACATGTAATAAATACATTAATTTGATAGCAACTGGGAGGAATATATGGAAGACTCAGAATATCAGTTCAGTATTAGGGACACTCAAGTATTTTATAGTAGGAGTGTTTTTCAAATGACAGGTCATGACCTAATAGTAATTTATAATGATATAAATAAATTTAGTGGCTCCAGAGTTGTACTTAAAAAAAAAAAGTCAAATAGAATAGAGTAGAGGGCGGCACCTGTGGCTCAGGGAGTAGGGCGCCGGCCCCATATGCCGAAGGTGGAGGATTCAAACCCAGCCCTGGCCAAACTGCAACAAAAAACAAAACAAAACAAATAGAATAGAGTAGGAAAGGGTGGTGTCTAACCCTTAGGGATGCACTTCACACCTCTAATGAAATTAGAAATTTTTTATACCATATATTACTGCCTTTGTCCTTTATGAGGGAAAGAAGCAAAGAAGAAAGAAGCATCTATTAGGTCTCCTCTGGTGAAATAACTTTCCTAGCTCCCTACTGACCTACGCGTATTAAAGAATTCATCTATTTCAAATGATTTAGTTGTACTAACACAAGTGGATATGAGTGGAAATTATACATTTCTAAACAGAAGGTGAAAATAATCACAGGCCTACTATACATGCAACTGTAGAGAACAAGTTCCTCTAATGGGTGGTGTAAGTTCTACATGACATATTTTCTTTTCTTTTTTTTATTAAATCATAGCTGTGTACATTAATGCGATCATGGGGCACCACACACTGGTTTTATAGACCGTTTGACACAATTTCATCACACCGGTTAACATATCCTTCCTGGCATTTTCTTAGTTATTGTGTTAAGACATTTATATTCTACATTTACTAAGTTTCATACTACATGACATATTTTCAAAACAAGATGAAGGAATACAAAGTCTCAAATAATAAACTAGATATAATTCCTTAGTAAAAATTTTAAAAAATAGAACAAGGAATTTTCAACAATACAGACATAATGGCATTGTAGCAAAAAAATCTTCTAACTTTTCTCAGAAGAAGACTCTTAGGCTTCAGACCTAGGGGACTAGTGGATGACGGTTTCAATGGATGAGCTGTAATAGAATACACAGAGCAAACTTTAAGAGTTTCATTGCCTAGAAAGACAATATAAAATAGCAAAAAGAGAACCAGTAGTGAAGCCCCAAAATACCAAGTTTAAGGGGCCAGCATTAAGAGAAACTAATGAAGAAAAATAAAAGCAAGGACAGTGAGGTGTCAGCAGAGAGTTGTGTTGTGGAAGCCAAGACAGGAGACAGTTAAAAGGAAAGTAAACACCTGGAAGTAATTTGGTATTATAATGATAATTTGCAAGGCATTTTAGTTCTTTTAAACTATTTATAGTAAACTAGTGCTAGTTTTTAATCTTGTTTTATTTATTTTTATTTTTTTAATTAATTATTTTTTATTAAATCATAACATTGTACATTGATGCATTTATGGGGCTCAGGGTACTGCTTCAATATACAATGTCAAATGTTTACATGGAACTAAGTAACACATCCATCACAATTATACTCACTTCTTAACAGTTTTGAAATGTACCATTACATCATGCACATTAGGTGAGGTCCCCCCAAATACCCTCCCGCCTCCCATATAATCTCCTTGTTTTAAAAATACAAGAATATTATTTACTTAAATGTTCATAATTAAATCAACTTTCTAAAAATAATAGATATGCAATTAATTTTAGTAATGTGTCCAACATTAGTGTAGTGACTGATCCAAGAGCAAATTATAATCTGTTTAAGTATTTTTCTGAGTTTTACCCTTTGATTAGTTTTCAGAGTTATTTTTTTTTTTTCTTTCTTTTTTAGAAAGAGTCTCACATTATTGCCCTCGGTAGAGTGCTGTGGCGTGCTGTGGAGTGCTGTGCTCACAGCAACCTCCAACTCCTGGACTTAGGCGATTCTCTTGCCTCAGCCTCCTGAGTAGCTGGGACTACAGGCGCCCAGCAGAATGCCCAGCTATTTTCTGTTGCAGTTGTCACTGACTGTTTAGCTGGCCAGGGCTAGGTTCAAACCTGCTACCCTCAGTGTATGGGCCTGGCGCCCTACCGACAGAGCCACAGGCGCCACCCTATTTTCAGAGTTTTTGATGAAAGTGTAACAACTATTTCCATTTTCTTGACATGTGTGAACTGCCATTTCACAATTTAAAAGGCTTATTTGGCTTATTTTCATTTTGTGACTTACAGTAGTACCCAGGTTTCCATTTTAGCTTTAATCAGTGTTATAATCTTGAATTTACATTGGTATAGCAATACTTCTTAAGTATTATCTTTATCATCCACTTAATAGTCTAGGCAAACAGATGTTCATAAAATCTGGATTTTTATAAAAATAAAAAATGTATCATCATACAGGAAACACAGGGGAGAAAGGAACATACTGATGCAATCAGCAAAATCCAGAATGGGAAAACTCTATGGAACCAAATGATTCCATTTCTTCAAAAACTAAATTGTAAGCAACAAAACAAATAAAGAAAGGGAACTATAGATTAAGATAAATTAATTGGAAAATGAAAAAAAGGGAGAAGAAAAAAAGAGAAACTTAAAAGACATATCAACCAAGCTTGTTGGTAGTTTGAGTCTGTAGCCCCAATTACTGGAAAAGGTGAGGTGGAAGGATTGCTTGAGGCTAGGAGGAGAAGACCAGCCTGGGCAACATAGAGACCACTTTTCTAATAAATAAAAGTTAAAAAGAAAATATCTAGGTACAGTGGTTCATGCCTATAGTCCTAACTATTTAGGAGGGAGATGGGGGGATTGCTTGAGGTCGGGAGTTCATAACCAGCCTGGGCGATATAGTAAAACCCCAACTATTAAAAAAAAAGAAAGAAAGAAAAGACAAGACATAACTAAACATAACAAGTGGACCACTGCATTTGGTTGATACATGTTTTATCTCTAGATACTGACCTAAACACACTAATAGTAATAAACACATGTATATTTAATAACTGGGGAAATAAAAACTTTGACTCAATGTTTGATTACAGAAGAATTACAGGTTTCTTTTAGGTGTGAAACTGGTTTTGTGATTGTGTTTAACTTTAAAAACTGATGTGATTCAAAAATGTCCATGGAGGGAGTGGGTGTAATAGTTAGAGGATAGTGTACATGCAACAGTGGCCACGATTGCTGGTAGCTGTAGCTGGTATACTACTGTGTACACTTGAAACTGAAATAATAATGAAATATTAAAACAATGGGTATACTACTGTGTACACTTGAAACGTGAAATAATAATGAAATATTAAAACAATTATATTCTGGAAAAACAAATAGTTTGGCATGACAAGAAAGCAACATGCATTTAGGAGAATGATGAACAATAACAACTGAAATGTAACAGGTTAAATTATAAAAACTGTCATAGATTATGCTAAAATATCTGGACTTTTAAAGGAATTAGGGAGTCAATAAGTTTATTGATTATATAAACAAATAAACAATCTTTTTTTTTTTTTTTTGGAGACAGAGTCTCACTCTGTCACCCTGGGTAGGGTGCCATGGCATTATAGCTCACAGCAACCTCAAACTCCTGGACTCAAACAATCTTCTTGCCTCAGCCTCCCAAGTAGCTGGGACTACAGGCATCTACCACAATGCCCCACTAATTTTTCTATTTTTTTTTTGTGGTTTTTGGCCGGGGCTGGGTTTGAACCCGCCACCTCCGGCATATGGGACTGGAGCCCTACTCCTTGAGCCACAGGCGCCGCCCAATTTTTCTATTTTTATTTATTTTATCTTTATTTTTATTTATTTATTTATTTAGAGACAGAGTCTTACTATGTCACCCTCGGTAGAGTCCTGTGGCATCACAGCTCACAACAACTTCAAGCTCTTGGGCTTAAGCCAGCAATTCTCTTGCCTCAGCCTCCCAAGCAGCTGGGACTACAGGCACCCGCCACAACACCCGGCTATTTTTTTGTCGTAGTTGTCATTGTTGTTTAGCTGGCCTGGACCGGGTTTGAACCCACCAGCCTTGCCGTACGTGGCTGGCACTGTAACCACTGAGCTATGAGCGCCAAGCCATCAGAACTTGAATAACCTGTTCTATTTTCATTATACTGATAGCTTATCTTGTTTTTAATTTACAGTCACTATACATTGACTTGGTTATCCATACTGACCTGGTCCATCTTGGTGCCTAAAATCCCACCATTGGCTTGTGTATGCCATTGGGCTCACCCACCATTTTCTTTTCTTTTTTTTTTTTTTTTTGAAACAGACTCTCACTTTGCTGCCCTCCGTAGAGTGCTGTCACATCACAGCTCATAGCAACTTCTAACTCTAGGGGTTAAGCGATTCTCTTGCCTCAGCCTCCCAAGTAGCTGGGACCACAGGTGCCGCCACAATGCCCAGCTATTTTTTGTTGTAGTTGTCATTGTTATTTAACAGGCCTGGGCTGGGTTCGAACCCACTAGCCCCAGTATATGTGGCCAGCGCCCTAACCACTGCGAACTACGGGTGCTGAGCCAATTTTTTTATTTTTAGTAGAGACGGGGTCTCTTGCTCAGGCTAGTTTTAGAACTTCTGCGCTCAAGCAATCCACCCACCTCAGCCTCCCAGGGTCCTAGGACTACAGGAGTGAGCTACCATGTCTGGCAGAGGATCAGATTTTTATTCTTTATAATCACTTTTATTTTGTACCTTTTTCTTTGTACTATTAACTTATTTTATTTCATTTATTTTTTAAAAATTGGGTCTCGCTGGGCGGCTCCTGTGGCTCAAGGAGTAGGGCGCCGGTCCCATATGCCGGAGGTGGCAGGTTCAAACCCATCCCCGGCCAAAAAAAAAAAAATAATTGGGTCTCGCTACCTTGCCTGGCTAGATTAGAACTCCTGGGCTCACGTGTTCTTCCTGGCTCAGCCTCCCAAGTACAGGCATGTACCACCATGTCCAGTTAGGATCAGATTTTAGATACAGGATTGCTATACAGTTTCAATAAAAATATCAGAATAGTTGATGAAAAAAATTTGATTTAGAAAACAGTCATACATGATATAAAATAAAATTTAATCTTCTATTTTACAAGTTTATGTTGCTTTTTCAGTCTTTCCAAATGATATCCTGAAGCATACTTTTAAAACATCAAATCATGGGCGGCGCCTGTGGCTCAATGAGTAAGGCGCCGGCCCCATATGCCGAGGGTGGCGAGTTCAAACCCAGCCCCGGCCAAACTGCAACAAAAAAATAGCCGGGTGTTGTGGCGGGCACCTGTAGTCCCAGCTGCTCGGGAGGCTGAGGCAAGAGAATCGCGTAAGCCCAAGAGTTAGAGGTTGCTGTGAGCCGTGTGACGCCACGGCACTCTACCCGAGTGCGGTACAATGAGACTGTCTCTACAAAAAAAAAAAAAAACATCAAATCACAAAACCTCACCATGTTCACTACTTACTGACATTAAATACATTAAAGTCATCTGTCCATGAATTACCTCTGACACTAAAAGCTACTCTCAACATAATTTTATAACGGGCTTTAGACTAAGCCAGCACTAGGCCCTGGTCCCAGTTTCATCATTATCTGATCCTCAGCTTCTTAAACTGAAAAGTGAAAATAAGAATATCTACCTCAGAGAGCTGCTGTGAAACCTAATAGATAATGTTGCAAAGTTCTTTTTTTTTTTTTTGAGATGGAGTCTTACTCTGTTGCCCTAGGTATAGTGCTATGGTGTCATAGCTCACAGCAACCTTAAACTCCTAGGTACAAGTGATTCTCCTGCCAATCATCCCAAGTAGCTAGGACTACAGACACCCACCACAATGCCAGGCTACTTTTTCTATTTTTTGTAGAGATAGGGTCTTGCTCTTGCTGAGGCTGGTGTTGAACTCCTGAGCTCAAAGGATCCTCCTGTCTCCACCTCCCAGAGTACTAGGATTACAAGCATGAGCCATGGTGCCTGGCCTGTTTGCAAAGTTCTTAGCATGGTACAGGGCACACAAATACTCAAAAGAGATGTTAGGTTATTATTATTGTTATTGCTGTGATGTGATACTGGAGGCTTTTCAGTACATTATAGCAGGAAGCATATGATGTCACTGTTTTATTACTGGCGATGTTAAGTTTTGGTTACTTGGTTAAAGTAGTGTCTGTCATGACTCTCTACTGTAAATATCTCCTTGTATAATTCATACATATCTTACAGGGAGATACTTGGAGACTATGCAACTATCCTGTTTCTCACATATATGCAGTGTATTGTTGACTGACACATTATGCAGTGAATAATTGTATAAAATACACAGCACATGCCTTATGAACTAAATAAATGTATAGTGCAATAAACTGCCCATAGAAACCAAATGCAATCTTAGAATGCACAAACCGATATATGGTCTATGGAACAAAGGAAGTAGTAACTGCACTATCATCTCACCAAGAGAAATGTACTCTGCCTTGGATTAAGAGGAACATGAAGTAGAGTGCTCACTCAAGACATTCTTTGAGTGTACGCTATTTGCTGGACATTGCTATCAGTGCTGGGAATAAAACAATAAAAAAAAAAATTCATCTTCTAATGTAGCTCACATTTGAGAGAGAGAGGTAAGAGGAAAGGGTAAAGATTATGCAGGGAATGAAGTGGCTAAGGCACCAGCCACATACACCTGAGCTGGCGGGTTTGAATCCATCCTGGGACCGCAAACAATGATGGCTGCAACCAAAAAATAGCTGGTGCCTGTAGTCCCAGCTACTTGGGAGGTGGAGGCAGGAGAATCGCTTGAGCTCAGGAGTTGGAGGTTGCTGTGAGCTATGATGCAACAGCACTTTACCCAGGGCGACAGCTTGAGGCTCTGTCTCAAATTAAAAAAAAAATAGGATGACTGATAAAGAGCAATTGGATGACCATTTTAGGACAGATTCAGGGAAGGTCTCACTGAAGAGGTTCCATTAATACTAAAATCTGAAAGATAGAAAGAACCACATAAAGATCAGATGAAAGATGAATTAGAAATTATCATAAGCAGGTTTGATATTATCTACAAAGTAAAATGACTAATGTACTGGTTTTAATTTTAATAATGCTTTCCTATCAGATAACATTTGCACCAACTGTCCCAATGTGTAGAAGTAAGTACTCTGTACCTCGATTTCTCTCCAGATTTTCAGGTCCTATAATTATAAGCTTATTTCTTCTACTAATGGGCCATCATCATTATTCTCAATGGTCTGACTGTCTAGGGCAGAGTTTTTGAACTGTAAGCTGTAATCTCATTTGGGCCATCAATTCAGTGGATAGCGACTAACACTCTTTAAAAACAAAACAGACAAGTAAAACACTGGTTATATCTCAGTACATTCATAAAGAGTTTGATGGGTCTCCATCAAAAAGTTTTTAAAACAGCATTCACTGACCTCTTAGAAGAGTTCTATTTCATTTAGCAGGAAAGTTGTACTGCAATTCAACACACATTATTATTTTGGTCTGTCCTGTTTTGGAGGTATCAGGTACAAGATAAGTACAGATCAAAGAAAAAAATCCAAAACTTATGCTAAGAAGTAAGCTCCATAAGGTCCGAGACTGTGTGCTGTGTACCTGAAGCTCAACACCATATACACAGAATAAAAAAGTATGAGAAATGAATAATAGGATAAAGTTCCAAAGGCTTTATTTTTCTAACATTTATTTGTGTAGTAAAGAACTTAGCCTTACATAGAGAGGTTTGGCTTTTGCCCAGGCTTCATGAGGTAAACTATGCCACCCCTGATAGAAGTGTCTTTGTTTAGGGCAGGGGTTGGCCACACAAAAAAGACCAATCATGTGATTTAGGGTAGGGGATTGGGGTTACCTAGTATTAGTGACTCTGCAGGGTCAAGAGCAACCACGTGGGCCATCAATTGATCAATTATGCCTATGTGATGACAGTCTGATAAAAACTCTGACCATGAGGCTTAGCTGAGCTTCCCTGGTTGGCAGGAGTCCACGTACATTATCACACATCAGTGTTGACACCTGATTCCATGGGGACAGGGCAACAGAAGCTTTGTGTTTGACACCCTCCCAGACAGCTTTATGTATATCTTTTTTTTGGCAAATTTTAATTTATAGCCTCTACCTGTAATAAAACTGTAACTATGAGTATAAAGCTTTTCAGTAGGTTCTGTGAGTCCTTCTAGCAAATTATTAAAACTGAGGTTTGGGGGAACCCTTCAAAATTTGTAGTTGGTATCAGGAGTGAATATAGTTTTGGAACTGTGCTAACTCTGCTGTTTGGCTAACTCTGAGTAATATTTGTCAATGAAAAAGAAAGATTGATTGGAAAATAAAGAGATCTTGATCTGCTATCTTCAAATACTAACTCCAATTAAAAAGATTTTCAAATTTTTATAAGATCTACAAAAGAATGAAAACCAAGACTGGCAATGATTCTATTCAATCAAAGACTCATCTATAAAAAAATCTGGACTGAGATAACTGCTTCATTAAATATTCCCAGACAAGGGCAGCACCTGTGGCTCAGTGGGTAGGTGCCGGCCCCATATATGGAGGGTGGCGGGTTCAAACCGGCCCCAGCCAAACTGCAACAAAAAAATAGCTAGGCATTGTGGCGGGCGCCTGTAGTCCCAGCTACTAGGGAGGCTCAATCAAGAGAATCATCTAAGCCCAGGAGTTGGAGGTAGCTGTGAGCTGTGTGATGCCACAGCACTCTACCAAGGGCGACAAAGTGAGACTCCATCACTACAAAAAAAAAAAAAAAAAAAATTCCCAGACAAAATCTGGGAATATTTAATAAAATCTGTACACAGCAACACTTCAACCTTTGGCTAACGTGCTGTGATACTTGGTTCACCGCAGCCTCAAATGCCTGGGCTTAAGTAATCTTCCCACCTCTGGAGTAGCTGGGACTACAGCAGCACCACGCCCTAATTTTTTAAATATTTTCTAGAAATGAGGTCTTAGTATGTTGCTCAGGCTAGTCTCAGACTCCTGGCCTCAAGTGATCCTCTTGCCTCAGCTTCCCAAAGTGCTGGGTTTACAGGTATGAGCTACTGATTTGTTCTATTTCTTGATCTGGTTACTTATTAGGATGGTGATGTTTACTACCTAAAAAGCAAACTGTTCACTTGTAATTTGTGTATTTTCTGTATGCACATTATGCTTCAATAAAGTCTACATTAAAAGATTGAAACTCAAATTGGATACTTACAATCTATCATTAATGTGAGTTAACAATTACTCTCACATCCAAGTATTTAAGGAAAAGATCACATAATGTCTTGACACTAAAGACAAATTAGTTTTTACTATTATATTAGCTGACATTTTAGGTGCTTTTCATTCAGAAAGAAAATAGTAAAAGGGAGATATAATATTGTATATGTCTTCTTATATCAGGAGAAATTTACAAAATGCTTAAAGAGGCCTAAGAGTTAAAGTGAGGAGCATGAAGAAAGTTTTTTTAAACCTACAATCAACATGTGAAGGAGAAAAAAACTAAAACAGAATTTTAAAACCTATAACTTGTTGTTCTGAATAGTATTGTCATCATCTCTCTCCAGTTACATCCCCAATTTTCATATCCCAGCAATATGTAACTGATATCAATTTTTAAAATATAGCAAAAACTTTGCATTTATTGTTCTAGTGGCCTAGCAAATGTCTATTCAAAAATTCACTTTTTTGACTCGGCGCCTGTAACTCAGTGGCTAGGGTAACAGCCACATACACAGAAGCTGGAGGGTTTGAACCCAGCCTGGGCCTGCCAAACAACACTGACAAGTACAACCAAAAAATAGCTGGGCATTGTGGCAGGTGCCTCTAGTCCCAGCTACTTGGGAGGCTGAGGCAAGAGAATCGCTTAAGCCCAAGAATTGGAGGTTGCTGTGAGCTGTGACGCCACAGCACTCTAATGAGGGTGACAAATGAGACTCTGTCTCAAAAAAAAAAAACTTCACTTTCAGATTTCACTTCCTTTATACTACATATAATTTTACTGTTATATTTAATTGTAGTATCTTGTAGTTACATGCCACAGTCATATTCAATTTGTATCTCTAAAACTTAGCCAGGGTTTGGTACTGTTTCATCATCTACATAATGACAATAATCATAGTATCTAACATAACAGGGCTGCTGAGATAATTCAAGTAAAGGATATAAGAACAGTATCTGACCTATAAGCACTCAGTAAATGTCTGTGTGATTAAGATTTCTTTTATATAAAGAAGTCTCAAAACTCAGTAATGTGAAAACAAATATTCCAATTTCAAAAATGGGCCGAAGATTTGAACAAACACTTCATCAAATAAGATGAGTGGATACCAAATATACTCTAGGAAAGATGCTCACATAATTAGATATTAGAGAAATGCAAATTCAAACCACAGTGAGATACCCATACACATCTTTGTGAATGATTAAAAAATGAAAAGGACTAATAATATTAAGTGCTGGAGAGGATACTGAGCAAATGGAACTCTGGCAGGAATTCAGAATGGTACCACCTTTTTGGAAAGCAGGTTGATAGCAGTTTAACATCTAACACGTGACCTCTGGCAATCCTATGCTTATATATTTACTCAAGAGAAATGAAAATGTATGTAACAAAAAAACCTATGCATATATATTCACACAGGCTTTATTCATAATTGTCAAAACCTGGAAACAAGCCAAATGACCTTTAGTGAATATGTAAACAATTTGTGGTATACTCATGTAATGAAATACTACTTAGTAATATGAAGGAAAAAACTACTAATCCAAGCAAAAAATGCGCTATGCAAGTAGAGATCAGACTGGTAAGGCAACAGACTATATGATTTCATCTACACAATATTCTCAAAACTACAAAGAAAGAAAATCATTGGTTGTCAGGATCTGAGGTTGACTACAAAAGGGAATGAGAGAATTTGGGGGAGTGAAAGCAATAATATTTATTTCGATTGTGGCATGGTTATATAACTGTGCACATTTTTCAAAAGTATACAAAAAACAGATAAACTTTACTTGATGTAAATTACATCGCAATAACATGCATTATAAATATTAATACTCTTTTGGACCTTAATTTGCATAGTAAGAAGCTAATACCAATAGACCTTTAAATGGTTAATGTCTTCATATTTATCCCTTTCCTCTCATCCCAGTGGCTGTCCTTGAAGTCTTGTCTTATGACTGTTTAACTTCTAAATAGTGCCTATTCCTAGATAACTAGATGGTATTTCCTCACTCGCCTATTTTCAGTAGTCTGTGTTCTATGGCTAGACTCCTTAATCCTACCCAACTACCTAATTAGATTTCTTTCTACAACCTGCTTCTGGGTCTTCCAGCTCCCACACCAACTTTCCTTCTCTGTTCCAAACATACCACCATATAAATACATACGCATATGTAGGTACATATACCTCTTTTCTAGGTCTTAACCATGATAGAGATTTACTTCTATGTGCAAAAGACTTCAACAGATTCTTCACAAAAGACATGCGTTTTTGGATGATAAGCCCATGAAAAGATATTCAACATAATTATCCATCAGGAAAATATAAATTAAAACTGTAATGACATACCAATACACATCAAATGAAATGGTGAGGAAGGAGTGCCTGGAACTTTCATACACTGATGGTAGGAACATAAAATAGTAAAACCACTCTTGAAAACAGCTTGATAATTTGTTATTAAGTTAAACATACACTTTACATGCAACCCAGCAATGCCATTCTTACATACTTATCCAATAGAAATGAAAACACGCATAAAGACTGAATTTGAATATTCATAGAAGTTTTACTCTTAATAGCAAAAGCTAGTAAACAACCCAAATGTTCGTCAAGAGATATAGCAATAAACTGTGGCATATCTACAAATGAATCTGTCTATCTATCTATCTTCTGGAATGCTAGTCAGTCATAAAAAGGGGCAAACTACTGCCCTAAACATGACTGAATCACAAATGCATTATGCTGAGTAAAAGATGCTAGATTCAAAAGGCTAAATACTATAGCCTTATAATAGTATAGTATTATATAATATCATATATCTGATATTCTTTAAAAAGCAAAACTATGGTGGCAAAAATTAAACCAGTGGTTTCCAGTGGCTAGTAGTTGGAAGAAAGGTTACTATTATAAGAGTATGAGAATTTTCAGGGGTTGATGTAACCTACCCATTCTCTAATTAGATTAATGGAGTTAGTTACTTATCTGCATATTTTGTCAGAACTACTCACTAAAAAGGGTGACTTTTTACTACAGTAGAAGCTCCATAACTGACCACCTCCTTAAGTTGATCTAATTTTCATAGACTGACACGCACCACATGTGCATATTAGAACAGCAGGCCCAGTTCCTTAGGTTGACCACCTCCATTAGTTGACCACTTTGTTATAGTCTTTTGGATAGTCAACTTACAGAGGTTCTATTGTATATGTAAATTATATCTCACAAAAGAAAGAAGGCAAAAAAGAAATTAAATGATACACGAAATAATACGAATAAACCTTAAAAATATACTTGGTGAAAAAAGCCAGACAGGAAAAATTTTGTATAGATAATATGAAATCTAAAAAAAGTAAAACTAATCCATAGCAGCAGAAAGTAGATCAGTGATTGCCCGGGGCCAGGGATGAGAGGATGACTATCTACAAAGAAGCATATGGAAATGGGGCGGGGGGAGATGTATAATGGAAATGTTTTATATTTTGATTGTGGTAATGATTACACAATTGTATATAACTGTCAAAACTCATCAAATTATACCCAAATGGGTACATTCTGTACGTAAATTATATCTCAATAACACTGATTTTAAAATGCACTTAACAAGTGAACAGCAATGTAACAGAATTAATTTTACCCTTTTTTTTTTCTTCTCAGATAGGGTCCCATTTTGTCACCCAGGCTAGACTGAACTGATGTGATCATAGCTCACTACAGCTTCAAACTCTTGGGCTCAAGCAAAGCAGTCCTCCTGACTCGACCTCCTGAGTGGATGGGGCTATCACACTACACTTGGCTAATTTTTAAAATCATTTTTTGTTGGGCGGCGCTTGTGGCTCAAGGAGTAGGGCGCTGGTCCCATATGCTGGAGGTGGCAAGTTCAAACCCAGCCCCGGCCAAAAAAAAAAAAAAATAAATAAATAAATAAAGTTTAAAAAAAAAAAAATCATTTTTTGTTAGAGATCAAGGTTGACCAAGCTAGTCTCAAACTTCTGGCTTCAAGTGACCCTCTCACCTCACCCTCCCAAAGTTCTGGGATTACAGGCATGAGCCACTGTGCCTGGAAATTGTGAGATACTGAAACATTAATATTTATGTAAGATTCTGAGGTACAGCCTTATTTTTCCCCATGCTCACAGCATCATGATGAAGTTTAACATATTTAAACCTCACCCGTATTAGGTTTGTCCCCACTTGCCTCCACCCTCCAGAGAAAAAGCCGTATCTTACAAATAGAAGAACTTAATCACTAATTTATCCTTCAACATAGAAGGAGGTTCTTAAAAATGAGTCTGGAAACCAATGTGGACCAAAAGTTTATTGGTTCTGTTCTCTATTTTGGGGTGTGGAGAGTGGGGAGAAACCATAGTTCAGAATACAGTGTTTTTGTTTTAAGACAGGGTCTTGCTCTGTTGACTGGGCTAAAGTGCAGTGGTATCTCTGCAGAGATATGAAATGATTTTAAAAATTAGCCAAGTGTAGTGTGATAGCCCCATCCACTCAGGAGGTCGAGTCAGGAGGACTGCTTTGCTTGAGCCCAAGAGTTTGAAGCTGTAGTGAGCTATGATCACATCAGTTCAGTCTAGCCTGGGTGACAAAATGAGACCCTGCCTGAGAAAAAAAAAAAAAAGTCAGGGTAAAATTAATTCTGTTACATTGCTGTTCACTTGTTAAGTACATTTTAAAATCAGTGTTATTGAGACACAATTTACATACAGAATGTACCATTTGGGTGCAACCTCAAACCCCTGGACTAAAGTCCCCATGTAGCTGGTTCTATAGGTGTACCACCGTGACTGGCTAATTATTTTTAATTTTATTTTTTATTTATTTATTTTTTTTTTGCAGTTTCTGACCCGGGCTGGGTTTGAACCCTTCACCTCCAGAGGCGCCCTACGCCTTTGAGCCACAGGCACCGCCACCTATTTTTATTTATTTATTTTTTTTTGAGACAGTCTTGCTCTATTGCCTGGGCATGAGGGCAGTGGTGTAATCATGACTCACTGTAGCCTCAAACTCCTGAGGTCAAGTAATCTTCCTGCCTCAGCCTCCTGAGTAGTCAGGACTACAGGTATATGCCACCATACTCAGCTAATTTTGTTGTTTTTTTTGTAGAGATGGGGAACTTACTATGTTGCTCAGGCTGGTCTCAAACTTCCTGGCCACAAGTGACCTTCTCACTTCAGCCTCCCAAAGTACTTGAGAGTACAGGTGGAAGCCACCCTGCCCAGCCTCACAAGACTATTTTAAATAAGAGGTTGAAGAAATAATAAATTTAATATTAAAGTATACCCCTATAATACAGTACAATACAAATATAAAACACTAAATACAAATATAAAAACTTAACTAAATATATGAACATACACATATTATCAACATTAACTATAAATCTATTTTTTTAATCATCAGTATTTAAAGAAAAATGTATTTGGGTGGCACCTGTGGCTCAAGGAGTAGGGTGCCAGTCCCATATGCCAGAGGTGGCAGGTTCAAACCCAGCCCCGGCCAAAAACCACAAAAAAAAAAGAAAAATGTATTTACCTTCATTTATACCTCTCCTACCATCCTGTACATATAACATGTAAAAAATTACAGTCTACTAATGCACTAAAGTCTGACAAAAGGCTGTAAGAATAATTTGCTAATTGTTCAGTTTATTGAAACCATCCAAGATGACCTACTAAGACCAAAAAACAAATGCAAACACTGATACAAACCATGAACTCAAACTATAAACCCCAGTGACTCTTATTAATATAGACACAAATATCCTCAACAAAATAATAGCAAATCCAATCCAGGAATATATAGAGAAATATGCACATATTTTGAGTAAGCAGGATTTATCTCAGGAATGGAAGGCCAATTTAATACGTGAAAATCATTTAGTATACCACAATATACCTATCACACAGGTTGAGAACCACTGGCTTAAGTGATTATCTTGCCTCAGTATCCCAAGCAGCTGGGACAACAGGCGCCCACCACAACGCCCAGCTATTTTTTTTTTTTTTTTGTAGAGACAGAGTCTCAGTTTATGGCCCTCGGTACAGTGCCATGGCATCACACAGCTCACAGCAACCTCCAACTCCTGGGCTTAGGCGATTCTCTTGCCTCAGCCTCCCGAGTAGCTGGGACTACAGGCGCCCGCCACAATGCCCGGCTATTTTTTTGGTTGCAGTTTGGCCAGGGCCAGGTTTGAACCCTCCACCCTCGGCATATGGGGCCGGCGCCCTACCGACTGAGCCACAGGCGCCGCCCCCAGCTATTTTTTTGTTGCAGTTTGGCCGGTGCTGGGTTTGAACCCACCACCCTCGGTATATGGGGCTGGTGCCCTACTCACCAAGCCACAGGTGCTGCCCTGCACATTCTTTTAAAAATAAAAACACATAGATTAATGCTGACTCAAGATTTAGTCTAGTAACTGATATTTCAAAACACCTACATTGGCTGGGCACTATGGTTCACTCCTAATATCCTCCTGAAGTGAGAGGATTGCTTGGGCACAGGAGTTCGATATCAGCCTGAGCAAGAGCAAGGCCCTGTCTCTAAAATAGAAAAAACTAGCCGGGCATGGTGGCAGGCACCTGTAGTCCCAGCTACTCAAGAGGCTGAGGCAAGACGATCGTTTGTGCCCAAGAGTTTGAGGTTGCTGTGAGCTGTGATGATGCTCACACTCAACTCAGAGTGACGGTGTGAGCCTCTGTCTCAGAAAAACAAAAATAACCAAAAAAACTACATCATTGTGATTCTAACAGATTTTAATAAGTACTAAGAAGCTGGGTGGTTGTTCAATGTAACTGCTGAAAGGACATGTGCTCCGAAAATAAATAAAAACATATACAGTCTCAAATATTTACATATGTATTCATGCCTATGTGATGTTGATTTAAAATACTTGATCTTGAAGATTTCCAATTCCACGTAACAAATTTTAATAAACAGTAAGTTTTCTAAAACATTCAGAGCTTTATTGGCAGAATTAAAGATATGAACACAAAAATCTCAATTAAGGGCAGCGCCTAAGGCTCAGTGAGTAGGGCGACGGCCCCATATGCCAAGGGTGGCGGGTTCAAACCCAGCCCTGGCCAAACTGCAAAAAAAAAAAAAAAAAAAAAATCTCAATTAAGATAGTGGTTAATAATTGTTCTCATCGGCACCTGCTGGACCTCTGTAAGAGCTGAGCCGTGACCTGCAACCGGCACCCGCCAGGACCTCCAGAAGAGCTGTGCCATTGGCACCCGATAAGAGCTGCACGGTGACCCACACCGGCCCAGACTTCTGTACAAGAGCACCGCCGCGACAAACGCCCGCCAGGCCTCCGCACACCCTGACCAGGAACTCCAGGAGCTGCACATCCCCACATCCTCCCTCCTGTACCTTCCTTGCCTCCACACAGGCCCGCTCCTCTGGCCAGGAACTCTCCGGAGCCCTCTTTGCCTCTATGCAGAGCCCTTCTCCTGGCCAGAGACTGCTGGAGCCTTGGGCTCTCCATGCCAGTCACTGGGCACCAGACACTCCCAGAACCATGTGCACCACCGCCTGCCCTGTTGCTGGATCCGTGTATCACTCCGGAGCTGCTCCCAAAACTAGAACTCCCTGGCTGGGGCAGCCCCAGAGGAGCTACACAGGGTCACTCCCTACAAAGATCCAGCAGCAATAGAGTGATCCCGCGGGGGTCTAACCTTGGAGAGACACCTCCCCAAGTCTGAGGATGGCCAGAGGCAACAGTGAAAAACAATCATGAGGTGAAATCAATGGAAATACTCTGGCAATATGAATAATCAGAGTAAATCAACTCCCCCAAGGAACAATGGGGCAGACACAGCACAAGATGCCATGTACAAACAAATAGCTGAGATGTCAGAAATTGAATTCAGAATCTGGATAGCAAATAAGATCAAATTAGAATTCCAACCACTAACCCAAAAGATATCTCAAGAATTCAACGAATACAAAGATCAAATGACCAAAGACTAAGACACATTCAGACAAGAAGTTGCAGCCCTCAAAGATCTGAGAAACACAGTAGAATCCCTCAGTAACAGAAGGAGCAAGCAGAAGAAAGGATTTCTGACGTTGACGACAAAGCTTTTGAACGCTCCCAAACTCTCAAAGAGGAAGAGAAATGGAGGGCAAAAACAGATCACTCTCTCAGAGAGCTCTGGGATAATTTGAAGAAAATCAATATTCATCTTATAGGGATCCCCAAAAGCAATGAAGTGACTTTTCTCCATGAGAGTCTCTTCTCCATGAGATTATGAAAGAGAACTTTCCAGACATGCCAAGAGATTCTGAAATCCAGATAGCAGATAGTTTCAGAAATCCAGCATGACTCAGCCTGAAGAAGATATCCCCCAGATACATCATAATCAATTTCACTAAAGTTAATATGAAGAAGAAAATTCTGAAAGCAGCCAGACGAAAGAAAACCATTACCTACAAGGGGAAGAATATTAGAACAACTGCAGATCTCTCTGCTGAAATCTTTCAAGCTAGAAGAGGATGGTCATTGATTTTTAATCTCCTAAAACAAAATAACTTTCAACCCAGGATCCTATACCCAGCTAAGCTGAGTTTCATTTATGACGGAGAAATTAAATACTTCAATGACATTCACATGTTGAAGAAATTTGCCATAACTAAACTAGCTCTCCAGAATATTCTCAGACCTATCCTCCATAAAGACCAGCATAATCCTCCACCACAAAAGTAAACCCACCCAGAAAATTTTGATCAAATTCCAACTTCCACAGTCACAAAAGGATTAAAAATGTCCACCGTACTGTTGAAAGGCTTATCAATATTCTCAATTAATGTGAATGGTTTAAATTGTCCTCTAAAGAGGCACAGGTTGGCTGACTGGACACAAAAACTCAAACCAGATATCTGCTGCAAACAAGAATCTCACCTTACATTAAAAGACAAATATAGGCTCAAGGTGAAGGGAGGGTCATCAATACTCCAGGCAAATGGAAAGCAGAAAAAAGCAGGTGTTGCAATCCTATTCACAGATGCAATAGGTTTTAAACCAACCAAAATAAGGAAGGATAAGGATGGACACTTCATATTTGTTAAAGGTAATACTCAATATGATGACATTTCAATTATTAATATTTATGCACCCAACCAGAATGTACCTCAATTTATAAGAGAAACTCTAAACAGAAATGAACAACTTGATTTCCTCCAGTTCCACAGTAGTTGGAGATTTTAACACCCCTTTAGCAGTGCTAGATAGATCCTCCAAAAAGAAGTAAAGAAATTTTTGATTTAAACTTAACCATTCAACATCTGGACTTAACAGACATCTATAGAACATTTCATCCCAACAAAACTGAATACACATTCTTCTCATCAGCCCATGGAACATACTCCAAAATCGACCACACCCTAGACCACACATCTAACCTCAGCAAATTTAAAAAAACAGAATTATTCCTTGCATCTTCTCAGACCATCATGGAATAAAACTTAAACTCAATAACAACAGGAATCTGCATACCCATACAAAAACATGGAAGCTAAATAGCCTTATGCTGAAGGATAGATGGGTTACAGATGAGATTAAGAAGGAAATCACTAAATGGTCTGTGAAGCTAGTGAATGATACCCCATGAATATATCAATGTACACAGCTATGATTTAATAAAAAAAAAAAAAAAAGAAGGAAATCATCAAATTCTTAGAAGAAAACAACAATGAAGACACGAACTATCAGAATCTATGGGATACTGCAAAGGCAGTCCTAAGCGGGAAATTTATAGCACTGCAAGCCTTCCTCAAGAAAACGGAAAGAAAGGAAATTAATAACATAATGGGACATCTCAAGCAACTGGAGAAGGAAGAACATTCCAACCCCAAACCCAGCAGAAGAAAAGAAATAGCCAAAATCAGAGCAGAATGAAATGAAATTGAAAACAAAAGAATTATACAACAGATCAATAAATGCAAAAGTTGGTTTTTAGAAAAGATCAATAAAATAGATAAACCTTTGGCCAAACTAATCAGGATAAAAAAGAGTAAAATCTCTAATTTCATCAATCAGAAATGGTAACGATGAAATAACTATAGACCCCTCAGAAATTAAAAAAATCCTTAACGAATACTACAAGAACCTCTACTCTCAGAAATATGAAAATCTGAAAGAAATTGACCAATACCTGGAAGCACGCCACCTACCAAGACTTAGCCAGAGTGAAGTGGAAATGTCGAACAGGCCTATATCAAGTTCTGAAATAGCATCAACTATACAAAATCTCCCTAAAAAGAAAAGACCAGGACCAGATGGCTTTACGTCAGAATTCTACCAAACCTTTAAAGAAGAAGTACTACCTATACTACTAAACCTCTTCCAAAATATAGAAAAAGAAGGAAGACTACCCAACACGTTCTACGAAGCAAACATCACCTTGATCCCCAAACCAGGGAAAGACCCAACAAGAAAAGAAAATTATAGACCGGGTGGTGCCTGTGGCTCAAAGGAGTGGGGCGCTAGCCCCATATGCCGGAGGTGGCGGGTTCAAACCTAGCCCCGGCCAAAACCTGCCCCCCCCAAAAAAAATAAAAAATAAAAAAAGCTCCCAGCAATCAAAAAAGAAATTAAAAAAAAATTATAGACCAATATCACTAATGAATATTGATGCTAAAATACTCAATAAGATCCTAACAAACAGAATCCAACAACACATCAAAAAAATTATACACCACGACCAAGTGGGATTTATCCCAGGGTCTCATGGCTGCTTCAATATACGTAAATCTGTAAATGTAATTCAGCACATAAACTAAAAAATAAGGACCATATGATTCTTTCAATTGATGCAGAAAAAGCTTTTGATAATATCCAGCATTCCTTCATGATCAGAACACTTAAGAAAATTGGTATAGAAGGGACATTTCTTAAACCAATAGAGGCCATCTATAGCAAACCCACAGCCAATATCATATTGAATGGAGTTAAATGGAAATCATTTCCACTTACATCAGGAACCAGGCAAGGTTGCCCATTGTCTCCATTGCTCTTTAACATTGTAATGGAAGTTTTAGCCATTGCAATTAGGGAAGAAAAGGTGATCAAAGGTATCCACATAGCGTCAGGAGAGATCAAACTTTCACCCTTCGCAGATGATATGATCGTATATCTGGAAAACACTAGGGACTCTACTACAAAACTTTTAGAAGTGATCAAGGAATACAGCAATGTCTCAGGCTACAAAATCAACACCCATAAATCTGTAGCCTTTATATATACCAACATTACCCAAGCCGAAAAAACAGTCAAGGACTCTATTCCTTTCACCGTAGTGCCAAAGAAGATGAAATATTTGGGAGTATACCTAACAAAGGATGCGAAAGATCTCTACAAAGAGAACTATGAAACTTTAAGAGAAGAAATACCTGGGGCAGCACCTGTGGCTCAGTGAGTAGGGCGCCGGCCCCATATACAGAGGGTGGCGGGTTCAAACCCAGCCCCGGCCAAAACTGCAACAAAAAAATAGCCGGGTGTTGTGTCAGGTGCCTGTAGTCCCAGCTGCTCGGGAGGCTGAGGCAAGAGAATCGCGTAAGCCCAAGAGCTGGAGGTTGCTGTGAGCTGTGTGACGCCATGGCACTCTACCAAGGGCAGTAAAGTGAGACTCTGTCTCTACAAAAAAAAAAAAAAAAAGAAAGAAAGAAATAGCTAAAGATGTTAACAAATGGAAAAACATACCATGCTCATGGCTGGGAAGAATCAACATTATTAAAATGTCTATACTACCCAAAGCAAGATACAATTTTAATGCAATTCCGATTACAGCTCCATTGTCATATTTTAAAGATCTTGAAAAAATACTTCATTTTATATGGAATCAGAAAAAATCTCGAATAGCCAAAATATTACTCAGCAATAAAAACAAAGCAGGAGGAATCACACTACCAGACCTGAGACTGTACTATAAATCCACGGTGATCAAAACAGCATGATATTGGCACAAAAGCACAAAAGATGTCTGAAACGGAATAGAGAACCAAGAGATGAATCCAGCTACTTACCATTATTTGATCTTTGACAAGCCAATTAAAAACATTCAGTGGGGAAAAGATTCCCTATTTAACAAATGGTGCTGGGTGAACTGGCTGGCAACCTGTAGAAGATTGAAACTGGACCCACACCTTTCACCATTAACTAAGACAGACTCTCACTGGATAAAAGATTTAAACTTAAGGCATGAAACCATAAAAATATTTGAAGAAAGTGCAGGGAAAACTCTTGAAGGAATCGGCCTGGGTGAATATTTTGTAAGGAGAACTCCCCAGGCTGTTGAAGCAGTATCAAAAATACACTACTGGGACCTGATCAAACTAAAAGGCTTCTGCACAGCCAAGAACATAGTAAGTAAAGCAAGCAGACAGCCCTCAGAATGGAAGAAAATATTTGCAGGTTATACCTCTGATAAAGGTCCAGAATCCACTGAGAACTCATACGTATTAACAAGAAAAGAACATGTGATCCCATCTCAGGGTGGGCAAGGGACTTGAAGAGAAACTTCTCTAAAGTGTGTTTGTAGACGCACGATCTACAAACACATGAAAAAAAGCTCATCATCCTTAATCATCAGAGAAATACAAATCAAAACTACTTTGAGATATCACCTAACCCCAGTAAGAGTAGCCCACATAAAAAAATCCCAAAACCAGAGATGTTGGCGTGGATGTGGAGCATACTTCTGCACTGCTGGTGGGAATGCATAGGATGTTTGGAGTACACTTAGAGACCTAAAAATAGACCTGCCATTCGATCCTATAATTCCTTTACTAGGTTTATACCCAGAAGACCAAAAATCACAATATAACAAAGACATTTGTACTAGAATGTTTACTGCAGCCCAATTCATAATTGCTAAGTTATGGAAGAAGCCCAAGTGCCCATCAACCCACGAATGGACTAGCAAATCATGGTACATGTACACCATGGAATATTATGCAGCCTTAAAGAAAGATGGAGACTTTACCTCTTTCATGTTTACATGGATGGAGCTGGAACATATTCTTAGCAAAGTATCCAATGTACTCAGCCCTACTATGAAGCTAAATTATAGCTTTCACATGAAGGCTATAACCCAACTATAGCACAAGACTATGAGGAAAGGGCCAAGGAAGGGGAATGGAGGGGGGATGTTAGGATGGAGAGAGGGTACTGTGTGGGGTCACACCTACGGTGCATCTTAGAATGGGTACAGGCGAAACTTACTAAAGGCAGAATACAAATGTCTACATACAATAACTAAGAAAATGCCGTGAAGGCTATGTTGAACAGTTTGATGAGAATATTTCAGATTGTATATGAAACCAGCACATTGTACTCCTTGATTGCACTAATGTACACTGCTATGATTTAACAAAAAAAAAAAGAAAAAGAAAATTTTCATATAACCATTTTACTTTTTGATTTACTATGTCATACAAATTACTGTACCACTATAATCACTGTTCCTAAAACCTTTACATGGCAAGTATGATTTGCTTATCTCTTCCTTCAGTCAAAAATTAGGATTCTGAAATAATAAAGTTGAGAAATTATGGCTCTCATATTCATTAGAGATGCCTGTTGCAATAACCACATCATTATTAATAAATACCAGAATAATGCTGATATGCACTTATGAAATATAGTGCTGAAAATTAAATACCATACATCCCTTCTCTACCAAAGTACTATCATCTGTAATTCCCCTTAATATGTAACTAATACAGTTTCCAAATATTTATAATCCCTCTCAATGTGTCTCAGTGCTTCTTTTTTTTTTTTTTTTTTTTTTTGTGGCTTTTGGCCGGGGCTGGGTTTGAACCCGCCACCTCGGGCATATGGGACCGGCGCCCTACTCCTTGAGCCACAGGCGCCGCCCCCTCAGTGCTTCTTTTATCTCAAGATAGAAGAAACGTAAAGAGATCCTTAGCATCCCACTTTTCTTACTCAGATTATGCAAATCCTTTCCATTTACCCCAGTTACAGGAAACATCTTCCCAGTATGAAAAGTAAATAGGAAAAGCACATTATAACAAAAGTAAGGTAATATTTTAAGAATGTTGAGAGTATGCTGTTTATAGACCACTCTTTCTCAAAGGACACCCTGGCAATAAGAAAATATGGAAAAATTTGTATGCTACGCTTAATTAGTGATTTTTTTTTTTTTTTAGGCAGAGTCACACTCTGTTACCTGAGTAGAGTGCCATGACATTGTGTAGCTCACAGCAACCTCAAACTCTTGTACTCAAGTGATCCCCTTGCCTCAGCCTCCTGAGTAGTTGAAACTATAGGAGCCCTCCACAACGCCCGGCTAGTTTTAGAGACAGGGTCTTGCTGTTCTTCAGGCTGGTCTACAACAACTGAATCTAGGTGTTTCACACTATGTATTCGTAGAACAATTTCAAGTGATCTCCTTTATGTATTCACAGAACAATGTCACTGTATTTTACATTTTATTTTTATTTTTTAGAGACAGGCTGGAGTGCAGTAGCTATTCACATATGTAATCTGAGCATACTACAGCCTTAAACTTGTCTGGAACCAACAAATATTAGGGGGGAAATTGTATAGAAAATGAGTTAAGAAGGGTGGCACCTGTGGCTCAGTGGGTAAGGTGCCGGCCCCATATACCGAGGGTGACGGGTTCAAACCCAGCCCCGGCCAAACTGCAACCGAAAAATAGCCGGGTGTTGTGGCGGGCACCTGTAGTCCCAGCTACTCGGGAGGCTGAGGCAAGAGAATCGCTTAAGCCCGGGAGTTGGAGGTTGCTGTGAGCTGTGTGAGGCCACGGCACTCTACCAAGGGCCATAAAGTGAGACTCTGTCTCTACAAAAAAAAAAAAAAAAAAAAGAAAATGAGTTAAGAAACAGCTTAACTCGCATATGTAACGAAGAGAACAATGGAAAAGGAAATAGCATCAGGGAACAACTTTACATTATGCCACTAAGAAAAGCTCTGCAGACTTTAAGGCTGTTTGTAGTGGTACACATCTATCTATAATCCCAGTGATTTGGGAAGCCCAAGGAAGAGGACCGCTTGAGATGGAGCTCAAGTCCAGCCTGGAGAATATAGTTAAGATCCTGTTTCTACAAAAAATAAAAACATTAGTTGGGTACGGCTATGCCTGTGGTCCTGGTTACTTGGGAGGCTGAGGCAGGGGGATCTCTAGAGTCCAGACGCTGGAGGCTGTAGTTAGTTAGATCAGATCACCGCATTCTAGCTTACATACACTTTATATCTCTCTGGGCCTCAGTTTCTCCAACCGTTAAATTAAAAAATGTTGATTAAATGATTGATGTTCCTTCAAGCTCTAAATTAAAAATCTAATGCAAGGAATCATTAAATAAAATATTGGCTCTGTAATTTATTATAAAGCATTTTTAAAATCACTGTCACATTTATTAATTAGAAATCCCAGAAATAATCTGGGAGCAGTAGAATATACCCATAGTAACAGCTACAGTCTGAGTCAGGAGGATCACTTGAGTCCAGCAGTTCAAGGCTGTAGTGAACTCTGACTGTACCTGTGAGTAGCCACTATTCCAACCTGGGTAATGCAGTGAGACTTATTTCAAAAAAAAACACACAAAAGAAAAAGAGAATAAAGAAAAGAAAGAAACATATATCCACATATTACAGATGAGAAAACCACAGAACTTACATAAGACTATAATAGATGGCAGGAACAGGACTTGAATTCAATTATTCTAATTCCAAATCCAGTGCTGTTCCACTTTATCAAAGAAACTGACTTCTGAAAAACTACTTCCCAAAGATTTACTGTCTAACACTGGAATTTAGAAACATATAACTAATGCCAGAAATAGAGAGGAAAATTATCTATTCTTTTCCTTCATAAATCATTCGTCTACTGACAAAATTTCAGGAATTCAACTTTCTAGTCATTATGGCTCATTTCCTGCAGTAAAAGATACAAACACATAAGTAACAAGAAAGTACTAAAAACCCATGATGTAACAAAACAGCCAATTTTTACAAAAGAAAATATACAACTCTAGAAATCAGGTTATCTGATTTTTATTGCAGTACTATGTTATCTAAAAGACTATGGATTTTAACTTTAAATCATATAAAATTATTTATTATATAAATATGGTCAGGCATGTTGGCTCACGCCTATAGTCCTAGCACTCTGCGAGGCAGAAGCAGGTGGACTGCTAGAGCTCAGGAATTCAAGGCCTTGCCTGAGCAAGGGTGAGTCGCCATCCCTACTAAAAATAGAAAAAAAGAAGCCAGGTGTTGTGGCAGGTGCCTGTAGTTCTAGCTACTCGGAGGCTGAGATGAGAGGGTCTCTTGAATACAAGAATTTGAGGTTGCTGTGACCTATGACATCACAGTATTCTACCAAGGATGACTGAATGAGACTCTGTCTCAAAATATATATGTATATGATTATATAAATAATCAAGTGATTAAATAGAAATGTTAGATTATTTATTAAAAAATAATACTTTTTAATCTTTTCTTAAAACCTACTTATCTCAAATCTGGGTTCAAGTCTTGGGTGTGTAATATATAAGCTATGGCACCTCCAGCCTGGTTCTTCATTTATAAATTAAGATGCCACCACTAACATATTGGATTGTAGTGAAGATAAAATGTGATGACATATAAAAAGTATCCAGCATAATGCCTAATATTGGATGGGGCTTACTAAATAATTGCTGAGTGAATGAAAATTTTGCTGTTTTCAACAATCACTGAGCTTATTTAAAAATTGCTTAAATATGCATCATTAAGAAATCTGAAAATACAAGTTTCAAGTAGCCCAACTATAACTCATCGTACTCCAGACCACTGGACAGATGATTGCCAACATGGAAAGCAGAGAAGAAACTCAAGAAGAAAAATAAGGTCATCAGGCAGCTCTTTAAAAAAAAAAAAAAAATTATCCTCTTTCCACAATTTGTAAGGTATCTCCTGCAGCGTGAAGAAGCAAGATCCTATCTGCATAGTAGATGACAGCAAATGATTAGATCTCATTTAACTGAAAACTGCAGCTCATGCTTCCTGTGTGCTTACTCTCCCTTTCTATGTATTACCTATACTGTAAGACTGTATTGAAACATTTCCTTGAATTTAAAATCATTTCAGTCCACATATACTTCGGCAGCATATACACTAAAAAATTGGAACAATAAAATCATTTCAATCCAATTATCCAACTAAAGAAACCTGGTCACTCATATTTAAGTATTCGAAAATAGCTTTGTATCCATGTCATAATAACAGGTGTGAAGTCTGATAACTCTGTATGTCCTAATACATTATTTTCAATTTCAGATATTAAAAATAAGTAAATGAGAAGCCATAAAGTATTTGGGAATGTACCTCATAAATAAAATTAAATATAAAAAACATTTGTTGGACCTACTTCCAAGTTTGGCTTGAATGTCAAACACTTCACATACTCCACTAATTTACAGATTTCTCACCAACTGCTGGGTTTTCCCCACTCTAGGAATTTATTTTCTGTTCACCTTTCACCCTCAAGTATGTGTGCTAAAGGTCAACAGCCTTAAAGCTACTGGTAACAACTAGAGTTTCTGCTACTCTGACTCCTGGCAGGCGGTACAGATTTAAACTCTCCACAATATAGTACATAGTTTAATAACTAAGATC
The DNA here is from genome assembly GCF_027406575.1 of Nycticebus coucang. NCBI lineage: Eukaryota > Metazoa > Chordata > Mammalia > Primates > Lorisidae > Nycticebus > Nycticebus coucang. Next base: position 152,070,139 of record NC_069781.1, on the reverse strand, counting down.
ATATTTCAGAACTAGTAATATTCTATAATTTCCCAGTTAAAATAGAACCTTTTAATTTAGAAGATTTGTCAGAAAGGTCAAAACCGAAAACTAGTCCCCTTTAACTGAAAAAGCAAATAAAAAATAAATTCTTAGACAAAATTTCTATTTTGGATTTTGGCTTAGACAATTAAGAATTTTGAAACTTCTTGTTTGTTTGTTTGTTTGTTTTTTTGTGGTTTTTGGCCGGGGCTGGGTTTGAACCTGCCACCTCTGGCATATGGGACCGGTGCCCTACTCCTTGAGCCACAGGCGCTGCCCGGAATTTTGAAACTTCTTATAAGTAATACCATGCCAAATGAATAAAGATTGAAACAAATTCTGGTAAATAGAGGGATGGTAACTTATAAAAAATGTTAATTATTCAAGAGAATAATCTAAATATCACTTAAGTAGTTTTTCCTTTCCTTTTTGTCTAGGATATAAGTGGAGTGACAAGTTTTTACATTGTGCACATAATCTGATGCTTTTTTGACTTAGGAACAGTACTACCAAAAAATATATATATATCCATATATATCTCAAAGTTTGGGATCCTCTGATGTTAGTGGATATGTGCAAAGTATAGTAAATCCTTTGCTTTAGTTTTAAGTAAGTTTTCTTCTTTTCAGTAACTTATACACAGAATTGTTTCTGCTGAAGATGATTTCCAAATATTTAATGTGTTTCCTGTCAAGTCTTACTTAAGTTAAGGGTCATTCCTGGATGTATCATAACTTTGAACATACAAGACCTCCCTATAAAAATCTAAGATTTGTCAGATCGATGCCTGCATCCTCCACAAAAAAAAAACAAAACTAAAATTTGTGTTTATCTTTTCCTAAAAGAGAATTCTACCACCCTCTTGGGAGTGGCGAGAAGCCATATAATTGAAGTTTTTTATGCTTAATGAAATGCATTCCAAATATCTGGAAAATACACTGATCTGTAACAAATTTGCTGACAGTTTTGTACAGTGGAGGACTTATTTATTTACCTTTCTTTTATCATTTGTAATTGCCATCCAGAAGCTAAACAGACAATAGGAACAATATGTACTATAATGAAACCTAAAATTACAACCAAAGAATCTTAGGAGTTGAAATAACCTACCAATTTAGTCCATTTTGCACCCACTATAGAAATCCCCTCTGTGACACATCTAAGCTATTCCATCGTCCTGTTTCAGTGAAAGAGCTTTGTTTCAAACTTCTTCCTTACACTAAATGATAATGTGCTTTTATGTAACTTCCACTTATTACACCTAATGATGATCTCTAATGTCCTTCAAACATTTAAAGAAAATTGTTGGTTTACCTTTAGGGCATTTGTTGATACCATCTTATACATGGTTTTATAAAGAGTGTCGGAACATTTCTGAAAACATTATCTATTTTAGTTTTTTTGTCTGTTTTAAGTTTTTTTTCCCTTTGCTCATAGATAAACTATTGTCAATATAGCCAGAAAACCTGAGAGGTTTTCTCCACTTAAAGGTCCTAGCACAAGTTTTTGCCTCAATCATTAGGGTAGATTTTTGAATGGGAAAATTTGCATATATATGCGTATTTTTTTTGGACAGAGGCTCACTCTTGCCCCCAGGCTTGAGTGTCCTGGACTCATTATAGCTCATAGCAACCTCAAACTCCTGGGCTCAAGCAATCCTCCTGCCTCAGCCTCTTGAGTAGCTCAGATGACAGGTGCCCACCACAACTCCCAGCTGACACTAAAAATTTTTGAAAATTGAAAAATTTTTTCTATTTTTAGTAGAGATAGGGGGGTCTTATCCTTACTTAGGCTGGTCTCAAACTCCTAAGCTCAAGGGATCCTCCTGCCTCAGCCTTCCAGCGTGCTAGGATTACAGGCACAAGCTGCCATACCCGGCCATTATTATTATATATTATAAAGCACTGACATAACTCGAAGTAACATAAAAGTGGTTAAGACCACAGTTAATAGAGTCAAGTTGGCCTTGAACCCAGTATGGACACTTACTAGATGTGTGATGTGGGATTCATTACTTAATTTCTTTGTACCTCATTTCTTCCCACGTAAATTGAAGGAAAAATCATAGTCAAAAGAATTTCTATGTTGGATCAATGTGTTAATAATATATGTTAAATATTTGGAACAGTGGTTGGCACAAAGTAAGTGCTATGTGTGTTACCTGTGATTTTTATTACTATGTACCTACTTTAAATTTCTATTATGATAATATATGCAAGAAAATTGTAAAGATATTTTAATCACCTTGATTCAGATTTTCCCAGATCTCAATAAAACTTTTATCCAGTACTTTAGCAATCTTATAATGACAAACTATTCAGCCATTCAAAACTATTTTCAGAAAAACATTTAATATCATGAAAAATATGCAACATATTAATTGGAAGGTTAAAAAAATTTTTTTCCAAAAAGTATAAACAATATAGTCTCAATTTTGTTTTTTAAGAATGCAAAAATATGTAAAGTGGGGAACAGAGAAGAAACAGGCAACAGATCTCACAGGAAACTTACAAACAAAATGTCAACAGTGGTTATTTTCTGGTAATATTGCAAATGACTTATTTTTTCAGGTTCGTTTTGTACATAGTCCAAATTCTTCTAACAGCCAACTTTTAAAAAAAATTTATGAGGGAAAAAAATCAGTATCTTAAAATATGTCTTATATGGGATGCTCAAACCTGTCTTTAATTTTTTTTCTGCCGTACCTAGTAATTTCTGAATGTCTTTAATTTTTTTTAAGTTTATAAGTAACTTAAATTTTTCAACTTTCAGAAAAAAAATGAAAAGTTCAAAGTAGTATAAACATCTTAAGAATACAAAGCCAACAAAGCATTATGTATAAACATATAGTAAAATTCTATTTCCTTGGCAGGTGCCTGTAGTCCCAGCTACTCAAGAGACTGAGATCATAGGATCGCTTGAGCCCAAGAGGTGGAGGCTGCTATGAGTGACGCCATGGCACTCTACCCAGGGTGACAGAGTGAGACTGTTACAAAAAGAAAAATAAATAAAACTCTATTCCCTGTTTTGATTGCTAGTTCAGTCATCCCACATGATATGTACTGCTATAGAGCTGTTAACACTAAACTAAATTTAAAAACATCAAGAGATCACATAGTGCTCCATATGTTACTTTCACTTCACAGGTAAGACAAAAACTAACGACTATGTTACCAAAACACAGAAAATATGTCATAAGACAGCGATGAAGTTTAGACTTTTATCCTCTCAAAATTCCTTTGCTCCAGAAATTAAAGACGAAGACAAGCTAGCATTATTTTTATTTACGTTATGTTTTGTACATACTTTACATTTAGATACACCTGCTATAGCTTCTCACTTGTTCTCTTTTCTCTTCCTAAGATCAATAACCTTCTCCTGGCCCTGTGCCCTTTCCTCCATCATCTGGCCTTTTTCCATCTCTTCCTTCTGTGTCCTGGCTCTTCTCTCGCCTCTTTTTTAAGTGGTAAAATTCTAGAATCAAATCAGCAATTTTCACTGTTAACAACTGACACAGACTTCAGGATATTCTAAAATATTAGAAATGATATCTATAATCATCTGACTTTAGTTGGGGTAAAAGAAAAAGTAAGGCTTAGTAACATTCTTTAAATATTCAACATTCTCACTGGAAGCGTTCTAGAATTCTAAATAGAGTGTCATCCATAATTTTTTCAAACAGTAGATTAAAGGGCATCTTGTTTGGGCTATAAGAAAATGTACCTCAGAACTATTTTCATAAACTTAAAAATTATACCTTACTTTAAAAATCTATTAATTTCTATACATATGTAATTATGCAAATTTAGTATACTACAATTAAGAGAATTAAAGAATTCTGAAAAAAAAAAAAAAGAATTCTGACAAAAACCCAGAAAAGAATTTCTTCTCACAGAAGCTAGGGAGGTATCATAATAATATAAGAATTCCTTATTAATGTAACATTTCAACATTTTCAGCTATGTAGTTAACCATAATCATCCAGAACACACCAAAAATTACAAAAGCAAAAAAGTATATGCTTTATCAAAATGTTATAAACCTCACAATCATTTGAATTTCAAATACTAGGAATATGTGACCTATAATTCAGTACATATGAACCTGATATATAATCCATGATAATAATCCCCTGCCCTCTCTACCAATCCAACTCTTCTCTTCACCTCCACAATCAACAAATCCCAAGTATCTCTTTTTACACTAAGTACTAATAGGAATCTTGAGAACAGAGTTTCAGTAAGTCAAAAAACGTATTCCAAATGAATTGCCCTTCATCAGTTTTAGACATGTAAAAAAAAAAAAAAGAAAGAAAAACAAGAAGTTAACAAATAATAACAAACTGAAAGAAAAAGGTAAGCTATTTAAACTATATTAATTTATCACTCTAGGAGGAAATAATTTATGAAAGGCTGCTTATGATGGGTCTGAAAAGAACTTCTCTCAGAATGCTATCTATATGGTAGCATTAGAGGCTACTTTATTATTATTTTATTTCTTTTTATTTATTTATTTATTTATTTATTTATTTGAGACAGAGTCTCACTTTGTCACCCTCGGTAGTGTGCCGTGGCATAACAGCTCACAGCAACCTCAAACTCTTGGGTTCAAGTGACTCTCCTGTCTCAGCCTCCTGAGTAGCTGGGACTACAGGCACCTGCCACAACGCCCGGCTATTTTTACAGACAAGGTCTCGCTCTGGCTCAGATTGGTCTTGAACCTGTGAGCTCAGGTAATCCACCCACCTCCACCCGCAGAGTACTAGGATTACAGGAGTGAGCCACCATGCCCGGCCTAGAGGCTACTTTAGTTATTTATAATTACTGTCTTTTCATTCTAAATCTATAAAAAGGAGTCCTTATTACTCTGTAAAGCCAGGGAAAGACACTTAGAAAAACATGAATTAAAAAACAAGTAACAACAAAAGAAACAAGAATTGAAAAGATGACAGGCCTTAGAAAAACAAAATTTAAGGAGTTATAAACTCTATGCCTCATAACTTCATTTATACACTATACACTACATTTGATCAGTCAAATTACTCAGAAACCTGAATGCAGAGCAGACAAATGAACCTAAGTTCAATCAGTGGTTTCCCAAGGTCCTTGTAAAATACTTGATTCTCCTCCAGCAGAGGGAGCAAAATCATAATACTTAATTCATGTCACCAAAAACAAGAGGAGGTAGAAGGTTTACAAGTGTCTTTTAAGAATTTTTATATCTATCTAACATTTTAAAAGATGGGTTGAAAATACTATTTGTAAGAAATAAAATCAAACCAGTGGAAAAGATAAAGATTTTATCTGTTTTCAAATACCTCAAGGTTTTGAGATAAAAAATTGGTCCCTAAAAATTTAATTTTTTTTGAGTCTCACTTTGTTGCCCTGGGTAGAGTACCATGACATCACAGTTCACAGCAACCTCAAACTTCTGAGCTCAAGAAATGCTCTTGCCTTCACCTCCCGAGTAGCTGGGACTACAGGTGCCTGCTACATCGGCCAACTACCTAAATATTTAATTTCAAGAACCAAGGTATTGAAACATTTTATGAATCCTTAATTCAATGACAGAATTTTTAAAAAGCATAAAATATTACATAAAATTCACTTTTTTTTTTGAGACAGTCTCACTATGTTGCCCTCAGTAGAGTGCCGTAGTGTCACAGCTCACAACAACCTCAAACTCTCGGGCTTAAGCAAGTCACTTGCCTCAGCCTCCCAAGTAGCTGGGACTACAGGCACCCACCACAATACCCAGCTATTTTTTTGTTGCAGTTGTCATTGCTGTTTAGCTGGCTGGGGCTAGGCTTGAACCCGCCAGCATGTGACTGGCACCATAACCACTGTGCTATGGGCGCTGAGCCTAAAATTCACTTTTTTATTATAAAATATGTTCATATGACAAATACTATAGAAAACATAAGCAACAGAAGCATAATTGCAGTATCCTAAACAACCCATTTCCTTCTGGTATTTTTTCATATGCATATTTTCATACTGCTATACAAAAGGATAATTTAAAAAATGTATTACTTTCTAACTATATGCTAGGCACAGTTTTTAAATATAACTATTTCAAGTACTAAAGATGAAGAAAAAGAGACACACAGAAATTATGCAATTAGCTCAAAGTCACACAGCTAGTTCCTAACAAGAGCCAAGATTCCAAACCAGGTATTCTGGTACTAGAGCCTTTACTCTTAACCACTTTACTGTGATCTTAACGTTGAATAATTTCTTTTCCTCCTCATTAAGACATTCTCAGTGTTTTGTTCAAAATCTAATGCCTACAAGGGTCCATCTATTATGCATATGACAATGAGCTTTGCTATTTCCATTTGCCCCTTGTAAATATAGTAAGATAAATACTGCTGGGTGTATTACTCTTACTACATTTGGGTTTACTTTATATTCCTTAATATACCACCAAACTGCTTTCTAAAAGACTTGCATCAGTTATTAACAAAGCCATAGTAAGTACCAACATCACCATAAATTTGCCAGCATTCACATTACAATTATTTTTTCTGGTAAAAGGAAACCACACTCCAAATTAATCATTAAAGTTGCATGCTATCTTTGTTTAATCATATAATTTCCTTTTTTTGTGAATTTTAGCTTATAAGTTTTATCTAATTATCAACTGAGATCTTAAAATTTTCTAACCAATTTATGTGAGTTTTTACAGGAATATTAACTCTATGTCCATCATATTTGCAATAAAATTTCCTAGTCTGTTTTTTCCCTTTAAAAAATGAATGTTTTTGTTCATTTTTGATAAAATAACCTTCTGTTAAAGGTAATCATAATTTTTTTAAAGTTACAAAAGATGTCTTGAAATCTTACAATTTTCTAAATATAGAGGTTTTATTGCGTTGAGCTAAGCATTAATGAATCACTTTCTCTTTCTTTTTCTTTTTTTTTTTTTCTTTTGAGACAGACCCCCAAGCTATCACCCTGGGTAGAGTGCCATGACATCACAGCTCACAGCAACCTCCAACTCCTGGACTCAAATGATTCTTCTGCCTCTGCTGGACTACAGGCGCTTGCCACAGTGCCCTGCTATTTTTTGGTTGCAGCCGTCATTGTTGTTTGCGGGCCTGGGCTGGATTCGAACCCACCAGCTCAGGTGTATGTGGCTGGCACCTTAGTCACTTGAGCCACAGGCACTGAGCCTAATGAATCACTTTCAATATAAGGCTTTTATTTTATTTATTTAATTTTTTTTGTAGAGACAGAGTCTCACTTTATCACCCTCAGTAGAGTGCTGTAGTGTCACATAGCTCACAGCAACCTCCAACTCTGGGCTTAGGCGATTCTCCTGCCTCAGGACTATAGGCGCCTGCTACAATGCCCAGTTTTTTTGTTGCAGTTTGGCTGGGGCCAGGTTTGAACCTGCCACCCTCAGTATATGGGGCTGGCGTCCTACCCACTGAGCCACAGGCACCGCCCCCAATATAAGGATTTTAAAGCAACATAAAACTATACCGAAATACACATGTTCACCTAATAGAATTATCGAATTTGTTAAGTCTTAAGAATGTCTCAGCTATAGCCGGGCGTTGTGGCGGGTGCCTGTAGTCCCAGCTGCTCGGAAGGCTGAGGCAAGAGAATCGCGTAAGCCCAAGAGTTAGAGGTTGCTGTGAGCCGTGTGACGCCACAGCACTCTACCCGAGGGCGGTACAGTGAGACTCTGTCTCTACAAAAAAAAAAAAAAAGAATGTCTCAGCTAAAATTAACTCAGAGTAAAATCTCATTCTATCCCAAATCACTAAAAACAAAGCAAAGGAGTGCATACCTGTCGCTGTAAACACAGGCGACTTCTGTCATGCAAATGCTGATGATTAGAAAATGATGAATGCCAATTCCGAGCCTGACTTTGCAACTGAGTCTGAGTCATATCAGAAGGCCTTGTTACAAGATGAGAAGTAAACTGTCGATCAAGCTCATGATCTAAAACATGACTTGAATTATCATGTCCAAATGTCGACTCATCAAACTGGGGGAGAAGACCCTCCTGAAGGAGGTCCTGTGGGTCGAGTCCTGTAAACGGCTCAGTTTGAGATTCCACTTGATGAAGTAAATTCTCTTCTAAAGATGAAAAGCCATTAGTTTCTACATGATCATTGAAATGGCCCATTTGAGTTCCTGAGTCAACAGGATCTGGGAAGTTCATGTGCACAGGAGATAATTTTGAATTGCTATAATTACCCTGAGGATGTGATGAATGCAATATTTGGAAATTATTTGAATTCAATGATGTATTGGGGTTTAGTATATGCTGAGTGGATTCTTGCTTGACTCCTCTATGAGGTGAGAAGGAATTACTTCCAGTAAAATCAGATAAAGTCTGATTTGCATGATTAGGTGCAATAACTGTGGAGGACTGAAGGAGACTGTTTGGTGATATATGATTACTAGAAAAAGAATACTGTGAAGAAAACTGCTGTGAATTACTGACAGAACAAGAAGTCATATTTGGGGAAGGTCCATTAAAACTTCCTTCTTGATGATTGCTACACTTGAGGAAGTGAACTGGAGGATTTGGTGTTTGAGAAAATTGCTGCATCGAAAGAGATGGCTGTGAATTAGACGCATTAGTAATTTGTGGTGGGTGGTTAGCACTGACTCTGTGTGGACAGGAAACATTAACATCCATAAAATTTTTAGACTGGCTAAGAGAATTTTGCCCTGGGTTGAGATTATTTCTATTTTGTTGGGAGCGTAGTGAAGTACACTGTGTTTGCTGTTCACTGGGCTGAAACAAGGTAAAGTCATGGTGTGCCACAAAGCTTTTATTCTGATGCATAGAATGTGAATGTCCTTGTTGGTGAAAAGGAGATCCATTTTGATTTGAAATGGTAGTAGCTGTTTGGTGGCCCCACATTGGACTGCCATCTGCTACATCTGGAAACAATCCATTGGGTTGATTTTGAGGGTGGATTGGAGAACAATTAAACTGAGAGTGTGGAGATAATACATGTTCAGCTGGACTACCAAAAGATTGATTAACTTGATGAAATTTCATTGAATCAAATGGATTTAATTGTTCAAAATCAGTCATCTTCTGATGTGTTGGAGTACCCTGAACATGATTCAGTGAATCTATATGCAAAGGTTCAAATTCTGCACCCAAGTTCAATTCATCAACTAGTGAAACAGGTCCTGGTTGTACAAATGCATCATCTGACAAACCTTCTAAGGTCTCACCAAAAAGATTGGCATCATCAAAAAAGTCCATCATTGGATCTGTCATCTTGAAAATTCAGTAACAATCTGGGCTCTTTACTCCAAATAGAGTATATTTAGCTTCTCTGTAGTAGATATTGTTGGATCATTTCTGAAGGTCAACTATCCCCAAACAGGTCAATCTTCATTATTGCTCTAGATAGTGACATGTCATGAAGTGTCAGAATCCTAGGAAAATAAGAACAAAACAATTTAAATTTAATAAAGAGCATTCATTGAACTTTTATAAACCAAGTTTATATATGATTTAAAAAATATAACATAGGCTGGGCATGGTAGCTCACGCCTATAATCCCAGTACTCTGGGAGGCCGAAGCAGGTGGATAGCCTGAGCTCACAAGTTCAAACCATCATGAGCCAGAGCAAGACCCTGTCTCTAAAAAAAAATCTAAGTGTTGTGGCAGATGCCTGTAGTCCCAGCTACTTGGGAGGCTGAGGCAAAGACTCACTTGAGCCCAAGAGTTGGAGGTTGCTGTAAGCTATGACTCCATGGCACTCTACCAAGGGCAACAAAGAGAGATTCTGTCTCAAAATAAAATAAAATATATTAAAATATATATACATATATATATTATATATATATACATATATATAAAACCTCTCAGAGTATAGTATTTTTTTGTAGAGTAATCCATTGCAAGTAGCTCATTAATATTCCCTGCAAGGGAAATAAAAGAGGCTCCTGTAGGGGACAAAAACCGTATGTATTTAAAAGTAATATTAGTGGGGCATAGTGGTGAGCGCCTCTCGGGTACTTCGGAGGTTGAGGTAGGAGGACTGCTTAAACCTGGGAGTTTGAGGTTGCTGTGAGCTATGATGGCACCACTGCATTCCATTCCAGGTAACAGAGACCCTGTGTCCCCAGAAAACTAAAAAATAAAAGTAATAATAATCACTACTTCATTTTAATGTTCATATATTACAATGAAGGAATGCAAAGTATACCTGTGAATAGTATGTCACACTCACACTATCTCCTGTACCATGAAATGGTCATCACTTCCTAGTACCACTAGCTGATGTCTGATGTATAAAATATGCATGTATTATACTTCAAAGTTATGTCTTGTTTAGATAGCTGACATCAGACCCCAGATTAGTAAATACGTTGGATCTTTTGCTCTAGTCCTCTTGAGCAGATAAATCTGTTACTTTATGGGGTATATGTGGAAATGTGTCAAGAACAATTACTATATGAAGTTGTGATAAGCTGGTCCAAAACAGGGACCGTCTGGTCAGCTGGCAGAGAGCACAGACATGTGCTGGGGATATCCCACATACTGCCACTCAGGGTCCTCTTGCTCATCAGCTGTAAAGATCAGCCTTCCTGACTGCCCAGTGGTTTAGATATTCACAAAGCAAAATCAAGCACCTTCCTATTTACAGTTGTATTCATTACTCTGTCCCTAATTTACCCTGCTAAATCATTTGGAATATACATGTTGCTTATTATATTTACTAAACTGTATAAATAAATGTGTTACAAAAATTAAGCTGATGAGAAAACAGTAGCATGAGCTAAGCAATAAACTTATCTTAAGATACTCTCGAAAGAAAAAAGATTATATTTGTTTACACAGACATCCCTGACTTACTGTGGTCTGACTTGCAATTTTTTGTCTTCATAATAGTATGCAAGCGATATGCTTTTGCTAGTAACCACACCTCAAGTACCCAAACAATCATTCCATTTTTCAATTTCAACATCATATTCAATAAATTACACGAGATATTCAACACTTTATTATAAAACAAGCTTTGTGATAGTTTTGCTGAATTATAGTTGATGCAAGTAAATGTTCTGAGCACAATTTTAAGGTAAGCGAGGCCAAGCTACAATGGTTGGGAGGGTTGTTTAAGCACATTAAATGTATTTTCAATTTCCAATGTTTTCAACTTACAATAGGTTTATTAGGACATCACTCCATTCTAAGTGAAGGAGCATCTGTATACGTCTGTGCATGTAAATACATACACATGCCATTTATGTATAGGAAGGGTCTAACAGGTTATTTGCTAATAAGAAGTGGCTGGCCATTACTCTTCCAGGCTTGTATTATTTCAAATATTTTTAACAAGAATGATTTATGTTTATGTCCCCACTATCTTAAATAGATTCACAAACAGAAGTTCTTGCTTCTCCACATATTACTTGAAAATGAACCAAGACCTAAGAAACATTTCCAGAATTTCTATTTTTAGAGATTCACATTAGAAAGTATAAAATTCCTAAATAATTTACTATTTAAATATAGAAATAATTTTTAAAATTCTGAGAAATAAAAAATATCAAACCCTATATTAATTTTACCTAAAAACTAACTTATCAATCATAATGATATAAATAATAAATATATAACTTTAGACAAAGTAAAATACAAGTAGAAGAAATTATTTTTCCAGATTTTATAATCGTGAGACCATATATGGAAGATTATTTAGTCTGAACTGAAAAAAGCCTCATCCAGGTCAGGAGCAGTTGCTCATGCCTGTAATCCTAGCACTCTGGGAGGCTGAGGCAGGTGGACTGCTTGAGTTCAGAAGATTGAGACTAGCCTGAGCAACAGTGAGACACCATCTTTACTAAAAATAGAAAAATTAGCTAGCTTTTGTGGTGGGTATGTGTAGTCCCAGCTACTCAGAAGGCTGAGGCAAGAGGAGCACTTGAGCCCAGGAATTTGAGGCTACTGTGAGCTATGATGATGCCGCAGCATTCTATCCAGGGTGACAGAGTAAGACTCGGTCTCAAAAAAGAAGCCATAGACGAAAAATAAGATAGGTTAAGTAACTTCTTCAGAACAAACCTTATATTCAGCTTCAAACACTAGACTAAGAAACATCTATGCATACCTAAGGTATAATCAGGAAACGACATCTTATGATTATTCTTCAAGTGGAACGTAAAAAAGAAATACAATGAAAGGGGCGGCGCCTGTGGCTCAGTGAGTAGGGCGCCGGCCCCATATGCCGAGGGTGGTGAGTTCAAACCCTAGCCCTGGCCAAACTGCAACAGAAAAATAGCCGGGTGTTGTGGCGCGCGCCTGTAGTCCCAGCTGCTCGGGAGGCTGAGGCAGGAGAATCGCGTAAGCCCCCAAGAGTTAGAGGTTGCTGTGAGCCGTGTGACGCCACGGCACTCTACCCGAGGGCGGTACAGTGAGACTCTGTCTCTACAAAAAAAAAAAAAAAAAAAAAAAGAAATACAATGAAAGATACTAAATTCAATGTGTCATAAACTATAAGATACACCATCAGTTGATATAACTTGAGAAAAAACGATGTTGATTAAACTATGACACTATATCACTTAGAATTATTTTGTTATTGGGTGGAGCCTGTGGCTCAGTCAGTAGGGCGCCGGCCTCATATACCGAGGGTGGTGGGTTCAAACCCGGCCCCGGCCAAACTGCAACCAAAAAAAAAATAGCCGGGCGTTATGGTGGGCGCCTGTAGTCCCAGCTACTCGGGAGGCTGAGGCAAGAGAATCGCTTAAGCCCAGGAGTTGGAGGTTGCTGTGAGCTGTGTGAGGCCATGGCACTCTACCGAGGGCCATAAAGTGAGACTCTGTCTCTACAAAAAAAAAAAAAAAAAAGAATTATTTTGTTATTAATGAAATGAATTTAAACTTATGTAGATTTAGACTTATTCCATGGGATTTGACAACTTCTACCTTAAGGTGCTTTGCTTAGTTCATAAAACGATTGTTGCTTTGCAAAAAAGTGCGGAATTGGTTTTATTTGACAATAAATATTTGCTTCATTAATATCAGATTTATGCTGCTCTGTTTCTGTGCCTTTCTGCGTACTCGGTAACTTTTTGGTTTAATGTTGAATAATAGTGTAATCTTTACAAAGACATTTTAAGCAGTAATTAAATACGTGTAGTAGTAACAAGGTATGCAGGCCAAATGAAGTAAGGACAATATAAATAGCCATGACTAAGTCTGTGTAGGCACAGACAGTAACTCCTACTCCATGACAGCTACCTGGAACAGTGACTGAGACACATCCCAACTTCAGAGGTATTAAAAGTAAAAAAAAAAAAAAAATGCATCTTATAACTGACTGAAGTTCTTTACTATCAGAATATATTACCTCAAGAACTCAGCCCACCCTCCAGCCTTGCCTGTTGGGGAAGGCATAGTCTGCTGTATTCTCCTGGGCACAACTTGATTCAACTGCCCAGGGAAGGGTTGATCTACAGGGAATGTGCCTGCTGGAAACTATACCTGTAAGGAGATGCCAGGGTCTTGGTTAGGAACCTGACCATTAATTTGTGAAGACTGTCTTATGGTGTAGGTATTAGCCAGAATGACTGGGCTGGCTCAGCCTCAACCAGATCAATATCCAGAGGATGTGAGGGACGTTGGAATAGAAATGCAGGTATGGGCTCCACCCCTCTAAAATCAAGAGCACCCAGAGGGTTTGTAGCCTTACAGTCTAGCTTTCCACTGAGGTCTTCCCAGTCCCCAAGGTCACACAGCTGCAGTTTATTCTTTGCTTTTATTCCAAGGATGGGCTAACAACAGTCTGCCCATCTGTCTATGATCTCAACCCTCCACCTAGACAGAGCTATGTGCTACAGCTGCCCAACTAACACAAGTGCTGGGGGCAGCTGTTGGGACACCACACACAGCCTTCCGCTGCCGTGAGGGAGGGCACAAGCTCTTGACTACTGAGTTGCTCAGTACTTTTCACTTTGGTACCCCAGTTCTTAAGGTGTTCTGCCATTGTGGTATTCCAGTGGTGAATATAATCTTTGGGCAGAGTTTCTGAACTGCCTAGAATCCATGATCCTAAACTGTCTTTAGATTATATTGCTTTTATATTTTTGCCCCAAGGGGGAATAATCTAGATGGAAAAGGAAAGTTGTGGGCAGAGGGAGGGGGATTGGTGGGATTACACCTGCGGTGCATCTTACAAGGGTATATGTGAAACTTAGTAAATGTGGAATGTAAATGTCTTAGCACAATAACTAAGAAAATGCCAGGAAGGCTATGTTAACCAGTGTGATGAAAATGTGTCAAACGGTCTATGACACCAGTGTATGGTGCCCCATGATCGCATTAATGTACACAGCTATGATTTAATTAAAAAAAAAAAAAAAAAAAAGAAAAGGAAAGTTGTTTTAAAATATAGAATGAAGTAAAGAATTAGCATTAGTAATACAGTCATTGCAGCTGAAGATTTGGAATTTCATTTGGAACTAGTTAAAGTTTTAAGCAAGAAGTGTTAAAAGTAGCCAGGCGCTGTGGTGGGCGCCTGTAGTCCCAGCTACTCGGGAGGCTGAGGCAAGAGAATTGCTTAAGCCCAGGAGTTGGAGGTTGCTGTGAGCTGTGTGAGGCCACGGTACTCTACCGAGGGCCATAAAGTGAAACTCTGTCTCTACAAAAAAAAAAACAAAAAAGAAGTGTTAAAAGGAAGGATTGAAGGAATTAATGCACTTTTCTTCAAGAAAAGTATTTCTTTCTATGTTGGAAAAATATGACAATAAATTGGTCTTGAATTGAAGAAAAAAAAAGGCATTCAGAGCTCAGAACTAGAGAAAGAGAAAACTATTGTCCAATTGAAGATTACGTGAATGATTACAGCATCAGTTAATGTGTTCCTACATATTATTATTGCGGTAACAGTGAATTTCAAATATAAAGATAAAACATTCTGAATTTACATTAATTTAGTACAGGGTTGTATCTTTGTTTTATTCTTTAATTTCAGGGAATTTTTAAAAGGCTATACTGGGGGCGATGCCTGTGGCTCAAAGGAGTAGGGCGCCAACCCCACATGCCAGAGGTGGCGGGTTCAAACCCAGCCCCAGCCAAATAAATAAATAAAATAAAATACTTAAAGTTTAAAAAAAAAAAAAAAGGCTATACTGGAAAAAAATTATGATATATACAGGAGAGACTGGGATGGCCTTTAATTTTTCATACATTGTGGTAAGTTAGCTAAAACAGACAGTATATTCTATATTTATATAACCTGAGGCATACCCAAAATCAAAGATGTGATAATTTTAAGAAAATAATTTTATTTCTTCATCCAATACACATTTGTTGATAACTTCTAGTTGCTAAGATGGTGAACAGTAACTGACCACTTTTTTTTTTTTTTCTGAGACAGTCTCTTTATGTTGCCCTCGGTAGAGTGCTGTAGCATCACAGCTCACAGCAACCTCAAACTCTTGGGCTTAAGCAATTCTCTTGCCTCAGCCTCCCGAGTAGCTGGGAGTACAGGCGTCCACCACAATACCTGGCTATTTTCTGGCTGCATGGGCTGGGCTCAAACCCGCCATCTCTGATGTATGTGGCTGGCACCATAACCACTGAGCTGAGTAACTAATCTCTTAAGGGGGATCTAGATAAGAAAACAGATCATTACAATACATGTTATGATGTTGTGTGCTTTGATAAAGGTAAGCCCAGTGGAGCAGCATCTATCTAATGGTAAAGAAAATAAACAAAGATACCAATATATACTATAAGAAGATCTATATTTCATGTGTGACAAGATATCAATCTTAGTTATAAAAATAGAGACTAAAAGAGAAGTTATAAAAACATCACATCAGGCAGCACCTGTGGCTCAGTGAGTAGGGCAATGGCCCCATATACCAAGGGCGGTGGGTTCAAACCTGGCCCCAGACAAACTACAACAAAAAAGAGCCAGGTGTTGTGGTGGGTGCCTGTAGTCCCAGCTACTCGGGAGACTGAGGCAAGAGAATCGCCTAAGCCCAGGAGTTGGAGGTTGCTGTGAGATGTGACGCCATGGCTGGCACTCTACCGAGGGCAACAAAATGAGACTCTGTCTCTTAAAAAATAAATAAATAAAAACATCGCATCTGTCTAATTTTACTTATTTAAGCAAATATTAAGCAAATATTTATGGACAGTCCATTATATTCAATCCATCTCTGCATAAATTGCAAAAGTTCTTTCCCTCAGGAAGGTGACTCTAAATGGAGGAGGGATAAGGGAATGACATAAGAAAAACACACCATACTCATATATTTTGAATAAAATATGGTAAACATGGGCTACAAGAGGTATAAGTTCATCTATAAAGTAATCCAGGGCCAGGTATGGTGGCTCATGCCTATAATCCTAACACTCTGGGAGGTCCAGGCAGATGGATAGCTTGAGGTCAGGATAGCTAGAGACCAGCCTGAGCAAGAGTGAGACACCATCTCTACTTAAAATAGAAAAATTAGCCAGGTGTTGTGGTGGGCACCTACAGTCCCAGCTACTTGGGAGGCTGAGGCAAGAGGATTGCTTGAGCCCAAGAGTTTGAGGTTGCTGTGAGATGAGATCCCACAGTACCCTACCCAGGGAAATAAAATAAGACTCTGTCACCAATAATAATAATAATAATATAATTATATATATATAAATATTTATGTCTCTCTATATATATGTATACACACATATATAAAGTAATTCATAAAGAGAAGAGAATGGCTAATTATTCAGAAAAAACTTCCTGGAACAGGCAGCATTTGAGGAGGTCCTTGTAAAGGGATTCGAAGAGAAGCCCAGGTAAGATTCAGAAATAAGGAAAAGGCAGCAAGGAAGTACATGCTTAGGGAACAATATGGTCATTGCCAAAGTTATACAAAGGGAGAAAAACAGAGAATAAAGCAATAGAAAATAAAAGTACTAATATTGGAGCATTACTGTGGGAGCCTTATCAATCATCCACATCAAAACAGTATACACATGGAACAATTCTTCTAAGGTTTAGACAATATTTAGAATCAAAATCAAATTATCTATCTTTATATGATGATATATAACAGGAATATATATATATATGTACACATATATATGACAGCAATTCTTTTTTTTTTTTTTATTGAGACAGAGTCTCACTCTGTCACCCTCTGTTAGACTGCCGTGGCATCATAGCTCACAACAACCTCTAACTCTTGGCCTCAAGGGATTCTCTTGCCTCAGCCTCCCTAGTAGCTGTGACTACAGGTGTCCACCACAATGCCTGGCTATTTTTCTCTTTTTTTTAGCAGGCCCAGGCCAGGTTGGAACTCACCAGCCCTGGAGCATGTGGCCGGCACCCTAACCACTGAGCTACGGGCACCCAGCTAGGAATTCTTGCCTTCAGAAAACTCATCATCTATAGGGAAAGAAACAACATAAATAGTGGATATATGGCTTATTAAAGATGTACACAAAGCACTGTATTATGATATGCAGATTAGATACAATTAATTATATCAGGAAAAGGTCAGAAAAGACATAGAGATGATGTAACATTTGAGTTGGCCCTTAAGAGTAAAAATAACTGAATATGCAATCTATAACAGAATTTATACATACACAATTACTTCCCTGGCACACTGACTTTCCTCATTGTCTAATAGTGGCTTTTGCTACAAGACAAGTATACTCTGCAAACAGGTCCCTCAATATTTTTCTAATAAATAAGTCTTCCCAATATATTATACACATTAATAGTTTGTTTCGTCTAATGTGATAACCACTGATCCCTAAAAGACTCAGTCCTCTATTACATCATCCCTTCAACACATTTGCACAGTATTAAATTTTTGTTTATTATTTATTTATTTTGGGACAGAGTCTCACTTTGCTGTCCTTGGTAGAGTTCTGTGGCGTCATAGTTCACAGCAACCTCAAACTCTTGGGCTCAAGCAATTCTCTTGCTGAGTAGGTGGGACTACAGATGTCTACCACAACACCTGGCTATTTTTTTTTTTTAGAGACAGGGTCTCACTCTTACTCAGGCTGGTCTCAAAGCCTTGTGCTCAGGCAATCTACCAGCCTTAGCCTCCTAAGTGCTGGTATTACAAGTGTGAGCCACTGTGCGCAGCCAGTATTAAATTTTTTGTTACATTAACTTTTACTTTGTTCATGTACTACTTACAGTGAACTAAAAATCTATTCTTCAGGAAAATTCAGTTTAGGATTTACCTCCCATGGAGGGTCTCTCCTGACTCAAGTCTCAGGAGAGTATTCCTCTACGAATACCATGAATCATACTACATTATACAAAAGGAATTCCTTATCATCTGTGTAATCTTTAGCATGTTGTCCAGTACACTAGGTATGCAGTAAACTTTTGCTAGAAGAATGATGACTGCAAGGAAATTAGAAAAAAAAAAAAAAAAGACAAAATTTTTGAAACAAAAAGCAATAATAAAACCTCTCGATCTGAGTCCAGGACCTATCACCTTCTAACCTTCTAGCTTTATAACCTAAGGAAAATTATATCATTTTTGTTTTCATCCATAAAAGAAGCCAAAAAGTAACAATAGCAAAAACTATTAACTGCACTGCTGCCTACCTTAAAGGAGAATTACCAAGTGGTAATAAAGGCAAACTACTGTCTCTACCAGTAAGCTGTAACACCAGTTCAGGGTAGGAAACAGGGCTTTTACAATCCCCTCACCCCCTTGCATTACACCTAAAACGGGCAAGAGCACAGAGGGAACGATATGGGAATGTCCAGAGGTGAGGCAGACCATGGCATTTAGGAAACTACTCAGTAGTGTAGCGTGGCGGCAGAATTCTACTAGCTATATAGAAAGAGAAGCTGAGAGTTAATTAAGTAGAGGTTAGATATCTAGGGCTTTTATTAGCCTTGTTAAGAAAACTGGACTTTATGGGCGACGCCTGTGGCTCAAGGAGTAGGGCGCCGGTCCCATATGCCGGAGGTCTAGCCCCGGCCACAAACCACAAAAAAAAAAAAAAAAAAGAAAAGAAAACTGGACTTTATATTAGAGACGGTCAGGAGCTATTGCACCCACTACAATTTCTTCTTTTGACTAACATTTTTACTATGGTGAAATTATTCTCACTGGTAGCTATTAATATTTGAAGTTGTTTTTAGAAAGTGAATTGCAACTCTTTCTATGACAGTGACCAAAGCACTTAAGTTGTACCCCGAAATGCTTTTTTAAATAAAATGATAAAGATGAGGGATACTAGTCATTTTAAAGAACATCCTTACTTGGCAAAACAAAAAGCTAGCAAACAAGTGAATTCACCATTTCCTTGTTTTAAAAAAAAAAAAATTGGGCTGATCCTGTTGGCTCATGCCTGTAGTTCTAGCACTCTGGCAGGCAGAGGCAGGTGGATTGCTTGAGCTCAGGAGTTCAAAACCAGCCTAAACAAGAACAAGACCTCATCTCTATCAAAAATAGAAAAACTAGTTGGGTGTAGTGGTACAGGGCTGTAGTCCCAGCTACTCCAGAGGCTGAGGCAAGAGGCTCAAGAGTATGAGGCTGCTGTGAGCTATGATACCACGGCATTCTACCCAGGAGGACAGAGTGAGACTCTGTCTCAAAAAAAAAAAAAAAAAAAAAGTTGGCCTGGCATGGTGGCTCATACTTGTAATCCTAGCATTCTGGGAGGCTAAGGCGGGAGGATCAAGTGAGCTCAGAACATTGATACCAGCTTGAGAAAAAGCAAACCCTGTCTCTATTAAAAATAGAAAAATTAGCCAAGGATTGTAGTGGGTACCTGTAGTCCTAGCCCCCCCCAGGGGAGGCTGAGGGAGGAGGATTGCTTAAACATAGGAGTATGAGGTTGCTGTGACATAGGCTGACACCATGGCACTCTAGCCTGGGACAACAGAGTGAAACTCTGCCTCAAAAAAAAATCTGTTCTGTGAAGTTGTAAAATAACACGTGTTATGGCATTCTATCTATACTTGAATACCTATAAAAAAACTCTGCCTCCTTAAAGGCATCCCCTTTGAGGTTGTTTTTAAAAAACCTAATCCTTTTTTCTTATGATAAACCTTCAAATTCTTAAAGACTTACGTCTTCCCTAAAGCTTTTCTTTTCAAAGCTATAGGCTAGATATTCCCAGTTCATTCAGATATGAAAAATTCTACTTAAAAGGGACAAAATAAAATGTTTAATGTTTAAAGGCATAAATCTTTAATTAGTGGCACCCAAATTACACATTTCTTTATGGCTCCCCAGGCTTCCAAGGTACAGACTGGTAGACAAGGTTTAGAATTTGACAAGGTTTACTAGCTTAATGCTAAAATCAAGTGACAATTTGCTAGTAAACAGCAATAGCTACACTGGTATTATTTAAATTAATTTTCTAGAAGTATACCTCAGCCTGTCTGACCCAGTATTTATTATCAAATTTGAAGGAAGGTAAAGTTTGCTTAACAAGGTGATTTTATGGTAGGAGAATTAATACAATATTGATAGAATCAAAATACAAAAGAATCTCAAGAGGACAGAGCCATGGATCAATTCTAATAATCTGTAACTGTCAGGTCTTCTTTTCAGCACAGATAATCAACTCTACATGGAATCAAGGTT
The DNA here is from genome assembly GCF_027406575.1 of Nycticebus coucang. NCBI lineage: Eukaryota > Metazoa > Chordata > Mammalia > Primates > Lorisidae > Nycticebus > Nycticebus coucang. The sequence goes on along the minus strand of NC_069781.1, from coordinate 152,049,560 downwards.
GTAAAGACGAGTAACATGAATGAGTGTAGCTGGCCAGAAGAGAATTAGCTATAAAGTACAAAGGGCCAGGCAGAGTGGCTCATGCCTATAATTCTAGCACTTTGGGAGGCCGAGGCAAGAGGATCACTTGAGCCCAAGAGTTTGAGGTTGCTGTGAGCTGTGACACCATGGCCAGTCTACAGAGGGTGACAAAGTGAGACTCTGTATCAAAAAATGAAAATAAATAAATAAAGTAGAAAGGTGCAGCCAGCCATAAGTCAGCTTCAGATAATTATTGCTTCTAATTTTTCTTTCTTTCTTTTTTTTTTTTTTTTTGCAGTTTTTGGCCCAGGCTGGGTTTGAACCTGCCACCTCCTGCATATGGGGCCGGTGCCCTACCCCTTTGAGCCACAGGCGCTGTCTGTTGCTTCTAATTTTTAAAGATGAACGGAAATCTAGACATCTATAGGAAATTTCCTGATTTTTAAATGTTATTAGCAAATTCAAATTCTTTTTTTTTTTCTTTTTTTTTTAAAAGACAGAAGTTCACCCTATTGCCCTCGGTAAGGTGCTGTGGTGTTGTGAGTGCTCTGGTGTCACAGCTCACAGCAACCTCCAACTCCTGGGCTTAGGCGATTCTCTTGCCTCAGCCTCCTGAGTAGCTGGGACCACAGGCACCCGCCACAACGCCTGGCTATTTTTTGTTGCAGTTTGGCTGGGGGCCAGGTTTGAAGCCACCACCCTCGGTATATGGGACCAGCGCCCTACCCACCCAGCCACAGGCGCTGCCCAGCAAACTCAAATTCTTTATATGCTATCCTCTTCAACATAAAACTTAATATTATAAATATGTATGCAAGTTCTCCATATGCTAATGTAGTCTCAATAAAAATTCTAAATGTAGGGTGGTGCCTGTGGCTCAGTGAGTAGGGCACCAGCCCCATATACCAGGGTGGCGGGTTCGAACATGGCCCCAGCCAAACTGCAACAAAAATATAGCTGGGCATTGTGGTGGGCACCTGTAGTCCCAGCTACTCAGGAGGCTGAAGCAAAAGAATTGCCTAAGCCCAGGAGTTGGAGGTTGCTGTGAGCTGCGACACAACAGCACTCTACTGAGGGCAATAAAATGAGACTCTGTCTCTAAAAATTAAAATAAAATAAAATAAAATAATTCTGGGCAGCACCTGTGGCTCAAAGGAGTAGGGCGTCAGCCCCATATACTGGACATGGCAGGTTCAAACCCAGCCCTGGTCAAAAACTAAAAAAAAAAAAATTCTAAATGTATTTCAGAGGTAGACAAGGAGTTTCTAAAGTTAATACAGGAAAGTAAATAAAATCCAAAGCCAGGAAAAGAACTGAAAAGAAGACCAGTGAAGAAGAACTAACCTTATCAAATAATGAATCATTATCAAATTTCATATGTATATCAAAGCACACTGGTAATAGTACATGAGAAGGCAAGCAGATAAGTGATACACAATAGTAAGTAATTTAGTAGCTCAAATTGGGGGAAAAAGAAATTATAAAATAAGCAGGACTGTTTGAAAAGAAATACAATTAGAACTCATACCTTGTTTTTCAAAGCAAGATTAATTCCAGACAGATTAAAGATGTATAAATGTCACAAACAAAAAACCAAAGAAGCACTAGTAGAAAATACAGACAGGGCACATTGGGTTTTGTCACTGGCACAAATTGGGGATGTCATTAAAGATTCATAAGTTAAATTACATCAATGAAATAACTACAAAAAGATTTATTGAAAACAGATTACAAAAGAAAAACAGCAAACAGTAAAATATTTGTAACTCACTGATGAAGTGCTTATTTCATAAGATATCAAAGTTTCCTATAAAATATCAAAGTTTCCTATAAATGAATGAGAAAAATGCCAATAGGCAAGTAGAAAATGGGGCAAAGGATATGGTTTATACATTTATTTTTAAAAAGAGAAATACAAATTAGAACCATAGTGATTTTTTTTTTATTTTTTTTTTGAGACAGAGTATCAAGCTGTCACCCTGGATAGAGGGCTGTAGCGTCACAGCTCACAGCAACCTCAAACTCTTGGGCTTATGTGGTTCTCTTTGCCCAAGTAGCTGGGACTACAGGTGCCCACCACAATGCCTGGCTATGTTTTTGTTGTTGTTGTTGCAGCTGTCGTTATTGTTTAACAGCTGTCATTATTGTTTAGCTGGGTTCAAACCCACCAGCCTTGGTGCATGTGGCCGGCGCCCTACCCACTGAGTCACAGGTGCCACCCTGATGTATTATTTTTCACCTATCAGACTGACAAAGATTCTAAAGTTTAATAATTCATGTTGGTGAAATAGTGAGAAAAAGAAAATCCCTCTTGTATACTCCTGATGAGAATCTAAAATGGCAAAACCTCTAAAGAGAGAAATTTGCCAATATTCATAAAATTCAAATGCTCAAATTCTTAGCCTGAGCAAATTCTGTTCTAATAATGTATTCTACAAATATGCTTATATATGAGTGAAAGGATGGAAGGGTATTTATTGAAGCATTATTTGTTCCAGCAAAAGAATGACTATACCCTACATGTCCATCCAAAGAATAGTAGTTTGATAAAATGCTATATTAATGTATGCTGGTCACATCAAATCTGGATGTTTCAACCAGATCCAAATACCTCATTAAAGAAGAATGTACACGAACATTCAGGGGACAGTAACCACAATGATAAAGTGATTTGAACTCATGTTTCTCAAAGTTTCTCTCTCCTCGGTTCTCTTCTTTTCTCATTCTAGATATTCTCCCTCATCTTATCCCCCATCATCTATATGCTGACAGCTTCTAAATCTTCATGTTCAGTGCCATCCTTCCAGTTGCATTCTGACTTACATGAATTTTCTTATCTTCAGTCACCACCAACTTCACCTTCTCCACATGTTCTACTATCTATTGACACCAATCTACTTGTTATCTTTCTAACATGTCCTTATTGTTCATTTTGTCATACCATTACTCATGCTGTGGGCCTCCATCTGGAAAAGTTAAATCAATTGAGTAGAAAATTATAGGGAAAACTGCTTTGCCTCAATATAAGAAAGAAATTTAAAATAGAGCTATCCAAAGACAAAGACAATGAGCTCCTTATCACTAAGACCGCAACACTCAAGGTAGTTAAGCCCTCAGGAGATACTGTAAAGAAGAGTCTAGCAGTATACTAGTGACTGATTGGTTCACCTTTAATGTCCCTTCTGATTTTGATATTTTATGAATCATGGAATTTAAGAATACTTGGCTTCAGTGTAGTACCCCAAAGTTATTTATTAGGTTTCAACAAGGTTTATAGGCCTGCAGACCAATTTATCCTGTATCTCTAACTGATCTAAGAATTCCAAAATGTGTTCCTCAAATCTGAAAATTATGGATGGTCCTCAATTTATGAGTGTTAGGCTCAAGATTTTCCAACTTTATAATGATACAAAAGTGATATAGATTCAGTAGAAAACAATTTCAAGTACCTGTTACAACCACTCTATTTTTCACTTTCAAACAAATATTAAATTACATAAGATATTCAACCCTTTATTCTTTTTTTTTTTTGAGACAGAGCCTCAAGCTGTCGCCCTGGGTACACTGCTGTGGCATCACAGCTCACAGCAACCTCCAACTCCTGGGCTCAAGCAAGTCTCCTGCCTCTCAACCCTTTATTCTAAAATGGGCTTTGTGCTAGATGATTTTGCCCATTAACCACTGCAGGCTAATGCAAGTATTCTTAGCATGTTCATGGTAGGCTAGGCTAAGCTATATTTTGGTAACTTAGGTGTATTAAATGCATTTTTGACTTACAATATTTTCAACTTACAATAGGTTTCAGATGTAATCCATTGTAAATCAAGGAGCATCTATATATGAAATGCAAAAATATTTAGAACTTAAACATATTTCAAAATAATTCTAATTGTAATAACTGGGGTGGGGGGACTCATCCTATAAAATAATAGGATAAGATGCAGTACTAAACAGGTGAAGTACAAGATGATAAAAACTCAGTAACTGAGGTCAAGTAACTAAAGTTGTTACCTGAACTACAGAATAAAAAAATCATTCACAAAGTACAAATTAAGTTGAGAAAAAGAAGACTTGAAAATAATAGCTAACCATAATCTAAATATGTATCAACAATATAGTTTTAGGAAATATATTATCTTCTAACTATAGGATTACACTATGTTATATGCAGCATAGTATGTACTAGAAAATAGTCCTATTATGTTGATTAAAAGGTTCCTATAATTTTTATTAAAGCAAAATTGAAAACGTTTTTTTTTTTTTTTGGCCGGGGCTGGGCTTGAACCCGCCACCTCCGGCATATGGGACCGGCGCCCTACCCGTTGAGCCACAGGCGCCGCCCATTGAAAACGTTTTGATATAAAATGCTTATGGGCAACTTCATCCAAATTAAAAACTTTGGAGCCTCAAAGGACATCATCAAGGAAGTAAAAAGACAACCCACGGGAGAGAAGAAAGACAGAAAATGTTTGCAAACCAATCTGATTGGTTTATATTAGCAAATATAAACAAGTCCCGCAACTCAATAGTAATATTACAACACAAATTAAAAAACAGACAAAGGATCGAAATAGACATTTCTCCAAAGATAGGAAAATGGCCAATAAACACATGAAAAAATGCACAATATCATTAGCTATCAGGAGAAACTGAATCAAAAGCATAAATGACATCCCATTTCACAACTCACTAAGGTAGGCAAAGAGAAATCCAGAAAACAACAACTAGTAACGAGGAAGTAGAGTTGTAATCAGTTCTTTTTCTGTAAGTAGCAATGAACATTCCAAAAAGAAAATCAGGAAAACAATTCCATTTATAATAGCATTAAAAATAATAAAATAAGAATAAATATATTGATAAACCTACAAAACTTGTTCATCGATGACTACAAAACATTGCTGAAAGGAATTTAAGACCTAAATAAGTGGAAAGAGACCCTGCATACACAGATTGAGACAATATTGTTGAAATACTATCCAAAGCAACATATAAATTCAGTGCAATCCTTATCAAACCCCAAAACAATCTTATCTGGGTAAAGGGAAAAATCCATTCTAAAATTCACATGGAATTTCAAGGGACCCAGAATAGCCAAAACAATTTTGTAAGAAAATAAAATTGGATCCCCAACAAAAAAAAAAAAAAAGAAAGAAAAGAAAATTGGAGGACTTAAGCGTCCTGATTTTAAAATTTACAACAAAGCTGGCTCAGTGCCTATAGCTCAGCGGTTAGGGCACCAGCCACACACATGGAGGCAAGTGGGTTCGAAGCCAGCCCGAGGCCTGCTAAACAACGACAACTGCAACAACAACTTTTTGAAAGTCCAGAAATAAATCCTCACAACTTTTTGAAAGTCCAGAAATAAATCCTTACATCTATGGTTAGTTGATCTTTGACGAGGGGGGCTGTCTTTGTCCGTTTTGTGTTGTTATAATAGCTGAGACTTGGTAATTTGTAAAGAAAATAGGTTTTTTAGTTAGCTCACGGTTCTGTAGATTGGGAAGTTCAAGGAAATAACCGTGGCTTCTGGGAAACATACTAGTGTCACATCATAACATGGCAGACAGAAGCAGACACGTGTGAAAAGAGAAAACCCTAAGGTGTTCTGGTTTTTTTATTGGGGGGGGGCAGTCTCACTATGTTACCCTCGCTAAAGTGCCATGGCTTCGCAGCTTACAGCAACCTCAAAATCTTGGGCTTAAGCAATTCTTTTGCCTCAGCCTCCCAAGTAGCTGGGACCACAAGCACCTGCCACAACGTCCAGCTATTTTTTTGTTGCAGTTGTCATTGTTGTTTAGCTGGCCTGGGCTGGGCTTGAACCCGCCAGTCTCAGTGCACGTAGCTGGCATGTAACCACTGAGCTATGGCAACTTTACTCCGAGAAGTAATCCAGTCTTGGAAGAGCGAGAACTCACTCACTATAAGAACACCACCTAAGCATTCATGAGGGACCCTCCTTTATGAACCAAACACCTCTTAACACCTGCCACATTAAGGATCAATTTTTTTTTTCAGACAGTCTCATTTTGTCACCCTAAGAAGAGTAGCTCACAGCAACCTCAAACTTGGGCTCAAGCGATTCTCTTGCCTCAGCCTCCTGAGTAGCTGAGACTACAGACATCCTCCACAATGCAGGCTATTTTTAGAGACGGGGTCTTGCTTTTGCTCAGGCTGGTCTTGAACCAGTAAGCTCAGGCAATCCACCCACCTTGGCCTCCCTAAGTGCTAGGATTACAGGCATAAGCCATCATACCCCGCCTGAGAATCAATTTTTTTTTTTTTTTTTGTAGAGACAGAGTCTCACTGTACCGTCCTCGGGTAGAGTGCTGTGGCGTCACTCGGCTCACAGCAATGTCTAACTTTTGGGCTTACGCGATTCTCTTGCCTCAGCCTCCCAAGCAGCTGGGACTACAGGCGCCCGCCACAACGCCTGGCTATTTTTTTGTTGCAGTTTGGCCGGGGCTGGGTTTGAACCCGCCACCCTCGGTATATGGGGCCGGCGCCCTACTCACTGAGCCACAGGCGCCACCCGAGAATCAAATTTTAACATAAATTTTGGTGGGGACAAATTCAAAGCATAACAGGTACCAAAACCATTTGATCAGGAAAGAATATTTTTTTCCATAATTGGTACTGGGAAAACTGAATAGCCACCTACAAAATAATGAAGTTGGACCCCTAGTTTGCTCCATATACCAAAATTAACTCAAATGGATCAAATATCTAAATTTAAAAGCTAATACTCTTAGGTGAATGAAAATAGGCAAATCTTCATGACTTCGGCTTTAGCAGTGGTTTCATAAACACAACACCAAAATCACAGGTGACAGATCAAAAAACAGATAAATTGGATTTCATTAAAATTTTAAAAATGTGTATCAGAAGACACTAACACAATAATGAGAAGACCACACCCAGAACAGGAAATAATTTGTAAATCACATATTTGATAAGGGTTAATATCCAAAATTTATGAAGAACTCCTACAACTCAGTACTAGAAAGACAAATGACCCAATTTAAAAGTGGACAAAGGCGCCAGCCACATATACCAGAGCTGGAGCCTAAGCCGGGCGTTGTGGCAGGCGCCTGTAGTCGCAGCTATTTGGGAGGCCAAGGCAAGAGAATCACTTAAGCCCAGGAGTTGGAGGTTGCTGTGAGCTGTGATGCTGTGGCACTCTACCCAGGGCGACAGCTTGAGGCTCAGTCTCTAAATAAATAAATAAATAAATATGGACAAAGGACTTTAATAGATATTTCTCCAAAAAAGATAGGAGATTGGACAAGACAGACATAAAAAGATACAAAATATGAATCACAAGGGAACTGCAAATCAAGTCACAACAAGATACCACTTCACCTATTAGGAATGATGTAAAATAAGGTGTCAGAGATGATGTGGGGAAATTGAAACCCTCATACACTGATATAAAATGGCAGAGCCACTGTGGAAAACAGTGTAGTGATTTCTCAAAAAGTTAAACATAGATACAGCCAGATAATATATTATTGGGGAAAAAAGTTAAAGACAGAGTTACCATATGGTCCAGCAATTCCACTCATAGGTATATACTGTATACCCAAAAGAATTGAAAACGGGACTCAAAGAAATACTTGTACATGGACATTCATACAAATATTATTCAAGCTCGGTGCCCATAGCTCAGTGAGTAGGGTGCTAGCCACATGGGCTGGCAGGTTTGAGCCTGGACTGGGCCTGCTGAACAACAATGACAACTGCAAACCAAAAATAGCTGGGTATAGTGGTGGGCACCTGTAGTCCCAGCTACTCGGGAGGCTGAGGCAAGATAATCATTTAAGCCCAGGAGTTTGAGGTTGCTGTGAGCTGTGACGCCACAGCACTCTACCTAGGGCGACATAGTGAGACTCCGTCTCAAAAAAAAAAAAAAAAATTATTCATACTATAATAGCCAAAAGTTGGAAACAATCCGAGTGTCCATCAACAGATCAACACAGTGTGGTAGACACTCACAATAGAATATTATTCAGCCATAAAAAGGAATGAGGTTCTGAAACTCAGATGAACTTCAAGAATATTAAGTGAAATTAGCAGGCAGACACAAAGCAAAACACTGTATGATTCTACTTACATAAAATATCTAGAATAGGCAAATTCATAGACAGAGTCAGGAATGTCCAACCTTTTGGCTTCTCTATGCCGCATTGGAAGAAGAAAAGTTGTCTTGGGCACACATCAAATACGCAAATAACTAATGAAAGCAAACGAGAATAAAGAAATGTACACAATTTTTGTGATATCTGCCACCACAGAAAGGCAAAAAAGTCCTCACATGATCCACATGTTGCCCCATAGGCATCCGTTGGACGCACCTCTAAGATTAGCCTTTACCAGGGACTGGAAGAAGGGGAGAAGAGAGAGTTACTTTGTGGAGGACGCCAAGAGCCAGACGACCTCTGAGCAAGATGACCTGCAGCTGGGGAATGGACCCTTGGGCCACTCGTCCGCAGGTGCTCCTTGTGGAGAAAGAGCCCGAGCCCATGGCAATCCTTAGGCACGCAGTCATTGTCTAACACTCCCCTCATCTGTCTTGTGCTGTGTCAATGAAAGGCTACTGCGGAGGTTGCTCGGGGCTATCCTGCAAGCAAGGTTAGCTTGCCTCCTACAAGCTTGTACTTCTAATCCACGTCTTGTCTGGTTCCTTCCTGCGGTGATTGAGTACAGGGCCATAGGGACCACTAGGGGCTGCGACATTACTTCTTATTAGGTCCAGAGTATCTGTTTGGGATGATAAAAAAAAAAAAAAAGGCGTCGGGCGGCTCCTATGGCTCAGTCGGTAAGGCGCAGGCCCCATATACCGAGGGTGGCGGGTTCATACCCAGCCCCTGCTGAACTGCAACCAAAAAAAATAGCTGGGCGTTGTGGCGGGCGCCTGTAGTCCCAGCTACTTGGGAGGCTGAGGCAAGAGAATCACTTAAGCCCAGGAGTTGGAGGTTGCTGTGAGCTGTGTGATGCCATGGCACTCTACCGAGGGCCATAAAGGGAGACTCTGTCTCTACAAAAAAAAAAAAGGCGGTGCCTGTGGCTCAGTGGGTAGGGCGCCGGCCCCATATACCTAGGGTGGCAGGTTCAAACCCGGCCCTGGACAAACTGCAACAAAAAATAGCTGGGTGTTGTGGTGGGCGCCTGTAGTCCCAGCTACTTGGGAGGCTGAGGTAAGAGAATCATCTAAGCCCAAGAGTTGGAGGTTGCTGTGAGCTGTGATGCCACAGTACTCTACCGAGGGCGACAAAATGAGACTCTGTCTCTAAAAAAAAAAAACCTGGAAACAGTGGTGATGGTTGTACCAGTATGCTGCCAAACAAGTACCTCCCTTAAGGCCTTTGCACTTGCTGTTCCCTTTGCTAGGGAGGCACTGTTCCCTCACTTCGTTCAGTGTTTTTCTTCAAAGTAACTAAAATATCATCATTTCCCCAATGCTTCATATTCCCTTTCCCTGATTTATTTTCTGCCTTATCAATAGCTAACACCCTTTATCTTACACACTTAACCTTATTTAAAGCCTACATTTCCCATAAAATGTGAGTTTCAGGAGGTCTTGAGTGATACATTCCTAGTATCTAGTAACACAGTATCAAGTCAATAAGTATTTATAAATGAAATGCACACACAAAACCCTTTTTACTAAGGGAGAGGGAATATTATGTAAGGCAGAAATGTTTTTTTCTCTTTTAATATCTTTGTAACATTTTAAAAATAATGGCAACAATGATTACCTAGGCATTGAATTTATGGGCCACTCATTTTTTGTTAACTGTGGTAAAATACACCCAACATAAAATTGACTACACATGTTTAAGTTCAAAGTTCAATAATGTTAAGCATATTCACATTGTTATGCAACCAATCTCTGGGACCTTTTTGTTTTTGAGACAGACTCTTTTTTGGCTGGGGCTGGATTTAAACCCGCCACCCTACTCCTTGAGCCACAGGCACTGCTTGAGACAGACTCTCACTTTGTAGCCCTTGGTAGAGTGCAGTGGCATCATAGCTCACAGCAATCTCAAAGTCTTTGGCACAAGTGATCCTCTTGCCTTAGCCTCTCAGGTAGCTGGGATTCCAGATGTCCACCACAACGCTCAGCTATTATTTTAGAGACCAGGACTTGCTCTTACTCAGGCTGGTCTTGAACTCCTGAATTCAGGAAATTCACATACCTCAGTCTCCCCAAGTGCTAGGATTACAGGTGTGAGCCACTGCGCTAGCCTTTTTTTTTTCTTTTCTTTCTTTTTATTTTTTTTTTAAACTATCCACCTGCTAGTCCTGCAACACAATTTTAATAGCCATACTGACATTGGACAATTTCTATGATGTTGGCAAAAGATATCAATACTCAGAGTGATTCTAAAGTGGCTACTCTTATAAGTCAAGAATTACGAACTTTGACCCACTGCTCAATCCATTTTAAGATGTAATCTATATTACTTTCTAGCTCTGCTGGGTTGTTGCTGGGCAGCTGATGCACGATTTCTTCCTTGTAGGATGCTGTGGCTTCTTCATAAAGAATTTGAAAAATCTCACACTCAATATTGTCTTTTAATTTCTTCTCATTATAACCCCTTGTTTTAAGCCTTTGTACAATTCACTGGTATTTGTTCGCAGGACAAAAACTACATGAAACCAGCGTTCAGGGAAGAAATCACAACCATGGTAATCAACAATAACTCCACCTTCTGTCATTTGGTTATCTAACTCATCAACCACTCTATCTTCATCTTAACATGGGACATTCATATTCTTCATCATAGCCATCATACAACTGCCCTTCTTTAGCTAAATCACCCACATTAATGTATTTCAGTCCTGATCTTGATGCAAGTTCTTTGCCTAGTGTGGTTTTTCCAACCCCAGGTGTACCTGTGAGCAGGATGTTCGGAAGCAACATGGTCCTCACCACGATGGCTCCCAGCGCCTCGACTCCTGCGTCCTACGCCCTTTTCTTTCTTTTTAGAGAGAGTCTCACTCTATCATCCTTGGTAGAGTGCCATGACATCATAGCACACAGCAACCTCAAACTCTTAGGTTCAAGTGATCCTCCTGCCTCAGTCTCCCAAGTAGCTGGGACTACAGATGTCCGCCACTATGCCTGGATAGTTTTTCTATTTTCTGTAGAGATGGGGGTCTTGCTCTAGCTCGGGTTGGTCTCAAACTCCTAAGCTCCAGCAATCCACCCACCTCAGCCTCCCAGAGTTAGAATTAGAGGTATGAGCCACTGCACCCAACCACTTGAGTAATTCTTAAAAACGCTCAGTCTATTTCTTCATCAGACCATCTACATCGCAGGATTTAAAAGGGGTGCAAAGTTCAGAAAGAATATATCTAAAATCCTAAAACACAACAAGCGCTTGATAATTACACATTTTCTTCTCACTGACCTATAGAACTAAGAAAACAGATCAAGCTTCGTTGTTGACTTGCTGAAATACGAATATTACCAAGATCCAAGTCTGTTATATCTGATTGTATTTTACTTCTTTTCTTATTTTTTTTTGAGACAGAGTCTCACAATGTCACCTTTGGTAGAGTGCTGTGGCATCATAGCTCACAACAACCTCAAACTCTTGGCCTTAAGCCATTCTCTTGCCTCGGCCTGCCAAAAAACTGGAACTACAGGCGCCTGCCACAATGCCTGGCTATTATTGTTGTTGTTGTTGTAGTTGTCATTGCTGTTTGGCAGGCCCAGGCTGGGTTTGAACCCACCAGCTCCGGCGTATGTGGCTGGCGCCCTAGCTGGCAAGCCACTTATTTAAAAATATTTATACCAATCAATGTTATCATAAAATGATACCTAAACTTACCGTTGCCCTCCCAACACATATAGTACTTGTTATTTTATTACCTTTCTAGAGTTATCAATGGCCCTATATCCCTATGTACTTCCCTCAAAAGTAATCTAGGTTTCAATCACATTGAGATGTTGCCGTAATTCACCAAACCTACTCACACCTATTCATGTGTATAAGTTCTTTAGGCCAACAACATTACCCCTACCAAAGCCTTCCTCCATTTGATAAAGTAAAATCTTTGAGATTAAACTCAGGTACCATTTCTAGGAAGCCTTCATACACACACACACACACACACACTTAGAGCTCTTATGCACTTTTTTGAAATCCATACTTTATTTACAATCTGTATTATCATTCTTGATTTAGTTGTTTATTTTTCCTGTTAAACAATACACGTGGCTGGGCAGCACCTGTGGCTCAAAGGGGTAGGGCACCAGCCCCCTATACTGGAGGTGGCAGGTTCAAACTCAGACCTGGCCAAAAACTGCAAAAAAAACACAATATACATGGAGAGATGGGTTTCTATTCATATTTGTATCTCTAGCATCTATAAATACTTTCAGAAATTCAATAATGCCATAATACAAAATAAAACTAAATCCTTCAATCATTTATAGTTATTTCAAAAGCTGAGATTGAAAAGTATTCTTTTAAGCCACAAAATGCCATTTTTATAACTTTAAGAATGTCCCCATTGGGCCAAATTAGGGTATACATCACCTCAGGGATTTATCATTTCTGCATGTTAGAAACATTCAGATTCCACTCTTTTTGTTACTTTAAACTAGTATAGTCTAACTTATTGATTGTAGTCACTTGGGCATACTATCATTCTAACTATCTAACTATATTTTTGTACCCATTAACCATCCCCACTTTATCACTCTTCCCCATTACCCTGCCCAGCCTCTGGTACCCATCATTCTACTCTCTGTTTCCATGACATCAATTGTTTTAATATTTAGGTTGCATATATAGTGACAATATGCAAAATTTATCTTTCTGTGCTTAGCTTATTTCACTTAACATAATGTTCTCCATTTCTATCCATGTTTTTGCTTCTTTTTTCTTTTTAGAGATGGAGTCTTGCTGTGGCACAGACTGGTCATGAACCTGTGAGCTCAGGCAATCCACCTGCCTCGGCCTCCCAGAGTGCCAGGGTTATAGGCGTGAGCCGCCGTGCCTGGCCTAAACATTTTTTTAAATCAGTAATTTTTTTTCTTTTTTTTTTTTTAGAGACAGAGTCTCACTTTATCACCCTTGGTAGAGGGCCGTGGCATCACAGCTCACAGTAACCTCCAACTCCTGGGCTTAGGCAATTCCCTTTGCCTCGGTGTCCCAAGTAGCTGGGACTACAGGCACTTGCCAGAACGCCCAGCTAATTAAATCAGTAATTTTAAACATTGTTACTGCTATAAAGGGCCATGGATTAAAACAAGAAAAAATTATCTTTCCAATGGTCATTTCAGATTGCTTCACTTAACTAAGAAGCAGTAGTATAAAATATATTAATTTTGTTTTTGAGACAGAGTCTCACTATGTCATCCTCAGTAGAGTGCTGTGGTATCACAACTCACAGCAACCTCAAACTCTTGGGCTTAAGCATTAAATTTTATTCTATTGGAAATCAATGACTATGATTCTGAAAGATAACTGCTAATATATCTTGTTACTTGAGAGAGAAAATATAGGATGATGGTTAGGTTTCATATATTTTGCATAAAGTTAGTTTTATCCTAAAATTACATGCTGTATATAATAGGTCAAGTAAATCAAAAAATTATTTTTTCCCAATTATATTTTATCTTAAAAGACAATTAAATATTCATTAAAGTTTTGTTTCTGTCATTTAGGAACACCTGTACCTAAAAAAAAATCTAGGAATTTAAAATTATAGATTTGGTGGACTTATTTAGTCTGTTTTACAATCAGAGCAGCTGAGGTACAGAGAATCTGAGTTGCCTGAAGTTTTAGTATTAGGGAGGTTCCATAATTTAGCAAATTCATTGCATAGTCAAAGTTAAGAAAGCATTTATTCTAGTTTAGTGAATGTGTGTTGAAATCAGTATTTAGTGAAGTCCTTTCAGAGATCACTTAAAATATGTTTCTTTTTTTTTTTTTTTGGCTGGGGCTAGGTTTGAACCCACCACCTCCGGCATATGGGACCAGCGCCCTACTCCTTGAGCCACAGGCACCGCCCAGGTTTCTTTTCTTTTTTTTTCAGTAACATATAACTGTAATATTGATTGATAAATATTGACTTGTGCTTCATTTTGTTTCAGTGACTTTTTAAAAACTTTTTTTTTTTTTTCTGAAACAGGATCTCACTCTGTCTCCCGGGCTGGATTGCAGTGGGGCATCATCGTAACTCACTGCAACCTCCAAGTCCTGGGCTTAAATGATCCTCTTGCATCATCTTCCCCAGTAGCTGGGACTATAGGCACATGCCACCATGCTCAGCTAAGTTTTCTATTTTTCGTAGAGATGGAGGTCTCATTTTTGCTCAGGTTGGTCTCAAACTCCTAGTCTCAACTGATTCTCTTGCTTTGACCTCCCAAACCTCTAGGATTTTTAAAAACTTTTTTAAAGGTATAACAGGCCAAAAAGTATGTAAATCGCATCTGTAAGTCTATCATTAAAGTAAACACATCTCTGAAGCTATCATTTAAGTCAAAAAATAGACCATCATCATTACTAGCACCCCAAAAGCTTCCCAGATAGAAACTGTTTTCTAATTATTATTTTCTTTCTACCTTCCCAGATAGAAACCATTATCCTGACTTCTAAAACCAAAAGTAAGAGGCCAGGTACAGTGGCTAACGCCTGTAATCTTAGCAGTCTGGGAGGCCGAGGCAGGTGAACTGCATGAGCTCATGTGTTCGAAACCAGCCTGAGCAAGAGCAAGACCCCTGTCTCTAAAAATAGCTGGGCGTTGTGGTGGGCATCTATAGTCCCAGCTACTCTGGAGGCTGAGGCAAGAGAATCACTTGAGCCCAGGAGTTTGAGGTTGCTGTGAGTTATGACGCCATGGAACTCTACTGAGGGCAACAAAGTGAGACTCTGTCTCAAAAAAAATAAATAAATGAAATAAAATAAAAAATGTAAAAAATGGGGCGGCGCCTGTGGCTCAAGGAGTAGGGCGCCGGTCCCATATGCCAGAGGTGGCGGGTTCAAACCTAGCCCTGGCCAAAATCCAAAAAAAAATGTTTTAGGTCAGGCATGGTGATGGCTCATGCCTGTAATCCTAGCACTCTGGGAGGCCAAGGCGGGTGGATAGCTTGAGCTCACAAATTCTAGACCAGCCTGAGCAAAAGTGAGACCCCATATCTACTAAAAATAGAAAAACTGAGGCAAGAGGATTGCTTGAGCCCAAGAGTTGGAGGTTGTTGTAAGCTTTTACACCACGACACTCCACCCAGGGCAACAGCTTGAGACTCTGTCTAAAAAAAAAAAAAAAAAAGTTTTAAGATATAGTTAAAAGAAAAAAACCCAAATTAATTATTGGTTTAGTTAACTTCACTTAATAATGCTAAACTGTAACAGAAACATCAGTATCTGACAGCTATTTGGTAAGCAATAGCTAGTAATGACCTCAGGTATAGTTTTTAGTCATAGGCACCATTAAGAGAAGCCTCATTAAAACTTATAAATTTACATCAAGGCTGGTGGGTTTGAACCCAGCCTGGGCCAGGTATACAACAATGACAGCTACAGCTAAAAAATAGCCAGGCATTGTAGCAGGTGCCTATAGTCCCAGCTACTTGGGAGGCTGAAGCAAGAGAACTGCTTAAGCCCCAGAGTTGGAGGTTGCTGTGAGCTGTGATACTACAGCACTCTACAGAGGGCAAAATAGTGAGACTCTGACT
This sequence comes from Nycticebus coucang, assembly GCF_027406575.1. NCBI lineage: Eukaryota > Metazoa > Chordata > Mammalia > Primates > Lorisidae > Nycticebus > Nycticebus coucang. The sequence continues at coordinate 152,033,845 of NC_069781.1, read as the reverse complement.
GAAAAATATAAATAAATCTTACAAATTTAATAAAATACTGCCTACAAAATTTTGTATTCTGTATCATCACCCAACTACTACATATGCCCATATAATACTATATTTCAGTTTCTCTCAAGCTTTCATAATTCTGTATTATGAAATATTCACAAGTAAGCTTTCAAAAATGAAGTGCAGCCCAGCACCTGTAATCTCAGCACTTTGGGAGGCTTGAGGCAGGATGACTGCTTGAGGCCAGGAGTTCAAGACCAGCCTGGGCAATGGTGAGACCCTATCTCCAAGAAAAAATTTAAAAGGCAAAAATTTAACGAGGCAAGAGGATCACTTGAGCCTGGGAGTTCTAGGCTGCCTGGGATTTCTAGGCTGGGAGTTCTAGTTCTAGTTCTAGTGAGTTATGATTATACCACTGCACTCCAGCCTGGGAGACAGAGGGAGACCTTATCTCAAAAAATAAATTAACTGCCAGGCCAAGGTAGGTGGATTGCCTGAGCTCAGGAGTTTAAGATCAGCCTGAGAAAGAACTAGACTCCATCTCCACTAAAAATAGAAAAACAAGTGCTACGCAGCCACACGGCCCAGCAAACACCAGGGAACTTCTTCCCCCAACAGAGGTCCCAAAGTGAAAAACTGACCTGTTTGGAAGAGATGTATTTAGAAGATGCCACCAGATTCTGTCCAAAGAAAGAGAAAGTGAACAAACATCTTTCAGCAATCAAAATCCCAGGCAAGACCAGAAAGGGGGCTTTTGCAGCTCCTTCCATAAGCTCTTTAAAAGGAAATTTTAGCAGCTACTGGGAGGCTGAGGCAAGAGAATCGCTTAAGCCCAGGAGTTTGAGGTTCCTGTGAGCTACGATGCCACAGCATTCTACCAAGGGCAACACAGTGAGACTCTGTCTCAAAAAAATAAAAATAAATAAATTTTAGGTCCAGTGGATCAGAATACAGGGAAAAAAACTAATGAGAATCCCTCAATAGTTCCTTTACCCACCAAACAAAATTTCTTTAGAAACTGACTTGCTCTTGCAAATGACCTTGACCAATGAACAGCTATGTAAAACATACTTAAGGTTGTATTGTCAAGAAGATGAGGATAAAAAGCTTGTGTGTGTGTGTACGTAGGAATATATATCTATGTATAAATCCCTAAGGAAAACAAATATAAATACTTATGCATGAAACTAAATCAGCATACAAAACATTAAAGAGATGAAGATTAGTCTATGGGGTTAAGACATGGCTTTTTGAACCCCAATACTTGGGAAAAGGGACGTGAAGACTTTTCATATCATTACAGAAAAACACAGTAAATTTGAAGAAAAATAAATGTTTGTAAGAATGAAAAAAAAAATAGAAAAACAAGCTGGCGCTGTGGTAGGCACCTGTAGTCCCAGCTACTCAGGAGGCTGAAGCAGGAGGATCGCTTGAGCCCAGCACTTTGAATTTGTTGTGAGCTAGCCTGTCTGCCCAGGGTGACAGAGTAAGATTCTTTCTCAAAAATAAATAAATAAATAAAATTAATTTATTAAAATAAAAAATTAGAAGTAAAAAGATTAATAAAGAAGTTTAAAAAACACCAGGCGCAGTGGTTCACACCTATAATCGTATCACTTGGGAGGCCGAGGCAGGTGGAATGTCTGAGCTCACAGGTTCAAGACCCACCTGAGGCAGAGCGAGACCCTGTCTCTAAAAAGTAGCCAGGTGTTGTGGTGGGCGCCTATAATCCCAGCTACTCTGGAGGCTGAGGCAAGAGAACTGCTTGACCCTAGGAGTTTGAGATTGCTGTGAGCTATGAGGCCATAGCACTCCACCAAGGGCGACAAAGTAAGACTTTGTCTCAAAAAAAAAAAAAAGTTAAAAAAAACAAAATTTGAAGTACATTGTTAAAAAAAATCATTTCAGCTACCAGATTTTCTAATACAAAGCTTGTTTCCTCCTCTCATGTAACACACTATGTGGTCGAGGATGATGCCAATTGCAGCTGACCCTATCCTAACAGAGGTACCTACCATTCAGATAAAGGCAGGCCCTCACCTTAGGAAGCACTTGTCTAGGAATGGTGTTCAAAACTTGGTATCTTGCCAAATCTATCCTTTCCGTCATCTTCATCATCTCAGTAAATCACATACCAGCATCTACCTAGTTTCTCAAGCCAGGAACCAAGAAACCACTTCTTGACATCTTTCTTCTAACAGCCAATCCATCATGAAGCTGTCAACTGCTCCCCTTCCCTCAACTCGCCATCTTCTCTCTGTAGAATAGAGATACATTTCCTTTTACTTCATCTCTATTTCTGGCCATCACGTCTTACCTGGATAATCCTAGTATTATGATAACTTTGCCTTCACTCTCACCTTTCTCCATTCTCAAAGTGGCATTTTTTAAATTATATTACTCATATGCTTAAAATCTCCAATGACTGCAATGTCCTTAGTAAAACCCCCAGTCTTTAACATGCCCTACAATCTGCTCTCTGCCTACCTTTCTTGTCTAATCTTACATGGCTCCTCCTTTTAATGTTCCTGGCCACGCTGAACTTTCATTTCTTCCAACATACTAAGTTTTCTTGCCTCATGGCCTTCAAATATTTTTCTCTTTCAGGAAACTTTTCCCTCTTTACCTGCTGTCTTGCTTCTCATTGTTTGTTTCCACTTAAATATCAATACCTAAGAGCTTTCTCTAATTACCTAAAATTCTACCCATTTTTCTCTTACCACTATTCTTTCCTTTCACTGAATTAATCTTAAGTTGTAATTTTATACTTATTTACATGTTATCTGTCTCCACTAAGGCTGTTCCATGAAGGCAGGACTCACTTATTATGTACTTAATATATTACATATGTAATTAATAAATTAAGGGAACACTTAATGTATCTGTTTAATGAATGAATGAAAGTGAATGACCTTGAATCCAGAGAATTAGGGCTCAAAGTGGTTTCCCCTTCCCTGGATCTCCCATTATCACTTGATCAGCTTTCCAACCATTTCTGAAAGGGAGAACAAAAACTGCTCCTAAAAATATGAAGGTAATACAATAGATTATACAAAGTAAAGTAAATAACAGCCAAACTGCAACAAAAAAATAGCCAGGTATTGTGGCGAGCGCCTTTAGTCCCAGCTACTCGGAAGGCTGAGGCAAGAGAATCGCCTAAGCCCAAAAGTTTGAGGTTGCTGTGAGCTGTGATGGCACAGCACTCTACTGAGGGTGACAGGGTGAGACTTTGACTAAAAAAAAAAAATCTATATCCCAGGGTTGTGGCATGCACCTGTAACTCAAGCTACTTTGTCAAGCAGGAGGATCCCTTGAATCCAGGAGTTCAATACCAGCCTGGATGACATGGTGAGACCTTGCCTCAAAATAAAAAATAGAAATAATAAGAAAAAAATATCTGTATCTCATGTTAAGACTATAGTAACTACAAAACATTTAAAACTTTTTTTTTTTTTGAGGCAGAGCTTCAAGCTCTCCCTCTAGGTAGAGTGCCATGGCATCACAGCTCACAGCAACCTCCAACTCCTGGACTCAAGTGATTCTCCTGCCTCTGCCTCCCAAGTAGCTGGGACTACAGGTCCCTGCCACAATGCCCAGCTATTTTTTGGTTGCAGCCATTATTGTTGTTTGGCGGGCCCAGGCTGGATTCAAACCTGCCAGTTCAGCTGTACGTGGCTGGCGCCTTAGCTGCTTGAGCCACAGGCGCCGAGCCCATTTAAAAAGTTGAAATAAAATCATTCTATCAGTGTCCATAACTCTCTTATGATTCCAATTTTTGGCTTCTAAAGTTTTCCACACATTATGACATGTTTTCATTAGTTTTTACTAACTGCCTCAAGTGTCCATATTCCTACCTATACTCTTTATTCACTGTACTGTGATTACTTGATGAAATTCCCCCAGTAGATGATAGTTTTTTTCTTTATAGACTCTGACCTCTCTAAGATTTCATTTTTCTTCTTTTATTTACAGGAGCTGGCTTTTTGTGCTACTGCATTTACATCAATGATAAACATATCTAACCCTTTAGAAAATCTAAAATTTTCACAAATACCAAAATTCTTATTGATAGTAGATTCAACAGATTTTACTTTAAAATCTGTAATGCTTTTTAAATTTCTGACTCTTAAATTCGTACATTAAGCCTCTCCTTCAGTTGCACCTTGTTTCCATAGGTAAAACCTTAGGTCTAGCACAATGCCTTGTAGAAGTCATTTGGTTTTAAGTTAGCAGTTTGGAGTTCAAAGTTTCTGAAGATACTTTCAAGTTCAGAGTGACAACCATGTTTCATTAATCTTAGCTTGTCATAGGCTTTTCCACTAATGACAGTGCTTTCTTACCTGTATTCATTCATACCTGCACACTTGAGGGTGCCTCTTTTAAAAATGATTTGAGTAAGGCCAACTATACCACTGTTTGTTTCAAAACTGCCTTGTTACGCTTAAAACCCAAATATTGTTTTTGTATTTTAGAGGACAAATCTCATGGGATACTTAGAATCCTAAAACTATAAAATTGAAGGTAACAGAATTTTATACAAGAGAAAACTAGGGCTCACAGATGTCAATAAACTTGACTACATAACTGACAATGTCTTGATTCTGTTCAACAACAGACTGTCCAAGTCAAGAAGAGAGTTTTACTGGTTACACCAGCATGACTGATTTTTTTTTTTTTTTTTGAGTTTCAAACTTTGTAACCCTTGGTATAGTGCCATGGCATCATAGTTCACAACCTCAAACTCTTGGGCCCAAGAGATTCTCTTGTCTCAGCCTCCCAAGGCTGTGGCAGGCGCCCTGTAGCTGGGGCTACAGGGCGCCTGCCACAACACCTGGCTATTTTTAGAGACAAGGTCTTGCTCTGGCTCAGGCTGGTCTCCAACCTGTGAGCTCAGCAATCTACCTGCCTCCGCCTCCCAGAGTGCTACGATTACAGGTGTGAGCCACTGCACCCAGCCCCAGCATGATGTTTTCTAATGCTATTTCCTATACCCTTAGGATGGTGTCTGCTCATGGTCAATCACATGATTCGTTTTAACCTTTTTTCTTTTCTTAAACTATGACACTGTATCCAGTTCCCCTAAACAGTTAGTCTTAATCCCTTAACCAAATCTGGGAGGCAACTACTTATTTTTTTCTCCAGTGCATTTCATGTCTATATTATGTGGTCTGTAGTTTATAGGGAACTCCCCAAGGACTGAGACCTACCAATACTTTGTAGTACATTACAACTGCGTATTTAATGTGAATTGTTAAAGCAATAGAAGAAACACTGTCTTTGGAAATAAAGGTTTAACTTGTTTTAAGCAATAGATGTTTTTCATTTAACAAATACTTATCAATTATCATATCAGCAGGTTCTGTGCTACCTGCTCTTAGCAAAAATTCAAGTTCTCTAAATCCAAGTGAAAAGAAGAAACATTAAGATCATCCTTATTTATTGCCCCAAACAAAAAGTCCTCCCTCAGTAAGGTGAATCCTCTCTTAAGCTAACCTTCTATAAAATAAAATGTTTGTAGACCTAGTGGTTCTTTTAAAACCACTTGTACAAGCTTGGGCGTGGTGGCTCATTCCTGTAATCCCAGCACTTTGGGAAGCCCAGGAGGAAGGACGTTGGAGGACAGGAGTTCCAGAACAGCCTGGGCAACAGTGAGATGTCACCTCTATAAAATACTTAAAAATTAGCTGGGCGTGATGGTGTACGCCCCTAATCCCAGCTACTCAGGAGGCTGCAGCAGGAGGATCACCTGAGCCCAGGAACTTGGAAGTTACTGGAAGCTATGATTTGGCCACTGCCCTCTGGCCTGGGCAACAGAGCAGGACCTCATCTCTAATAAATAATTTTTTTCCTCTAATAAATAAATTTAAAAAAACTACCTGTACAGTTAGGTTCAGAGTTTAGGCAGTGAGTAATACTACACAAGATAGGTATGCCCTTTTTTCTGTTCAAAGTTTTAGTTGCTTAAGCAGAACTGGAGAATTCGAAATCAGAGAAAAAGAAAGGTGAAAAGTAGCATGCAAAATTAAGAAACTAAATTGGGATAGTGGTTTTATTAATGAAAATAAACTTTATTTCATCCACAGGAATTCTGGGGTAGGTATCAATATTTCACAGAAAGGTATAAAAGTCACAAGAGCATCAATATCCCAGACTTCCAGGAAAACAACTGGGTAGCACTGTGAACATCAGAAACTTAAACTTAAAAAAAAAAAAAAATCTTGTCTACTTTGTTCTTAAAAGTTTTATTCTTCTTAAGAAAAAAAAAAGCACAAATAGAAACTACTCTCAGAGCTGGTGGCTGCAGCAGGCCAGTGAGATACCCAGGCTTTCCAGGTGGTGCCTGGCTTAGAGATGGATGTCTGCGCAGAGAGCCCAGGAACCACCCTTGCACGTCCCACACCCAGACACCACCTAGAAGGCGGCAGCAGCCGGTCACACACCGGAGCCGCCGGGGTCCGGGTTACACTGCAGACGAGGAGCGGCCCCCGGGGCTGGCAAGGATCGCAGGAAAGGCAGGGCCTGGGAAAGCGCCGGGGGCGTCCCGTGCTCCGGGGCATCCGGGGCACCCCGGGCTCGCGCGGGACGCCCTGTCATGAGTCACGGAGACGAGACAGCAGGCGGGCGGGGGAAGACGCTGCAGGATGGAGGGAAGCCCGACCCCGCTCCAACCTCGCGCGGGGCGGGGAAGGGGGCCCGCCTCACCCACGCCCTGCCCGCCCAGCTCTCGTCTCCATCCGACGCAACAGGCGCGGCGGCCGGGTCCGGACCCCGGGGTCTGCGGGCTGGGGAGCGGGGACAGCAACCCGCAGCCATGACAGGCGCGGGGCGGGCCGCCGGCGGGCTGGGCCGCACGTGCGGGCAGCGCCCCCTCCCCGGCCTCCCCTCGCGCCCGCCCAAGCCCGGGCCTCTGGCCCCTCACCTCCGGCGGCAGCGGAGCGGCTCCGCCTGCCCCGACCCCCCACCCAGCCGAGCGGCGGCAGCGGCACGTACTCACCGCCGCTCGCTAGCTCTCGCGCTTCGCCACGACTGAGGCGCCCCCGCCGCCCCCCACCTCGACCGAGACTGACACCAGCGGCTGGCCGGGCAGGAGCGGCCTCGGGCGACCACCCGGCTGACAGAACCCGCCCCCGCATCTCCCCACCAGTTGAGCAGCCGCCGCTACCCCGTGGTGCCCCCGGGCTTCCTTCCCACCCCTGAGGCGGCGGGTGGCAGCGACGGGCGGCGGCTGCACTTACCGGCGGCGCGGCCAGGCCCCCCTGTCAGCGCGGGGCCGGGAGGGAGAGGAGGGAGGAGTGTAGGGGCACCGCCTCCCCCGCGCCGCCACGCACCCGCCTGATTGGCCCAGTTCACTCCCCCAGCGCGACCCCACCAGCCCCTGCGAGCGGCACTCCGGCAGCACCGGCGCGTCATTTGCATATTTGTGCCCGCGCCGCTGATTGGCCGGGGTGCGGAGGGCCGGCTGCGACCGCCACAGCTCAGGCTACTGCTCCCGCCGCCACTGCAGCCACGCTGGGCTGCTCGAGAGGCGCCGCTCCCCTACCCTCGCGGCCCGGCCCGACCTAGGGCGGAGGGCGGCGGGAGGCGGGGTCGCTGCCCTGCTCCAACATGGCCCCGCCGCGCCACCGACCCAATCGCCGGCGCGGTTACTCCAGGAGCCCTGGCGGCGTCGGGGCGGGGAAGGGTTGGGGCCGGGCGCCCTCTGGCCGGAGCGCGGGGCAGTGCAGTGTCCCGGGCTCGCCTCGCCGTTCCGCCGCGGCCGCCACGTCAGGCCGCGCCCTCGCGGAGGCCTCTCCCCTCGCGCCGCCCGCCCCGCGTCCCCGCCGCCACGTCAGGCACCGGCGGGCACGCCCCGACCGCGAGCTGGCCAGTGGCGGGGTCGACGCCGAGGTCACTCACACGCAGGGCATCCCTCGGTCACCGCGGGTGCTCCAAGGAGCGATGAAGGTTGTCTGAGCCTCCCCTTTCAAAGGACCGTGGTTTTAGAGCCACGTTCTCCTCTGGCGCTGAGATCCTGGTGACACACGCCTGCAAGTGCTGTAAAATGGGGAGCGGGGGCTGAGAGTGCCGCGATGATGCAGCGATTCAGGCCAGGTGCTTCAGCACCTGCCGGGGGAGAGGCGCGCCAGGCTGGGCAGCGCCCGTCCCCAAGTCCTGCTCCAGAGCGAGCGCGCGCACCTCGGCTGGGCCGAAACCTGGACTTCCCGAGGTTCAGGTCTACATCGCACAGTTAGGGAGAGAGAGAAAGAATGCACGCAAGAATTAAAAAAAAAAAAGTGGAGGAGGATGGGACTAGTTTGGGAGGTAGGGAGCGTTGGGACACCTGGGTTCCTTCTCGCTCTGTCACTAATTAACTGAGTGACCTATATTAAATCATAACGTGACCTAGGGCCTTGGTTTTGCCGTCTGTAGAATGAAAAGGCTGGACAAGTTTTCTAAAAGGCTTCCATCTCTCAATTTCTATGGGTCTCCACTCTTTAAGGCCCTCAGCTGGCTTTGTATTTAAGAAAACTTTTAAACTCCATATTAAAACGCGAGATATACAATGTTTGAACTTCATTCGGCCTACTTTATAGTTTGTTCCAAACTGTTTACGGTTTCAAATCCAGTGTAGGTGATATTTAACATTCACCTTAGGGTCGACAGACACCTCTTGAATTTCATCCTCCTCGAAGGAGTTTCGCTGTGTTTGTTTATGCCTGACCAGAATGGAATGGCTGTGGCATACATAGTGGTAGTTGTCAAGTCATTTCCTTCTTTATGTTTCCCAAGAAGGCCCTCCAGAGTAGATCAGCACAACTCTATTTAGCTGAGATACTGAGAGCTGGGAGGAAACCCAGATGAAAGAGAGGTTACAATTACAGCTATTCCCTCCAGGATACTTAGTAACAACCACATATTAGAATAAGAATGCACAGACATAGTTCATCTTTGAGCCCCCTATGCTGCTGCTTATTTGAAAACTGCTTTAGTTTGCAAATTCAACATGTTGAGTCCAATTTAAGGCCTGTAACATCTCACTTATCTGATATCAAGCTGAATAATATATGCCATGTAAATGAAAAACTTTAGCTACTTTACTGAATGTTCCTTCCACCATCTCCTGGAAAACTTTCATGCTTTCCTGAACACAGTTTTCTGAAAATTACTTATACTTGATGATGAAGGAACAGCGCTATAAATACCAATCTTATTGTATTCCATTATGATCAGTGAATGCCCTTAAAAGTATGTAGAATTTCTCCCTGTAATAAATAGTTCTCAATTCTTTGACCTAACCATCTTCTTACTTTTCCCGCTTCCCTGCTCTTATGAACTTAAATACAAATTAATAGTGTAGAGGGGTCCTCAAACTGCGGCCTGCGGGCCACATGAGGTGGTGTGATTGTATTTGTTTCCATTTTGTTTTTTCACTTCAAAATAAGATATGTGCAGTGTGCATAGGAATTTGTTCACAGTTGTTTTTTTTTTAAACTATAGTCTGGCCCTCCAACAGTCTGAGGGACAGTGAACTGGCCCCCTGTTTAAAAAGTTTGAGGACCCCTGGTCGGGTTGCTAATAAAGATTTCCTGTGGGTTTCTCCTATGGTTTAAGTGCCTGAGTTCTTGGGATATCTATTTTAACCACTCAGTGACTGGTTTTCACTTCTTTCTTAAATCTCAGAGGTATTCTCAGTAACGGGTGTCTGGATATGTGGACTCTGGAAAAATTATTGCTGAGGTTAGCTCTAAATCTCAGAATTTCCAGGCTAGATTAGTAAACATCACCCTCTACAATTGACTTTAGCAAGAATCAACATAAACAACATCGAATTCTAACAACACTGGCCTACCATTCCCATCAGGCCTATGCCAAAAGCCAAGTGGTGCCTATGCTCTCCAGGTCCCTCCCATGGCACCCTAGAATAAGAATGCCTCCATTTCCACTCGATGGCTTTCAAATCAAAAAGGCCCTGTATCAGTGGATACAAAAATATGAGTTACCAGAAAGCCTATGCTGTGATGAATGAATGAAACATTCTACAGTTGGTGTCATTTTCTCTGTTAGGGTTTAGATTTCTTATTTCATCTTATCTTCACACCACTCTGAGGAAAGTATCAGATATTTTTTTCCCATTTTACTGATGAAGAAGGTCCAAAATCTTGGCCTGGTTACACAGTCATTGAGTGAAAGAAATAATATTCAAGTCTACAACTGTCTGGCCCTAAAGCCTGTCGCTCTTAACCACTATGCTATATCCCTTCCTTCCACCTGAGGTTCCAATTCCATGTTTATCAAGCATATTTACTTTAGCACCTTGGAAGGGAGAGTTCCCCGCATAAGCATTTTGGTTCAGGTTACCAAAAGAATATCCCACTATGCAAAGTTATGGAGTTTTCCTGAAAGTTTGAGGAATATGAGCCAATCCTTGAATACCTGTTCACTTTAATAGAAAATTCATATATTTAAGATCCTGAGGCTCGGTGCCTCTTGCTCAAGCGGCTAAGGTACCAGCCATATACACCTGAGCTGGCAGGTTCGAATCCAGCCCAGGTCCACCAACAATGATGGCTGGGCATTGTGGCAGATGCCTCTAGTCCCAGCTACTTGGGAGGCGAAGGGAGGAGAATCGCTCGAGCCCAGGAGTTTGGTGTTGCTGTGAGCTATGATGCCATAGCACTCCACCCAGGGCAACAGTTTGCGGGTCTGTCTCAAAAATAAATAAATAAATAAAATCCTGAAACTGCAAAACTGAGGAATAGATTCTGCCTCAGAGAGACCTGCAAAACTCATGACCACAAAATAGTCAAAACCACCTTGAAAAAGAAGACGGGTGGACACTCATACACTCTGATTTCAAAACATGCTACAAAGATGCAATAGTCAAAACAGTGTGGCACTGGCATAAGGATAGACATATGAATCATGGGGATAAAATAGAGGGCAGAAATAAACTGTTATATTTATAGTCAACTAAAAACTAGTTCTTTAAACAAACGATGCTGGGACAACTGAACATACACATACTAAAGAATGAAGTTAGACCCCCTACCTCACATTACACAAACAATAAATAAAAATACAACTACGAGCAAGGGGTAAAACTACAAAACTCTAAGAAGAAACCATACGAGTAAATCTTCAGGATCTTGGATTAGGCAATGGTTTCTTATAAAAGACACCAAGGGCGGCGCCTGTGGCTCAGTCGGTAAGGCGCCGGCCCCATATACCGAGGGTTGCGGGTTCAAACCTGACCCCGGCCAAATTGCAACCAAAAAATAGCCGGGCGTTGTGGCGGGTGCCTGTAGTCCCAGCTACTCGGGAGGCTGAGGCAAGAGAATCGCTTAAGCCCAGGAGTTGGAGGTTGCTGTGAGCTGTGTGAGGCCACGGCACTCTACCGAGGGCCATAAAGTGAGACTCTGTCTCTACAAAAAAAAAAAAAAAGACACCAAAAGCGTAAGTGACAAAAGAAAACATAGACAAACTAAACTTCACAAAATAGGAAACCTTTGTGTTTCAAAGGATATCACTAAGAAAGTGAAAAGAAAGACAAAACACATAAATCGAGAAAATATTTGCAAATCATATACACATTTCTCAACTTATGATGAATTTACGTCCTAAGAAACTTATTGTGACTTGAAAATACCATTTGGTTGAAAACACATTTAGTACACCAAACTACTCAACATCAAAGTTTAGCCTAGTCTAACTTAATCACTTAACATCTTCCTGCAGTGGGGCAAAATCACCTGGCAACACAGGACATCACAGGGTTTGAAGTGTTTGCCTTTGTGATCAAATGGCTAACAGGAAACTGAGGCATCATAAGAGAGTATCTACCCGATATACTAACCTGGGAAAACATCAAAATTCAAAGTATAGTTTCTACTGAAGGTTGTATCACGTTTCCACCACTTCTGCAAATATGTCAAATATTGTTAAGTTGAATCATGGTAAGTAGGGGGCTGTGGTATTTGATAAAGGTTTAGTATCCAGAATATATAAAGAGCTCCTACATCTCAACAATAAAAAAATAAATAACCAATTTCAAAAGTTGCCAAAGTATTTGAATAGACATTTCTCCTAAGAAGATATACAAATAGCCAACATGTACAAGAAAAGGTAATCAACTCATTAGTTGGTAGAGAAACACAAATTCAAAACCACAAGGAAATAATACTTCACAGCCATGAGGATGGCTATGATAAAAAAAGACAGACAAAACCAAATGTTGCTGAAGATGTGGAGAAATTAGAACCCTCATACATTGCTAGTGGGAATGTAAAATGATGCAGTCATTCTGAAAAGCAGTTCTTCAAAAAGTTAAACATCATTACCATAAGACCCAGAAACTTAAGAGAAATGAAAACTTATGTCCACAGAAAAACTTACACACAAATATTCATTGCAGCAGGCAGGGTGTGGTGGCTCATGCCTATAATCCCAGCACTCTGGGTGGATAGCCTGAGTTCAAGAGCTGAAGACCAGCATGAGCAAGAGTGAGACCCCTTCTCAAAAAAAAAAAATAGCCAGGCATTATGGCGGGCACCTGTAGTCCTAGCAACTCAGGAGGCTGAGGCAAGAGAATCGCTTGAGCCCAAGAGTTTGAGCTTGCTGTGAGCTGTGACACCACAGCACTCTTTTTTTTGTCTCAAAAAAAGCACACTTTTTTTTTGTCTAAAAAAAAAAAGGAAAAAAGTGATTTCCAGCCAGCAACTTCTACTGTGCTACAGTTACATATATAGTGTATATGTCCATATAGATCTATATGAACATATGTTGAGTCAAAAGAATATACTTCAATTATATTCATAAAGTTAGTTAAACAATAAATGATTTTTTTTTTTTGAGACAAAGTCTCACTGTGTCACCCTGGGTAGAGTGCTGTGGTGTCACAGCTCACAGCAACCTCGAACTCTTGGGCTTAAGCGATTCTCTTGCCTCAGCCTTCCAAGTAGCTGGGACTACAGATGCCCGCCACTGCACCCGGCTATTTTTTGTCACAGTTGCCATTGTTGTTTAGCTGGCCCGGGCTGGGTTCGAACCCGCCACCCTCGGTGTATGTGGGTGGCGCTGTAACCACTGTGCTACAGGCGCTGAGCCCTTCTCACTTACCTTTATCAACATAATTCACAGGCTGATGTACTAAAGAAAAAATGTTCTTTCACGGACCAGTGATAAGTACTTACAAACACTAAAGTAAGCTTTTTATTTCTTTATTTTGTTTTATTTTACTTTTTTGAGAGAGAGTCTCGATTTGTTGCCATGGGTAGAGTGCCCTGGCATCACAGCTCACAGCAACCTCAAACTCTTAAGCTCAAGCGATTCTCTTGCCTCAGCCTCCCAAGTAGCTGGGACTACAGGTACCTGCCACAACTCCTTGTTAGTTTTTCTATATTTAGTAGGGATTGAGTCTTCTTGCTCAGGGTGGTCTCCATCTCCTGAGTTCAAGCAATCTACCCACCTGGCCTCTCAGAGTGCTAAGATTACAGGCATGAACCACCACACCTGACCCCTCCCCCCCCCACTTCTTTTTTTGAGATAGAATCTGGCTATGTTGCCCTGGCTAGAGTGCTCTGGTGTCATCACAGCTCACAGTAACCTCAAACACTTGGGCTCAAGCGATCCTCCTGACTCAGCCCCCCAAGTAACTGGGACTACAGGCACCCGCCCCAATGCCCGGCTAGTTTTTCTATTTTTAGTAGAGACAAGGTCTCGCTCTTGCTCATCCAGAAATTTCTTTAGATTTTTTTTTTCAGGCCCTTGTTAGAAGCAAATGGAAATGAGGGCTAGCTTGGCACGGTGGCTCACACCTATAATACCAGCACTTTGGGAGGTTGAGGTGGGCAGATTGCTGGAGCTCAGGACAGACCAGCCTGAGCAAGAGTAAAACTGCGTCTCTAAAAATGGCCAGGTGTTGTGGTGGGTGCCTGTAATCCCAGCTATTCAGGAGGCTAAGACCAGAGAATCACTTGAGCCTAGGAGTTTGAGGTTGCTGTGAGCTATGATGCCACAGCACTCTACCGAGGGCAACACAGTAAGACTCTATCTCAAAAAAGAAAGAAAAGAAAGAAAGAAATGAGGGCTAGCTAGAATTTCAGCTGTAGTTTAAAGCACCTCAAAGATCATTTAAGGGTATGCTGAGCACTATTGTCAAATCTAGAGGCTGCTGATAAAAACAACATCTACGGATCTGTTTTGGTCAGGGGGTTATTCTTCAGGCTTTTACTCCTAGGCCCATTTAATCAGACACAGATCTTAGAGACTCCAAGTTTTACATAGTTTATCCCCTGCGGTTAGCCAGGAATATACTTCAAAGCATGATCCTACTTGACAGTTCAAATCTTACACTGTCTGCTTTTATAAACAGCTGCTTGTCCTAATCTTAGAAGTTCTTCAGGAAAAAGCAGTTCTGCTGTTTTCCCTGCTGAAACATCCCCGAGCATCTCATTCTCTCTCTTTCTGCATCTGCTTCTCTTTGGGTAATAGAAGTGCTCCTGGAGAAGTGTATCTAAATCACGTTTGGAGGGATCAAATGCACGAAATGTGGTTGCTATAAAAAAGTGAATTCATTCAACAAGTATGTAGAGAGTGTCTGGGACAAGTCAGGTACAGAGCTGGGTGCTGAGGATACAACAAGGAGAAAAACGTGGTCCTTTGGCCTTGTGGCAAATTATTCTCTAAAGCAAATACATGCCTCCTAATTGGTTATTTTTGTTAATTTTGGTTATGTAACCTTTATTGAAAGGTGCTGTAATTGGTTTGCTTTAAAAAGTGTGTATGATCTATACCATTTAGACCATGGATGGATGGAAACTGTGAACATGTATTTTTATAATCAGTTGGTTTGTTTTGCAGGTATTACAGACATATTTCCAGGATAAGAAACCCATCCTGGTGCAATTTTAATCCATCTTGTTGAGCTCCGTGTGGTGGCTCATGCCAATAATCCTAGCACTCTAGAAGGCCAAGGCTGGTGGATTCCTTGAGCTCAGAAGTTTGAGACCAGCCTAAGCAAGAGTAAGACCCTTGTCTATCCTAAAAAAAAAAAAAAAATGGATAGATAGATAGACAGATATGGATATATAGATCTATCTATATGGATAGATAGACAGATAAATAGATAGACAGACAGATATGGATATATAGATCTATGTATATGGATAGATAGATAGACAGATAAATAGAAAGAAAGAAAAACTAACCGGAGTTGTGGTGGGGCCTGTAGTCCCAGCTACTTAGGGGGCTGAGGCAAGAGGATCACTTGAGCCCAAGAGATTGAGGTTGCTGTGAGCTATGACACCATGGTACTCTACTCAGGGTGACAGAGTGAGACTGTCTCAAAAAAAAAAAAAAGGAAATATTTAGGTGTCATATAAGCACATATTTGATTTCTCCGACATTATAAATGATTGAGAAACTTTCCGTCTTCCAGAAAGTTTGGCTGGATAAAGACCTCAAACACATACATAGTACAACAAAGAACTAAGTGTCTGGGGCCAGCTCTACCAAACTAATAGTCTGTATTCTATAGTTTTGCTGCACTAACAGCTGTATTCAACTAGCAACAGGATAAAAGACTAAGGTAAATCTTCTGTGTATCACACATATGCAGTGGAACCTCTGTAAGTTGCCCACCTAAAGGACTGTGGCAAACTAGCCAACAGACATAGGTGGCCAACATAAGGAACTAGGCCTCCTGTACTGATATGTATACATGGTGCGTGTCCAGTCCATGAAAATTAGGTCAACCTAAGGAAGTGCTCAATGTAGGGAAGTGGTCAATACTGTAATTGTTGTCCCTTTTCACTGTTTATCTCGGTCTTGTAGGACTGCCTAAGCTTTTCTCATAGTCAGCAATTTTTGGCCAGTAAAGTAGAGCCCTCTCTATCCAGCACTCGTGACTCTGCTCCTGGAGGATGCTTCTCTTGGCGTGTCCTTTGCAGAGTGTGTACTACTCGGAAAGAATAGACTGAGTGATTTGTGCAAACTACAAGAACTGTCAGGCTGGGGCGGCGCCTGTGGCTCAAGGAGTAGGGCTCTGGCCTCATATGCCAGAGGTGGCGGGTTCAAACCTGGCCCTGGTCAAAAATAAATAAATAAATAAAGACATTGAAAAGAACTGTCAGGCTGGCACTTGCTCACTGTCTGTCACTCCTCTTACTAGATAACTAAAAGCAGCTGGAGCCTGTTCCTCAAACACACCACCCTGCTCCTCCGGGGAGCTTGTCGCCTTTATCCTCTAGGCCTTATCATTGGCTCTGCCAATGATTGGTGTAGCTGCCCCTCCTCTTCCTCAGGTCTTGCAAAAATGGTCCCTCCTTTTAGGGATCTTCCTTGACTTCTAATTACCTAATTTATTTCCTTCTTAACTCTTACCATAGTCCTGTTCGTATACTTATTTTTTGTTTCCATCCACTAAAAAAGTATCTTGAGGCATCAACAGGTTGAGCCTTCTTCCCCAAGGTATTCCCAACATTAGAACACAGGGGCTCCATAAATGTGTGTTTTAAACTGAGTGAACTGCTCACCCAACAAATCCATTGTTCTGTTAGGAAAAACGGCCACTGTTTGGAATTCTCCCTCTTAGTTTTCAACAAGATACTGGAAACAGCTATCAGGAGTTCTCAAACCTGACTCCATATTAGAATCTCCCAGGAAGTTTAAAAATTATCTTTGCTCAGCCCTGCCCAGACCTAGGGGTGACAGATCTCAGCATCAGTATGTTTTAAAAGCTCTTTGTGTAATTACTTGTGTGTCCAACATAGAAAAGTACTGCTCTAAGTGACACAGAACTGAGTAATTACCTATCAAGTTCTTATCCTCTGTGAGTCCTTCTTGTATCACCCAGGTTAAGGGCACCCCAAAGTATTCTTTGGGCCATTCTCTTGGCTTCTAAAAATACCTGCCTCATTACCACCAAGGGGCAGCATCCAGCACAAACCAGATGAAAAAGTAACCTCTCCGGAAAGAGAAAAGGCATTTAGATAACCTAGGTTCATCTGTGAGGACCTATATGAAATCTTCAAACTCAAAGGGAAAAAGTTCCAGCACACTTCTCTCTTCCTTCTTGAAAGAAAGTCATCAACAATTTCCCTCCACTTAGCTGTAGAAGTGAGGTAATCAATCAATCAATCAATCAAGTACATGAGCTACAAAGCAAATAAAAAATAATATTCATAGAAGACAGAAGTGGCCAGATTCTATCCTTTTCCCTAAAAAAAAAAAAGACCAAGTAGTAGTGGGTTCAGTAATGCAGATTCATATTTTTTGTTATGGCAAACTCTAAATGCTAAGGCCTTAAAATTGGGACCTCTACTGTTTTTAATGACAAAACAATGGCTATTGATATTTTTCTCCAGGAATGTAATTAATACACTTCCCCCCTCAAAATTATCATCAGAAATGTTAACAAAAACTATGCTCATGCTGGAAGTCAATTGGAACCCACTGCCTACCTCCAGTTAGAAAAGCCAAATGACTGGGTGGTGCCTGTGGCTCAGTGGGTGGGGCACTGGCTCCATATACTGAGGGTGGCGTGTTCAAACCCGGCCCCGGCCAAACTGCAACAGAAAAATAGCTGGGCGTTGTGGTTGGCACCCGTAGTCCCAGCTACTCAGGAGGCTGCAGCAAGAGAATCGCCTGAGCCCAGGAGTTGGAGGTTGCTGTGAGCTGTGTGATGCCACAGCACTCTACCGAGGGCGGCAAAGTGAGACTCTGTCTCTATTAAAAAAACAAAACAAAACAAAAAAAGCCAAATGACCATGGAAAACCAAGACACAGGATTGAAAGTGATGAGTCGCAGTCCAGGCTCTACCACTGACCAGGTATGAATGGTTAGCAATTTTTCTTGCCTGTGAAATGAGAATCACAACATCTATGCTACCTGCCTCAAGTTGCTGTTGCTTCTTTTCTTTTTTTAGATAGAATTTCACTCTGTCACCCTGGGTAGAGTGACAGAATGGCATCATCATCATCATGGCATCATCATAGCTCACAGTAACCTCAAATTCTTGGGGTCAAGCAATCCTTTTGCCTCAGCCTCCTGAGTAGCTGGGACTATAGGAGCCCACCATAACACCAAGCTAGTTTTTCTATTTTTAGTAGAGATGGGGTCTCATTCTTGCTCAGGTTGGCCTAGAACTCCTGAGCTCAAGCAATCCACTGCCTCAGCCTTCCAGAGTGCTAGGATTACAGGTGTGAGCCACATGCTCGGCCATCTTGCTTCTTATAGATAATGTTCATAGCATTCTCTGAAGGTATTATAGTGTGCAAATGAAAATTACTGGTCTTCTGTCTTATGGGCAAACTTTAGGCAAAAAAAAGGAAGAATAACAAGAAAGAAAAATTCCAGTAGTTACAATAATTAGAAGGACTGACCTAGGGTATATTATGTGCCCAGAGCGTGCTAAACAATGAAAAGAATGGTCCAAATGGTCCACAGTGAATAACTGCTTTGTGACATACTTTCCCATCACTAGGGAAACTGACCCATCAGACATAGACTAGCAGGTAGATCAAACAGCAGGGAAAGCAATTTCCTTTGCAGCAAAAGAAACTCCACCAAGTGCAGGAATAACATTTAAAAATCTGCTTATTCATTCCCCAAAGTCTTTTTCCACCCCCAGACCTAAAGTTCTTTCATTTCCACTGAAGAAATCCATACTTGGAATGGGTTACACGTATTCAAACTCAGGGACCCTCTTATCAGTTAAGATTGGAGCAAGAAAACCTGAACAGTTGTGAGTTAAGGAAGCTTCCAGTCAGGCATTTTCCGCAGATAAGAGGATCTGGAAGGTTGAAAGTTGAAAGCAGTTTTGCAGGTGATTCTAGGACCCAGGATCTTAAAACAAGAGACCTGCCGTCGCCTGACTTCTCAACCTTAGAGGTTGTCTGGTTGAGAAAATGCTGGGACTGGTATGGGATGGAATTCAGTGTGGTCAAGGCAAGCTTTTAACCTCACATAGACTTAATTTCTTTATTTATTCGTAAGACAGAGGCAAAAATGAAGGCAATGGAATGATTTTCAGACTTGTTCAAGTGGCAGAGCACCTCCAGATTGTAGATCATTCTGATTGTTGATGTATTTTATCAAACCACACGAAATAAAAAGCATTTTTAGTAGCAAACATGACTACACTGTCTGTGAGCAATGTTTCATTTTGTTTTGAGACAGAGTCTGTCTTTGTTGCCCTGGCTAGAGTGCAATGGTGTCATCATAGCTCACAGCAACCTCAAAACTCCTGGGCTCCAGCCATTCTCTGCTTCAGTCTCTCGACATCACACATGGCTGCAACACAACATCAGAAATAAGGACCAGCAAGGTGGCTCTCCCCTGAAATTGCAGTACTCTGGCAGGAGGATAGCTTGAGCTCAAGAGTTCAAGACCAGCCTGAGTAACAGTGAGACCTCATCTATACTAAAAATAGAAAAACTGGCTCGGTTGCCCGTAGCTCAGTAGTTGGGGTGCTGGCCACATACACTGGGGCTGGCAGGTTCAAACCCAGCTAGGGCCTGCTAAACAACAATGACAACTACAACAAAAAAATAGCCGAGTGTTGCGGTGGATGCCTGTAGTCCCAGCTACTTGAGAGGCTGAGGCAAGAGAATCACTTAAGTCCAAGAGTTTGAGGTTGCTGTGAGCTGTGACACCATAGCACTCTACCAAGGGTAACACGGTAAGACTCTGTCTCAAAAAAAAGAAAAAGAAAAACTGGCTGGTCATCACGGCAGGTGCCTCTTGTCCCAGCTACTTGGGAGGCTCAGGCAGGAGGATGGCTTGAACCAGGAGTTTGAGGTTGCTGTGAGCTATGCTGATACCAGGGCACTCTAACCTGGGGTAATAGAGTGGAAACTCTGTCTCAAAAAACAAACAAACAAAAAAACACCCAAAGACAGAAAAGAAAAAAGAACATATCTGTTCACCAAAACAAAGAAAGAAAATCCCTCCAAAACAAGCTATAGAACTGGGTAACGAGTCAGGATCAGCCCATAACATTTGTTGGCTACTTGCTCATTTGATTTATGCCTGGGATTGGAGCTAGCGGCAACTATAAGCTGACAAACAGCATTAGACAAATGAGGAGAAAACTTAACATTCAGCCTTAACAAACAAAACATTAGCTGCAGCCTTTATACAGTCTGCAAAACCTGGGCTAATAACACCTCACACTAGAGCTGATGAACTCATCCAAAGATCTCCAAACTTTTTTGAAAAAATTGTTCTCAGCCATGGTGGCTCACACCTGCAATTCTAGCACTCTGGGAGGTGGAGACAGGTGGATTGCCTGAGCTCTAGAGTTCAAGACTAGCCTGAGCAAGATCGAGACCCCCATCTCTAAAAATAGCCAGGCATTGTGGCAGGTGCCTGTAGTTCCAGCTACAAGGGAGGCTGAGGCAAGAGAATCACTTGAGCCCAAGAATTTGAGGTCACTGTGAGCTATGATGCCATGGCACTCTACCCAGGGTGACAAAGTTAAACTCTGTCTCCAAAAAAAAAAAAAAAAAAAGAAAATTGTTCTTTTGGCGGAAACCCAAAATGTAAAATAGAAAAGCAGAAGCCCCAAAAAGAAAACAGAACAAAGGGTAAGTGCCCTCCAGCGTGCCCTCCCCCCCCCACCCTTCCTTAGTTCTCACAGGCATCCCTGAAGACTTCCTAAGCCTGGAGGGTACATTTTGAAAACTCTTATCTCCAGCCCCCTGTTCTGCAGACAAAAAAATTGAAGCTGGAAGGGCTGAGGGATTTATCCAACATTGCACAGTAAGTCTGTGGGAGAACCAACACTGGGACCCCAACCTATGACTTCTCAGTTCAGCATTTTCTTCCAGTTCCACCAGGAATTCTTAGACATTGCTTGTTCTGCCAAATAACTTGTTGGTTAAATAGGTAAAGCAGAACTTTGGTAAAGGGGTCAATTTAGTAAAGATCAACTTCCTAAAAAAATTTACCTATTCAAACCATCGGGTTGATCAGATGTCCTTCCGTTGCCTATCTTTCTTACCATACTCCAAGATGCACGAAAATTATCTGTTTATATCAGAGATCATAAGTTGGCCTGCACAGTATGTATTTAATGATCTTGAATTAGCTACATTTGAAAATCGGACTATTTTATCAAAAAATTTTTATTTTCAGCTTCTAATGAAAAATGAGCAATTCTAGAACATTGAACTCCCTTACCCAATTGATAACAATCCCAGGAGCTGAGTAGTTTGTCACAGACCCCACTAGTCCCTATTGCCTTACACATATTTGTATCCATTACTGTCTGGTCCTTATAGACAACTGAGTTTATGATCCATGGACTCTACACCATTTTTCTTTTTTTTTCACAGAGTCTCACTTTGTCACCCTTGGTAGACTGCTGTGGTGTCATAGCTCACAGCAACCTCAAACTCCTGAGCTCAAGCAATTTTTTTGCCTCAGCCTCCCAAGTAGCTGGGACTACAGGCGACCACCACACACCCAGCTGTTTTTAGAGACAGGATCTTGCTCTTGCTCAGGCTGGTCTTGAACTTATGAGATCAGGCAATCCACCTGCCTTGGCCTCCCAGAGTGCTAGGATTACAGGTGTGAGCCACCTCTCCCTGCCTGACTCTAAAGCTTATATCCAAGAAGCATTTGTGAGAATTGAACTTGCAGGAACAAAGAAATATGGAGAGAGGGGACAATCAATCTAATTTCAAAAGATGAGAATGGTGAATGGGATGACCTTTTGTTTCTTTCAAAATGCAGCTGGTACATGGTGTATGTGTGTGTGGGGGGGGTTGTCTAAGTCAGGTGAATCTTTAATTAGATTTGAACCTTTCTTCTTTTCCTCTAAGCTAACACTGATGGGGTTCAGGTTTTGTTTGCTTGTTTGTTTGTTTTTAATCTGGAATGTGACGTAGTAAATACATGTAATAAGACCTAAATTGAGAAGAAAACAGGATCTTCCTGGCTACTTAATTCTCCAGCACTGCCTTCCAGCTGTCCTTTGCAAAATATCTGTTTATCATTTTTTTTGTTGGTGTTTACATCTTTTTTCTATGCTTCTTTGAATTCCCCAAATAGCACACATAGAAAACTTTGGTTTGTTTCCCAAATACAAACATCAGAAACCTAAACTTCTGCTTCACATATTCTAACCTGGTAGCTAAGTCAGAACACAAACTGATGGATGGACCCCAGGCTGTATCAGATTCCTGGGGGCAACACAGATGGGATTTGTATTGAACAAACTGACCGATGACCTGAACAGAGATGAAGCACCGGAGAATAATGAGAAACAGACCATTTTAGCACCAGAAAGTATTCTGTTCACAAAAGCTCTTATCACTATTGTGAACAAAGAATTATCACTAGTAAAAATTTAAGAGCTAGGCATTAGGTTACCAATCCCCAGATCAAAAGAATACAGAGCCAGGCAATAACCCTCCTTCTAAGTAGAACTTATGAAACTTCCTGCTCCCTAGCCAGGCGCATGGTGGGTGCCAGTAGTCCCAGGTACTCAGGAGGCTGAGGCAAGAAGACAGTTTGAGCCCAGGAGTGTGAGGTTGCTGTGAGCTGTGATACCACAGCACTGTGCCCAGAGCGACAGAGTGAGATTGTTTCAAAAAAAAAAAGAAAGAAAGAAATTCCTGGTCTTATAGTAGAACTTTGATTCCATTTTCTATGAACAGTTGTAAGCTCTCCAACAGAAGACCACACACACAAGCTTATCCACTGCAGCGCAATTAGTATTGGCAAAAATTTGGAAACAACCTGAGGGATCATCTTAGGGAATTTGGTTAAGTAGCACTCATACAATGGAATACAATAAAGTCATTTAAAAAAAGAGAGAGAGAGAGTGGGGTGGCGCCTGTGGCTCGGTAGAACGACTGCCCCATTTACCGAGGGTGGCGGGTTGAACAGGGCCCCCGCCAAACTGCAACAAAAAATAGCCGGGCGTGTGGTGGAAGCTACACGGGAGGCTGAGGCAAGAGAATCGCTTAAGCTCAAGAGTTGGAAGTTGCTATGAGCTGTGACGCCACAGCACTCTACCCAGGGCGACAGCTTGAGACTCTGTCTCAAAAAAATAAAATGAAATAGAAATTATTGGCTACTTCTAGAGAAGGCACTGGATAATGACAGACAGGGTTTGGGGGAGACACCTTGCTATATACCCTTTTGATTTTTGAACCACACAAATGTAATTCCTACTCAAAACAAACAAAATTAATATTTTAAAGAGAAATAAAATAACATCAACTGAGATTTTTAACAAGGAAATAAACCATGAATTGAACCTTCTTAATCTAAGACATACAGAGAAAGGAGTTCATTGTAACTTTCTTGAACCATTTCTGTAGGTCTAAATTTTTCAAAATATGAAGATGAATTAATAATAACAACTTTAAAAAGGGACTGTCAAGGAAGACGTGCCCATGATAATTTGCTTCCTTTAAAGCAGCGGTTCTCAACCTGTGGGTCGTGACCCCTTTGGGGGTGGAACGACCCTTTCACAGGGGTAGCCTAAAACCATCACTTACACCCCGTACAAATACAGGTGTATGAAAATAATTTTATGGTTCAGGGTCACCACAACATGAGGAACTTTATTAAAAGGTCGCGGCATTAGGAAGGTTGAGAACCACTGCTTTAAAGGGATGTTTATATTGGTCTGAGAGCCAAGGACGGAGCGGAAAGGCCTTCTCTGCTGCCATCATGAGACGGGTTTCCACCATTGGGCACGCAATTTCTGACCACACCATCAAAATCAGATACAACCTTCTGCAACTAAAAACAGCCAACTCTTTGTGTTAGTTAAATACATGGAGAAAAAAACAAAATGTCAAAGTACACCTCTTTCCTCCAAACACTTAGGAAAAGAAGTGAAATGCAAAGTTAGATTTTGGAAAAATCCTCCTGGGAAGGGGAGCAGTCCCTTGAGGACTCATAGCAAACCAGGTATTTCCTCTGTGCAGGCCCAGCAAGAATCTGGGCAATGAGGTAGTTTATGAGGGAGGGGGGCTTTGGTGAGACGGGAGGCACAGGGAGTAGGAAGTCTGCCCATCTGTGTTCAGGCCCGATTGACCTCAACCCTTATCATACACATTTAATTTTTTTAAGCCTGAGTAGCCTCCTCTATAAAATAGAATTAGAATAACTGCCTCACTCACCTTCCGAGTTGTCCTGAACACCTAAAGATAACAAGGATACAAAAGCATTTTTTTCTTTTCTCTTTCCTTTTTCTTTTCTTTCTTTTTTTTTTTTTTTTTTGCAGTTTTTTGGCTGGGGCTGGGTTTGAACCCACCACCTCCGGTGTATGGGGCCAGTGCCCTACTCCTTGAGCCACAGGCACCGCCCTCTTTTTTTTTTTTTTGAGACAGAGCCTCAAGCTGTCACCGTGGGTAGAGTGTTATGGCATCACAGCTCACAGCAACCTCCAACTCCTGGACTCAAGTGATTCTTCTGCCTCTGCCTCCCAAATAGCTGGGACTACAGGTGCCTGCCACAACGCCCAGCTATTTTTTGCTTGCAGCCGTCATTGTTGTTTGGCGGGCCTGGGCTGGATCGAACCCACCCGCTCAGGTGTATGTGGCTGGCGCCTTAGCCGCTTGAGCCACAGGCACCGAGCTTTTTTTCTCTTTCTTTTTTTTTTGAGATAGAGTCTCAAGCTGTTGCCCTGGGTAGAGTGCTGTAGTGTCATAGCTCACAGCAACTTCCAACTTGGGCTCAAGCAATCCTCCTGTCTCAGTTGTTCTATTTTTCGTAGAGATGGGGGTCTTGCTTTTGCTCAGGCTGGTCTCAAACTCGTGAGCTCAAGCAATCCACCTACCTCGGCCTCCCTGAGTGCTAGGATTACAAGTGTGAGCTACCTTGCCTGGTTTTTTTCTTGAGACAGAGTCTCACTCAGTCATCCTGGACAGAGTGCCATGGCATCATAGCTCACAGCAATCTCAGACTCCTGGGCTCAAAAGATCCTCTTGCCTCAGCCTTCCCAGGAGCTGGGACTACAGGTGCCCACCACAGCACCTGGCTATTTTTAGAAATGGGATCTCATTCTTGTTCAGGCTGGTCTCAAACTCCTTAACTCAAAGGATCCATCTGTCTCGACCTCCCAGAGTGCTAGGATTACAGGCTGTGAGCTACAGCACCCAGCCACAAAAGCATTTTTAAAACTATTAGGAGTAAATGTGATATTTAGAATCAAGCAGACCAGAACATTCTAGCCCTAAGCCCTCAGCTGTTGGATGACCCAAGGAAAGTTTCCTCTGTGAGCCTTGGTTTTCTCTTGGCAAAATGGGGTTAATGCTATCCACTTAACAAGGTGGCTATGAAAATTATGTGAAGTAATGCACATAAAGTGCTGGGCAAGTAGAAAATTCACAAGGATGTTCCCTTTCTACATCCTTTGGGTAATGAATCACGGGTCTCAATCAAGTGACACTCCACTCATTGATTTGTTCATTGAACAAACTCCCTGTGCTATCTGCTAAATTCTTCTGTAAATCTAAAACCATCTAAAAATAAAATCTGTTGGCTCATGCTTGTAATCTGAGCACTCTGGGAGGATCACTTGAGGCCAGGAGTTCAAGACCAACCTGAGCTACATAGAGAGATCCTGTCTCTACAAGAAATTGAAAATCAGCCAGGCATGGTGGCATGTGCCTCAGCCCCAGCTACTCTGGAGACTGAGGCAGGACGATCACTTGAGGCCCAGACCAGTAATTTGAGGCTGCAGTGAGCTATGATGACGTTACTCTAGCCGTGGACAACAGTGGGAGACCATGTCTCAAAATTAATAAATAAATAAAATATGTTCATTAAAACAATATTTATTGTGGGTCTAATATAGAGTCATAGTTAAGAAGAGGGACTCTGAAGCTAGACCACTTGGGCTTTAATTGTGGTTCTGTCACTTACTAGCCGGGTGACCCAGGGAGTTTATGTAACAGCTCTATAAACTTCAGTTTCCTCATCAATAAGCACTTGGAAAAAATTCACTGTTAATATACTACTAATAATTTTTTTTGCAGTTTTTTTTTGGCTGGGGCTGGGTTTGAATCCACCACTACTGGTATATCAGGCGGGCACCCTACTCCTTGAGCCACAGGTGCCGCCCCAATATACTAATAATTATTATCATTAGATATTGTATTCAATAATACAGATATTGTATTCAATAATATAGTATCTAATAACAAGGCAGTTTTGATCCCTTCCCCCATGAAGCTTAAACAAGGGATTCTGAAATCACCTATCACATCCTAAATGTAGAGAAATTTAAGCCCAAAGACGTGAAGGGAGTCCATTAAGGCGACAAAACTAGTTAGTGAGAGAGCACTGGAGAAGACCAGTTGGGACTAGCAAGTGATAGTTTCTCCATTACCCCATGCAGTGCAGCCAGCACTGCCCCGACTGAAATCTTCTGGAAATTTAAAAGCCCTGAAGCATCAGAGAGAATTACGGAAGACAACCAGAATTGGACCAATAATTCTGCTCAACCATCTTTCTAAATCCTGTTCCAATTCCATATGCTGTTGTATCTGCGCGGCTATCTATGTGGATCTCTGAGTTCATGGTGGTGACCACATGGAAATACCATATTCCCCACCCACTTGCACGTCCATTTGTGCTTAAGAATGGTAAATAAAGACCTGGCAAGGTGGCTCCTGCCTTCCATCTCAGCTACTTGGGAGGATAAGATGGAAGGATCACTTGAACCCAGGAGGTCAAGGTTACAGTGAGCTATGATCTGGCCCCTGTACTCCAGCCCAGGTGACAGAGCAAGATTTTGTTGTTGTTGTTGTTGTTGTTTTTAAGGCAGAGTTTCACTCTGTTGCGCAGGGTAGAGTACTGTGGCTCAGGTTGGTCTCGAACTCCTGTGCTCCAGCTGCATCTGCCCTAAGATCTTGTGTCTTAAAAAAGAAGCATCTTAAACAAGAACATGGGTCAGTGCCCGTAGCTCAGTGGTTAGGGTGCCAGCCACATACACCGAAGTTGGTGGGTTCAAATCTGGCCCGGACCTGCTAAGCAACGACAACAGCAAGAAAAAAATAGTTGGAGGTTTTGGGCGCCTGTGGTCCTAGCTACTTGGAAGGCTGAGGCAAGAGAATCCCAAAAACCCAAAGAGTTTAAATTTGCTGTGAGATATGACCCCACAGCAGTGGTTCTCAACCTTCCTAATGCCATGGCCCTTTAATACAGTTCCTGTGAGTTGATACTCACTGGTTGAGAACCGCTACCCCAGGACACTCTACATAGTGAGACTTTGTCTCCAAAAAAGAAACAAACAAACAAAAAAACAAGAACAAAGCGTCTCCTGTAAAGTGGCAGATCCAGGTTTAGTGGGGCCTAAAGTGTATATATTACTGGAGACTCTCTTTAGGAAAAGAACATATAATCATGAATTAAAAATTAGGGCTGTGCCCAGTGACTCACACCTATAATCTTAGCACTCTGGGAGGCTGAGGCGGGTGGATTGCTTGAGTTCAGGAGTTCAAGACCAGCCTGCACAAGAGTGAAACCCCATTGCTAAAAAATAGGTGAGTGTTGTGGTAGGTGCCTGTAGCCCCAGCTACTCGGGAGGCTGAGGCAAGAGGATCCCTTGAGCCCAAGAGTTTGAGGTTTCGAGACGCTATGATGCCAGGGCACTCTACCAAGGGTGACAAAGTGAGACTCCTGTCGAAAACAAAAAAAAAATTAGGTACAAGGCCTGGAAAGGCACTCGTGCAGGTGAAAGGCTCTGAAGTTTAAGCATAATTAGCTTCCTGGTAAATCCAGCCCTGCTCCTGTAAGTTGCCCAGTTTTTCCCTTCTTCCCTTCTTTCTCTCCACCTATCTAACTTCCACATACCCTACCATTTTGCACTCACCAGACACTTAACTTCATAAGTTTACATCCTGATTAAAACACTGTGTTTATCACATTTTTTATCTAAATCATGACAAACGTACAGGTTTTCTTGATATAAAAGAATAAAATGACATATGCTGAACCTGTGGGTGATGTATAAACAAGCTGCATGGGGCTGCCTGATTGTTCCCTGCAGTAATCACATTGCAACCAGAGGGTACAGTTTTCTTTTCTTTTTTTTTCCAATTATAGTTTTCTATTTACTCTTGTAAAATCACCCAGAGGCAGGCTCCTCTACTGGGGAGCACACTGAACCAATAAAATAATCCTGTCAGATGGAAAAGGGGCCACGACTGAGCCATGTGGAGAAATGTGGAGTTATGCACAATTATACAATGAATATGTTTTATGCGTGTCATCTGATCTCATGTTCACACCATCTGATGTAGTAGTAATGTGGTTTTTATTAAAATCCCCATATCACAGATTGGGGACTGAGGCCTACGGTGACTTGCCAAGGTCACAGGGCTCCTAGGTGGGAAAGGTAGGCTTCAAAGAATGGGCCCATTCAGTGCCCTTTCTAACTCAAAAGGAAGTGAGATCTTTGGCTAGTATCACTTTCTACAGGCGGGGACACCCAAGCATGAGGCTTAAAGTCTGACTCTGAACACTTCTCTTTGAGTTCTCTTCCCCACAGCACCCCCATTATCCTCACGTTTGGAGGAACAAAGACCGCCAAGGCAGCAATTGCACAAAGGATCCACAGACAAAATAAGTAGAGGCCATTTTTGTGGGTAATTTGGGGATGGGAAAGTGCTCCCCGTGGCGAGGGGGAGTTTTCTTGGGCTGGCATTCTCCGGATGAGTCATCTGGGTCTGCCCCCTTCCTGGCACGGTTCCTCCCCTCTCCCCGTCCCGCGGGCAGCGAGATCACCCAGCCAGTGGCCTCTGCCCGCCACCACTCGCGGCCAGCAGCTGCACAGCCAGGGGCTGGCGGGGAGCCGCGAGCCCGCGGAGGGAGGAAGGAAGCGCGCGGCTCCCGGGGGCTGTCGCCTTCCCCGCTGACTCAACCCGCCGCCTCCCGCGCCCGCGCTGGGCCTCCCAACTTTCCACCTCCAGGCCTCGCGGGTCGCGCGGAGCGCCCCCTCCCGGGGCGCCGCGTCTGCAGCCTGGGGCTGCCGGGGCCTGTGCCCGCCGGCGTGGCGGGCCCTCTCCCGGGACGATTAGCATCGGCAGTCATGCAGAGTGCCGAATATAGGTCAAGGTGCTCTGGAAGGGCCCACGGGAGGATCACCTGACCGGGAGGTGTGTGACTCAGCGGGAAGGGCAGGGAAGGGAAGGGGCGGAGCCGGAATCGCGCGCCCTGCAGGGCCTGCAGGAGGTCAAGTTGCCCTGTGTGGCTGGTTGTCAGGGGAGGAAAGGGAAGCTGCTAGAGGCAGGCTGAAGGAGAGATAAAATGACCTCTGGTGACCTCTCTAAAGTGGAGTCCAAATCCACTCCAGAGGCGGCTGTCACCCTCCATGCAGCTGAAACCACTCCCAGCTCAAACTGTCTCTGTGGTTGTAAAGACCTAATTAGCAGCCTCGCTGCCAAAGTGAGAAAGCAAATTAACAGAATGCTCATCACTCCAGACTCCATCCACCCCGACCCCCTAAAATAAACCAAAGACACCAGTATATCATACAAAAGCAGCCATCCCTATTAGAGGCAGTTCGATTGCTTCCCCCAATTAATTCTGAATATGAAAATTACTAACCCATTTTATTTTACGGGTCCACACGCAGAAGCCTCCTTTCAAGGCAGCGGCAGTGGCTGCTGTTGCAGGAACAGCAGCTGCTCTGTCTGAGCCTCACTTCCTCTGGCTCCAGCTGCAGGTTCCTCCTGGCCAAGCAGGGAGTTTCCTCGTTCTCGGGGCTCTTGGCCCAGGCCTTGCTAGGCGGCCACCCTCGCCTCCCACCCCTTGCTGCTCACCACCCTCTGTGGGTAGCGCTTCTGGGACTCCCTAGTTTCATGAGTCAGAGCCAGGCTGGAGACAGACAGCAGGCTTCCTTTATTAAATCAGCCTCCTGCCCTGCACACCATAGAGGGAAGCTATAATTACTCGCTTGGCCCAGCTCTGAGAACTGAGCCGCAGAAGCCTGACTAGGAATGAAGGTTCCTGATTTTGCATTTATCTAGTGCACCCTAATTTGGAAGTAAGAATAACAGCTTGGGGTTAAGGGCCTGTAGCACAAATGTCACAGGCGGTTTGGGTATCTAAAGGGATGTACTGGGCCTGGACACCAGTGTAGTTTGCTAGAGAAATGGCTCTATTAAAGCTGCCAGGAGTTTTTTGTTTTGTTTTGTTTTGAATGCCTCCTGCCTCATTGCCAGCGTTGCACTTGAGGCAAGCTGCTCCTTGTTGATGTTCTTCCTTTATAAGAGATAAAGGAAAAGGCAACCACAGAAACGTTTGGGGTCTTTGGGTCAAGACAGTTTTATCCCTGAGGCATTTTATTTTTATTCTTTTTTTTTTTTTTTGTAGAGACAGAGTTTCACTTTATGGCCCTGGGTAGAGTGCCGTGTTACCACACAGCTCACAGCAACCTCCAACTCCTAGGCTTAAGCAATTCTCTTGCCTCAGCCTCCCAAGCAGCTGGGACTACAGGCGCCTGCCACAACGCCCAGCTATTTTTTTGTTGCAGTTCGGCCGGGGCCAGGTTTGAACACGCCACCCTCGGTATATGGGGCCGGCGCCTTACCGACTGAGCCACAGGTGCCGCCCTATCCCTGAGGCATTACAGACACAGTATCTCAGGACTCCCAATTTTTCTAACAGGCTTACAGAAATGTTTGAAACCTGAAAAAATAGTTGTCCCCCAAATAAACACAAAGTCAAAATAACACTGTCAATCTTCATGAACTGTTTAAATATTCATTGACTCATTCACTCTATCCATCCATTCATTCATTCCTGCAAGCATACATTCATTTTTTTTTTTTTTTTTAAGACAGAGTCTCACTTTGTACAGCTGGGTAGAGTATGGTGGTGTCATAGCTCACAGCAACCTCAAACTCTTGGGCTTGAGCAATCCTCTTGACTCTGTCTCTAGAGCAGCTGGGACTACAGGCGCTTTTCACAATGCCTGGCTACTTTTAGAGACGAGGTCTCGCTCTTGCTGAGGCTGGTCTCAAACTCGTGAGCTCAAGTAATTCACTAGCCTCAGTCTCCCAGAGTGCTAGGATTTCAGGCAACATTTATTTCATTCATTCAACAAAGATTTGTTGAGCTGCTTCTTGTGGTAGGCACAATTCTAAGCGCCGGGGATATACAGGTGCTAAATCGATTAAAGATGCAGAGAGAACTAAGCAACAAATATTCCTGCCCTTGTGGGTCAATATTAATAGATGCAATAGAACAGATATAGTGGCTCATGCCTATAATCCTAGCACTCTGGGAGATTAAGGGGGAAGGATTGCTTGAGACCAGCCTGAACAAGAGTAAGACCCTTTCTCTACAAAAAAAAAAAAAAAAATAGAAAAACTAGCTGGGCATGGTCACGTGTGCCTAAAGTCCTACCTACTCAGGAGGCTGAGGCAGGAGGATCACCTGACCCCACAAATTTGAGGTTGCAGTGAGCTGTGATCAATTGCACTTGCCGGGGCAATAGAGTAAGACCCTATCTCTAAAAATAAATAAATATAAATAATAGACACAGTAATAAGTAAATTATATGGTAAGGAGAGACAATAACTGTGATTAATAAGAGAAAAAATAGAGCAGTGTTAGAATTGCTGGTCAAGGAGAAATTGATAAACATCTCATGACATTTGAGAACAATACACAGGTTAGATCTCTCATAGCGAATGCTCTCAAGTCTGCATAAAGATTAATGAGAAATTATAACCAATCATAAATTAGATCAGTTACATTTGAGTAGAATAAAATTATCTACAATCCTTTTAAGTTTTGTTTGTAATAAAAAATGTGGGCACAATTTAAACACATTTGATAGCAGATAAAAAGCAAAGGTGTCATCACCTGTGACCCTCTGGTTATGGGTAGGTTCCATAGTTTGAATATTTATTTCTCCAAAACTCATGTTGAACTTTAATCCCCAATGTGGCAGTTTTGAGAGCAGGGGAGCCTTTAAGAGGTGATTGGATCATGATGGCTCTGCCCTTAAAAATTGATTAATGGGGTTATCATAGTAGAGGAACTGGTGGCTTTATAAGAAAAGCAAGTGGCCAGGTACTATGGCTCACACCTGTAATCCTAGCACTCTTGGAAGCCTAGAGAGAAGGATCGCTCAGGAGTTCAAGACCACCCTGAGCAAGAGTAAGACCCCATCTCTACTAAAAATAGAAAAATTAGCTGGGCCTAGTAGTGGGTGCCTATAGTACCAGCTACTAGGCTGAGGCAGGAGGACTGCTTGAACCAAGGAGTCTGAGGTTGCTGCGAGTTAGGCTTATGCCACAGCACTCTGGCTTAGGCAACAGAATAAGACTCTTTCTTAAAAAAAAAGCTCGGCGCCCATAGCACAGTGATTACTGCTCTAGCCACATACACCAAGGCTGGTGGGTTCGGATCCAGCACAAGCCAGCTAAACAACACTGACAACTGCAATAAAAAAAATTGCCAGGCATTGTAGCGGGCACCTGTAGTCCCAGCTACTTGGGAGGCGAGGCAAGAGAATCGCTTAAGCCCAAGAGTTTGAGGTTGCTGTGAGCTATGATGCCACAGCACTCTACTGAGGGCAACATAATGAGACTCTATCTAAAAAAGAAAGAAAAGAAAAGAAGAGAAAAGGAAAGAAGGAAGGGAGGGAAGGAGGGAAGGAAGGGAGAACTGAGCTAGCAGGTGAGCACACACAGCTCCCTCACCAACTAATCCCCTGGGCCTCCCCTCAACCTGGAAGTTCTCAGCCTCCATAACCATAAAAAATGGTTTCTTGGGCGGCACCTGTGGCTCAGTCGGTAGGGCGCCGGCCCCATATACAGAGGGTGGCGGGTTCAAACCCGGCCCCGGCCGAACTGCAACAAAAAAATAGCCAGGCGTTGTGGCGGGCGCCTGTAGTCACAGCTACTCGGGAGGCTGAGGCAAGAGAATCGCTTAAGCCCAGGAGTTGGAGGTTGCTGTGAGCTGGGTGAGGCCACGGCACCCTACCGAGGGCCATAAAGTGAGACTCTGTCTCAAAAAAAAAAAAAAATGGTTTCTTTTCTTTATAAATTACTCAGTTTCTGGTATTTTGTTCTGAGCAACAAAAAACAGGTTAATACAATAGGTAAAGGTATTTTAATGAAGAATTTATTAGGACTGCAAACAATGTAACCCAATCGTCTGTACCCTGATATTAATCTGAAATTTAAAAAAGTAATTTCTTAGGCACATGTAATAGTGTGGTTAAGGACTTAGATGTCAGACGCCAGAGTTCATATCTGGCTCTATCCTTTATACTTGTGTGATTCTGGGAAAGATACTTAGTTTTGGTTTCCTATCTACAAAATGAAAGTAATATGGAACCTTCCTTATAGGGTTTCTGGAATAATATATGAGATAATAAAAGTAAAGGTGTTAGTTAACATAGCACCTGGCAATTAATAGGCAGACAATAAATATTAACTATAATTATTGTTGCATTGTTGTTGCTATGATGATGCCAGTAAAGATAATGATGAGGTATCAGGCACTGTGCTGGGTACGGGGGACCCAGAGTTGAGTACACCAGTGACATGGTCCCAATCAGGAGAAGCTTTGTAAGCAGACTGTACTTTACTAAATCCTAGGGGCCCCTTGCGGGGTGATCCTCAGTGCACTCCAACCACTGTAAGCCGTTATTTGCAAAGTCAGGAACATTAAGAGACCACAACGAGATCTCACATAGTACCCTTTCAATTGGAAAAAATGAAGAAGTCTGATAATATCCAGATCAGTAGGATCTTTATATGTTTGTGGGTGGTGGGATTGTACATCGGTAAACCCACATTGTTTCCCTTTAGACAAGACACAAGAATGTTCAGCCCAGCAAGTCCGAGGGAGTGGGAAGCTGGAAACAACCCAAATGTCCCTTAACAGGAGATGAAGTAAATACATAAGGAACATAATAGAGAGGACTAGGCCAGGCGCAGCAGTTCACACCTGTATTCCCAACACTCTGGGAGGCTCAGATGAGAGGATCACTTGAGGTCAGGAGTTCAAGACCAGCCTGAGCAAAAGTGAAATCCCATCTCTACTGAAAATAGAAAAAAATAGGTGGGTGTGGGGGAGGGTGGGGCAGTAGGATCACTTGAGCCCTGGAGTTTGAGGTGAGTGAGCTATGATGACACCATGGCACTCCAGCCTAGGTAATGGAGTGAGATTCTGTCCCAAACTAAAACCAAAATAGAGAGCACTATGATACAGTTGTGGAATCATGGCTATATGCTACAGTATGGATGAATTTTAGCAACATAATTTTATGAGACATGCTACATCCCAGAAGGCAACATACAGCAGGATATTCTCTTAAGCCAGAAAAAAAATTGACAAATCTAACTAATAAGCTTTTTAGAAAAATACATGAAATAAAAATATTTTGTAGCAATGCAAAGCAGTGATAAACTCAAGATTCAGGATGGGGTGGGGACATCAGAATAATGGGAAGGGAAGAATTTGCAGAGGGTTCAAATATCTGATAAGCAAATAAACAAACATGTAAATGAATAATAAATAACGAGATGCATGTTGTACAAGGTCCAGCTGAAGATGAAACTCCGGGCTGGGCACAGTAGCTCACCCCTATAATCCCAGCAGTCTGGGAGGCTGAGGTGGGTGGATTGCCTGAACTCAGGAGTTCGAGACCAGCCTCAGCAAGAGCAAGACCGCCATCTCTACTAAAAATAGAAAAGCTAGCCAGGTGTGGTGGCAGGCGCCTGTAGTCCCAGCTATCCAGGAGGCTGAGGCAAGAGAATCACTTGAGCCCAAGAGTTTGAGGTTGCTGTGAGCTATGATAATGCCATGGCGCTCTACCCAGGGTGACAGAGTGAGACTCTGTCTCGCAAAAAAAAAAAAAAAAGAAAGAACCCCGAGCCCATGCCAATACCCTTTGGTCACGAAGCCTGCAGGCCTAGCATCCTCTCTCCTGCTCTGTGGGGAGTCCAGGGGGAAGTGCTTCATGGCCAGGAGCAAATGCTTTTTTCTTAAGATAAAGTCTCCTCCAGGCCCCCAAAGCTGACACCAGGCAGAGGAACATGGTGTCAGGCCCAGCTGACTGACAGACTTCACAGACAGAGCTAAAGCACTTCAGGGCAGTTCCTGACTCTCTCTTGTGTTCCTGCTGGTGGGTCGGTTTAGGAGCCGGGTCCAGGCCCACAACCCTTGTTCCCCAAAGCAATGGTCAGTGTCTGTCCTGAGAGGGCACTGAAACTGCAGTCAGGAGGAACCCGGAGGATGCCGGACCTCGTCAGTGTCCAGCAGACATCATTACCTTAATTCTCTAAGCATCTGCTTTTTTTTTTTTTTTTTTTTTGAGACAGAATCTCACTTTGTCACCCTCAGTAGAGTGCTGTGGTGTCACAGCAACCTCTAACTCTTGGGCTTAAGTGATTCTCTTGTCTTGGCCTCCCGAGTAGCCGGGACTACAGGCGCCTGCTACAGCTCCCAGCTATTTTTTTTTTTTTTTCTGTAGAGACAGAGTTTCACTTTATTGCCCTCGGTAGAGTGCCATGGCGTCACACAGATCACAGCAACCTCCAACTCCTGGGCTTAGGCGATTCTCCTGCCTCAGCCTCCGGAGCAGCTGGGACTACAGGCACCTGCCACAACGCCTGGCTATTTTTTTGTTGCAGTTTGGCCGGGGCTGGGTTTGAACCCGTCACCCTCGGTATATGGGGCTGGCACCCTACTGACTGAGCCACAGGCGCCGCCCATCGCCCAGCTATTTTTTGGTTGTTAATGTTGTCCAGCAGGCCTGGGCTGGATTTGAATCTGCCAGCTCCAGTATATGTGGCTGGCACCCTAGCCGCTGAGCAACAGGCACTGAGCCTCAGCCTCAGCTTTTTATCTATACAGTGGGGACCATCATATTGCCTTTGCCTGACTGAAAGATATTAGTGAGAACCACAGGACATGATGGGGAAGAAAGTGCTTCTCAAACAGAAAGGCGAATACCTTTGTCCAGGAATGTAAGCATCGGGAAGAAAGGAACCTTGTCTGACTCTTTCAACTGCTCTACTCACAGGGATGAGGACAATGTGTCTGGCATATCATCTTAAATAAGTGATTTGATTACAGTTTAGAGTAAAAATAACAATGATGGTGATGTAATTCCTAATGTTAATTGCATCTTGATTATGTGCCAGGCATAGTATTTAGGGCTGTAGGTAGATAATCCCATCTAAAGGTCACAGCAACTCAGTGGAGGAGGCTAGTCCCATTCTGCAGAGGAGTTAATGGGATTCAGAGAAGTCGCTAATTTTCCCAAGGCCACACAGCTAGCTGAATAGGTCATTACCTAAGTGATTTAAATTTGCAGGTTCAGAGACACTGAAAGTGGATCACAGGTGGTCCTAGCGCCTGAGAGGCAGGAATGTGAATTACTGGATCTTGACACCGTTCTCACTCTTCTAGAAGCCAATGTTAGGCCGTGGGCCGTGGCTCATGCCTGAAATCCTAGCATTCTGGGAGGCTGAGCGAGACCCCAGTTTCTACTAAAAATAGAAAAACTAGCTGGGCCTTGTGACAGGTGCCTATAGTCCCAGCTACAGTGGAGCCTCAGGCAAGAGAATGTCTTGAGCCGAGGAGTTTGAGGTTGCTATGAGCTATGATGATGACATGACAGTGTAGCCAGGGTGACAGAGTGAGGTCCTATCCTCTCCCCAAAAAGGCTGGGCTGGTGGCTCACACTTACAATCCCAGCACTCTGGGAGGCCGAGGTGGGTGGATTGCCTGAGCTCAGGAGTTTGGAGACCAGCCTGAGCAAGAGCAAGACCCCCATCTCTATTGAAAGTAGAAAAACTAGCTGTGGCTTGGCGCCTGTTGTTCAGTGGTTAGGGCACTGGCCACATGCACCAGGGCTGGTGGGTTTAAACCCAGCCCGGGCCTGCTACACAAACAAACAAACAAAAAAAAGCTGGGCAATAGAATTGTTTGAGCCCAAGAGTTTGAGGTTGCTGTGAGCTGTGATGCCACAGCACTCTACCAAAGGTGACATAGTGAAACTCTCTCAAACAAAAAACAAACTAGCTGGGCACTGTGGTGGGTGCCTGTAATCCCAGCTACTCAGAAGGCTGAGAGAAGAGGATTGCTAAAGCCCAAGAGTTTGAGGTTGCTGTGAGCTACGATGCCAAGGCATTCTACGCAGGGTGACAGAGTAAGACTCTGTCTCAAAAAGAAGAAAAAGAATCCAACGTTCAAGGGCAGATGCCTCTAGAGAACAATCAAACCTAAATACCTAATAAGGGAATAATCCAGTTTACCTGGTTGCTTCCTAAGTGTGGACAGTATGGTGCTTTTGCAGGGAGGGGTTTCCTGGGTGGGTAGGTGGGGGTTGAACACAGCAGATACAGGGGCAGTCAGGATGGGAGCTGAGAAGGTGTCCAAAATGTCGACTGTTTTGTTAAAAACTTGCACAGAGCTTCAGAAGGGTAAAAGAGTTCATGGGGTGGCTGTCGCCTAGCACCCTGGAAGGTAAAGAGCTGAATGACAAGTTGTTTGTATCCAAGAGGGGTAGCAGTATAGTGGAGTTATCAAAGGGGGCTTTCTTTTATGTTTGACATTTTTATGATAAGAAATGTATTCATATATTACTTCTCTAATTAAAGGTATATTTGAATACATGATAAACTAAATGAAGTGGGGGTGGAAGAAGGTTGAGAAAAGGTCATGAGTTGGGCTCTCCAAAGCAACAAAGCTTCCAAGTCTGTCCAGCCCGTGCCAGACGGCAGCTCTCCAGGGCTTGGCTGATTTACTGGAGATGAACGGCAGCCCCCAGCCAGCCCAGGGCACGACAGCCAATGAGCCTGATCCGCAGCTGGGGGGAAGTGTTTGCCTTTGCAGCTGGCAGCTCTCCTTGCCTCCCAGCCTTCCTCATGAGAGAATCATTATGCAGTTTGGTCACATGCCCTATGCATTTTAATGAATGAGTCAGGGGGCAGACTCAATTTGAAAGAGGAATCGCTGCCGCTCGGGTGAAGGGCTCTCAAGGGATGCTCTTGCAGCTTGGATGTTACAAGGAAAGGAAAGGAGGAAGCTCTTTCCGTTTAGGAAAAAGAAGGTAAGATCTGAAGAAGGAAGATCAAGGGGAAGAAGGAGAGCAGGAAGGGAGGGAAGGAAAATGGAGGGGCAGATACAACTGCCTGGAGTTCAGAAAACAGACTTTGAACAGATGCTGCCCGCCAGGCACTGCCCTGCGTCTTGACTCTCCACTCCAAACGTTTAGCACTTTGTAAGGCATCCTACCCCAAGAGCAGCATGCAGAACATTAAATTGGACAAACTACAACAGGGGTCTACCAGGGGGACGTGGGATGAGCAAAGAGGGATTCCGCGGTCCCTGTGAGCTCACCCAGGGGAGAGCAGGAGGTCCCTGCCTGATCTGATGGTCAAGGGTGGTCATTTCTCCAACACGTCTCCCTGGCCAGTTATAAGGGCGAGTGTGCCACAGTCAGTGTCTCAGTGAATCCTCACGATAATCCCAGGAGATCCTGTCACTGCCACATTTTTTACAGATGAGAAAACTGCAGCAGAGACAGCAGCATGGCCAAGGTCACCCATGGATTTGAACTCAGGTCTGTCTGACTCTGGAGTTCTTGGCAGTTCAGTTCTATGCTGTCAGCCAACCACTGGATGGGGAATGCTGGGGAAGGCCTTTCCCTTCCCAGGCTTCCTTCCAAGAACACTCTGAACCCCCAGGAGGAAGAGGTTGGTGGGAATCCAGATGTAGTCAGCGCCAAGCAGCCTGGGAGCGGATCCGAAACCTTACTGAGTGGGGCTGTGTGTGAGACCCAGAGCCCAAGGGCAGCGGGGGAGAGGAAGGAAGCTCAGGCTCACGGCGGTCAGTTGGGGTGGTGTGCCTGTTCCCAGCCTCCACACCACAAAACACAGGGCAACAGATGCTCAGCAAATGGGTGTGTGGGAGTGAGACTTACCCTCACACGGCGGGCGGGCAGGCAGTGTCACCAAATTACTCAACAAAGCCACCTCAGCTTTGAACTTTGAGCCAGGCTCGGCTGGAACAGGGCATGGGGGTTGGGATGGGGTGGTGCTCACCACTGTGGAAAGGATGTCTGCCAGTCCCCCTGCCCCCCAAGTGGGAGAACACAGCCTGGGAAGAAGCCAAGAAACTGGGAAGCCACTGCACGCCCACGTGCTCATGAATTTTCACAGCTGGGGAGTGTTACACAAGCACCCGGGACTCTGGGTCCCTAGGCTCCAGGCCGGGAGAAAAGCAAGGCCACCTTCCATGAACCCAAACTGTACATCAAAACAGTCAGCCTTTACTGAGAGCTGACTGTGTGCCAGTGTCATCAACTGGATCCCCCAGCATCCTCACTGCCTCCTTGCAAGGGAGCAACTGTCATTATCCCCCTTACACTGAGGAAGAAACTGACCCACAGAGAGATTAATAATCTACCACGGTCACACGTTTTCCCTACTTCTGATTCTCACAAGGAGGGATTTTCCCTAAACACACTTTTTGTCTTGACTCTCACTGTCCCTGGCAATGACTTATCTGATTGGGAAACTTGCGAAGACCCTCTGGAATGATCAATCAGCGTCTCCCAGGTTCAGTCAGGGAGCTAATTTGTTTTTCAGACTAAGCTACATCCTCCATGCTAGCCTTAGTGGTAATTAAGGTGGTGCTTTGGCTCTCTGCCATCCCTTTGTCTTCTTCTCTAACGTGCTCAGAACCTGGAGGTGGAGGAGGGATGCTGTTTTTTGGAGACTGGAGAGCTCAACAACACTTAGGAGGGAGCTGAGACTCTGGCCAAACCACTCCCATTTGACCGGGGGATTCTGCTCTCCCTCCACATCCTGGCAAAGGATGCTCTTGGCTCCAGCACCAAGTTCCCTTGAGAGAAGTCCAGGAACCAGCCCTGCCTCTCTCTCTCTTTTTTTCTTTTTAATTGGCATTTTTTTCTGGGAGAAGGAAAACCAAGTCTTGTACCGAGTGGCTCGGTGTGAACAGGATCAGTCATAAGAGGGTGTTCTGGGGTGGCAGTGTCTTCCCTATGTACCAGTTCTTTCCCTTGCCACCTGCCAGGGTGTCAACAATGGGTCCTTGACATACCCAACTGCTACCAGTCCAGACTGTTTACTCAGGAACAAACCTGGGTGGCTGATGCAAACCCAGGGCAGGCCTTGATTAACCCATATCCTGTATGTCCCAGTTTCCAGGCCCAACAGAGCATCCAGGGAATCCAGAGCCAGTTATAGCTCTGTGTGATGGTAGGTAAAGTCTTTACCGGCTCTGTGCCTTGATTTCTTCATCTGTAAAATGGGAAGATAATATCTGTATTCCTGTTTGTCTGCTAGACTGTTAGGAAGCTTGATGAGATCAAATATGTGGGACTTATTTGAAAAGAAGCCATAAAAGCTCCAAAAAATAGGAGAAGGGAATTATAATCTTATCAGCTTCTGTAACGTATCCAAAGACTTACTAAACATGTATAGGAAGCATCTTCAGTATTACAGCAGTCGTCACTCACTTTCATTTTGGAAACTATGCCCAAGTCCACTCTGTAATTCCCCCTAGTGGAAAACCCCGTCTCCCGTCCTCTCAGTCCACACAGATGCAGTGACACCAGCCTAAGCACATCCGTGCATGTCACTTTTCTCAGCTACAGTGATTGTTTCAGGGATGGTCATACGATGAAATCAGGGTCAATAAGACTTTGGGTAGGACTCTTGGAAAAGAATCTCTCTGGGCCTAAAACCTAATCTAAAGGATAGAGAGGCTAAAACTGATGCTGTCAGCTTGTTATATATTAACCCAAGACTAAAGTTAAAAGAGAAAAGATAGAGCCAAGAAATAAAGAGAATTCAAGTCCTGATTTTAGCATCTGAATCCAGAATCCATCCATGGAGGTCTCACCTTGAGGTGGGTCCCCCCAGTGCCCTTTTTGTTCAGCATCTTTTTTTTTCTTTTTTTGAGACAAGAGTCTCACTTTGTCGCCCTCAGCAGAGTGCTGTGGTGTCACAGCTCACAGCAACCTCAAACTCTTGGGCTTAAGTGATTCTCTTGCCTCAGCCTCCCGAGTAGCTGGGACTACAGGTGCCAGCCACAACACCTGGCTATTTTTAGAGATGGGGTCTTGCTCTTGCTCCAGCTGGTCTTAAACCTGTGAGCTCAGGCAATCCACCCACCTTGGCCTCCCAGAGTGTTAGGATTACAGGCGTGAGCCACTGCGCCCGGCCTCAAAGGCATGTTGAGTTGGATTTTCTGCCTCTTGCTACCAAAAGAATCCTAATGGCTACAGCATTATCTCAGAGTCCTTTCGGTTATAAGTATTATAACCCACACTTTGTAGACGAGGAGGAGAAACCGAGGCACAGAGAAGGTCTGAGACACATATCATGCAGGCAGGATTTGAATCAAGTCTGGTGGCCTGTGGAGCGTGCATTCTATCCACTACCCAAGGACTTGGAAACAGACCTGAGGCTCACACTCATAGCTCAGGCATGTACTTCAAGTCAGCAGTAGAGCATTACCTGGGAGGGGACAGCCTGACTCCCCTACAGCCAGTGGCTGAGAAAGAACATAATTCACTGGTATTCTATGCTCTGCGTGCCCTTTCCCTGCAAGAAAAGCACCAATAGGAGGAGGGCCTCACTCAGTTCCCATAGGGCTTATGCCTGACGTCAGGGGTTGGGAGGACTCTAAAGGGCCCAACACCTCCTGCTGCTTCCAGGGATTAATGCTTCTGTGTTCACTTGTTAGGATTTACTCTCTTCTCTAAGGATTCTGGGGCCTGGTAAAATGCAAACATATCTCTAAGCTACTATGAGCCAAGACAGTTTAGTAGGAATGATGGGTTTGAGAGGGTTTAGGGCACCAGGTGCATGGTAGGGATTAGCGAGGGCACCCTGGGAAGACAAAAGGGTACAGAAAGGGTCACCTGAGGATTGGGTAAGTTTCAAAATTGGTTGGGAGAACAGGTCAGCTATATAAGTTTGATCATGGAATAAAATGAGACAAGGGATTTGTTTCAAAACTACACAGCATTGGGGAAAGTATGTGACAATATAGATACGATAAGATTGACCAGGAGTTGATCACTGTTGGAACTGGGTTATGAGCGTTTATTCTGCCTACCTGAACATTCTTTTGAAATTGTCCTTAGTCATTTTTAAAGGATAAAGAATAATAAAAGTAGACCTGTTTTGTGCTTTCTTTTTTTTTTTTAATTTTTTTATTGTTGCAGTTTGGCCAGCTTGAGTTTGAACTCACTACCCTCAGTATATGGGGCCAGCACCCTACTCCCTGAGCCACAGGCACTACCGCTTTCTTTGCAGACCTTGTTCACACATATCTCATAGCACCGCACCAATGATTTCCCTAGCATTTTAGAGACAGTGAATCTGAGGAATTGGGAGTTGAACCTACACCTTCATTCCAAGGTTAGTGTGGAGCACAGGCAACAGAGGCAGGTTCAGCGCCCTCAGCAGCCTCTGTTTGGCAAGGGCTGACAGGCAGGGACAGTTACCTAATATGCCAGTCCTATCCTTTTCCAAATGCCGCCCTGAGGCAACCCAGCCTGTGTATAAGTAATGTGGCAATGACCCCAGCAGGGCCTCAGGGAGTCGGTGAGTGCACAGTGGAAAGCTCCCAGCCACTGATTCCACGTGCTTCTTGGTAGTTAAGAAAACACTGAGTCTACTGTGGGAGGCTCTGGACCCCTTCATGGGCATCTTGAGAACTGCTGCCTGAACATCTGGGTCTGATAAAGGGAGACCCACGTGGGCTTCCCTGCCCCCTTTCTCATAACTATTTCCGCACGTACCCTTGAAGCTCTGTGCATGTGGCTGTTCTTTTCTTTTCTTTCCTCCCAAACATATGGATTCTCAGCTCCTATTTCAAACTCAAATGCTCCTCTGCTATAAACTCCCCAAAGCTCTCAATTTCCTTTTTCCATTGCTCATTCTTTCCTAAAGTGCGTGAAAAAGCCTCTCTTAGCTCTGTTCCAATTTCCTTGTTCATGAAAGAAGGGCAAGAAGAACAGTGATTTCAATTATCAAGGTTAAGCAAGGCCTGATTCCTTCCTTAGGAGAGCACATCCCAGGAACCTGGAAGATCAAAGCTTTCCAGGTACCAGCAACGACTCACAGAAAGGCCCTGGCTCTTCCAAAATATTTATCCTGTGGGAGGCCTGAGACAGTACCATCTGCTTCCTTTATCTGGCTGCAACTTCCTCTCTGAAAATCACTAATGGAATAGAAAAAAGAAAAGTTACAGGCAGGAATCCCAGAGGGTTTATTGCTAAAGCGGGAATGTGTTATCTGGGAAACCAAGAACAGGTCCCCGCCTGCTCCTTAGCCTGTGGCCATGTATTTCTCTAGGGAATGGCAACTCATCCCCCTGGAAGGCAGAAAGAACTCAGGCTTTAGCAGTGACATAATGGGCAAATCAGCTTTAATAAGGGGGAAGGGAGGAAAGGACGTCTGATGCACCTAGAACCTAGGGAACAAGAGGTTGTCATCCAGGCAGAGGCCAGAAACCCTCAGATGCCTTCAGGAGTCCAGCAGGCAACATAAATGTTTTGGGGGTGGGGGTAAGATGATCAGAAAAGCTGACATGGAGCAGCAGGGACTGCAGACTGAAGACCCACTCTGGAACAGGGCAGCAGCTGCATACTTCCGGCTGACTATTGTGGATGAATATGAGTTTTGGGTTGCCACATCTTCCATTTTTCAGCAAAGATCTGAATTTTATTTATTTATTTATTTTTGAGACAGAGTCTCACTTTGTCATCCTCAGTAGAGTGCTATGGCATCATAGCTCACAGCAACCTTCAACTCTTGGGGATTCACTCAAGTGATCCTCCTGCCTCAGCCTCCCCGATAGGTACCTGCCACCAGACTCAGTTCATTTTCTATTTTTAGTAGAGAAGGGGTCTCGCTCCTGCTTAGGCTGGTCTTCAACTCCTGAACTCAGGCAATCCACCTGCCTTAGCCTCCCAGAGTGCTAGGATTATAGGTGTGGGCCACCTTGCCCAGCCTAGATCTGAATTTTATGTGTAGTCTCCCAATTTGAGAACTGATTTAGTTGAGGAGGGGGGCTGCAAAAACTGACACTATGAGCCAAAAAAAAAACCTGTTTAACAGTCTTAGTTCATCCAAGCAACCCCAGTTTGCAGCCCTGAGTGAGGAAGTGGGTCCTATATGGCTGCAGCATGGCAGAGAATGTGGGGAGAAGCCAGGAGCAGGGCAGACAGAGGCACTCCACAAAAGCCTGCTAAAGCCATAGGGCTGCGGCTCTCAGGGCTCACGAAATACTTTGGGGCTTCTGTGATTTTATCATGCTCTGTCTTGCCAGTTGAGTCCTTACCAACAACCCTCCCTCCCTTTTCAGAAGTTCTCCTCTTCTCCAAGGCTGGTTGGGAACTCTGTCCACGGGTAGGGCAAGCTGTCACTTTAGACTCTGAGCACATCTGAGTCCAGCCAAACAACTTAAAATCCACCTGCCCATGGAAGCATCAAGGGACACCTTCCTTTCTTTAAAGCTCGGCAAAGTCATGACCAAGTAACTGCATATTTAAGGAGCTCTTCTTTTTTTAAATAAAATACTGTGTTTCAAGGACAACTTCTGTTCCTCATCTCTGTGAGAGAGGAAAAAAAGGAAACCAAGGCACAGAGTCAAGGGCTATTTGCCAAGAGACACATTTGGCAGCACTCTAAAGAGTTGGCACAACCATGTTCTAAGCTATTTTTAAAAGTTCTGGTGTCTTCTAGAACTGAACATAATAAAGATAAATAGAATTTCCTT
Source organism: Nycticebus coucang (assembly GCF_027406575.1). Classification (NCBI taxonomy): domain Eukaryota; kingdom Metazoa; phylum Chordata; class Mammalia; order Primates; family Lorisidae; genus Nycticebus; species Nycticebus coucang. The sequence continues at coordinate 151,989,114 of NC_069781.1, read as the reverse complement.
ACAATAGAATAGTACAGAAATCAAAAGTATAGAGAGGAGAAAAAAGTCTTAGGCAAAGGTGTGACAGTCTAATCTCTTTCCCTGCCTGTCTCTTTTTTTGTTGTCAGTTAGATTCTTTTTGTCTTGCAATTCCCTAAATACAGGGAATAAGAAAGATGAGCAGAAGGAGATGATAAGAAGAAAAATTTCAGAACAAGGGAAAGTGTGTTACACCAGTGATTGCCTGGGGGTGGGGGGGGTGGGGGAGGGTGTTGCAGGATGTCTGGGTGTTATTTGCATGCCATTTTGGTAGAAGGAGAAGTGTTGTCTCTCATACTTCAATAAGTACAATACGTTCATGACTCTAATCTCCCTCTCCCTCCCATCCCCCAACAGTGTTGTTACTCACTTAATCGACATCTACTTGGGGAGCACCTTCTCTGTACTTCTGGCACTGTGACATGCACCAGGGTTCCATCAATGAGCAAGAAAGACCCGATCCTAGTCCCCAAACTCACAGTTTAAAAGGGAGGCGGGAAAGTGATAGGAGACTATAATTCAGCGGGGGTGAGCACCCAGACAGGGGAAGTAGAGAGGGTGTGGAGGAGGAGGCGTGACCTAGAAGGCAGAGAGAAAGAGCTGGGGAGCCCATTCCGGAGGAAGTCAGTCTGACCTGGGAGCTGAAGACGAGAGAGCTGAAGAATGGGCTGGAATTGGACAGGTAAAACTGTCAGGAGAATGTTTCAACCAGAGGAACAGCACGGGCAAGGATCTGGAGGTCCCGCAGCACTGGAACATCTAATGGAGCAGAGGCAGGCTGCATCCTAGGAAGGGTTTTATAGGGGGTTCTGGAGCCAAGTGAGGAATCAACATGGCAGTGGCCATAAGCCAAGGCTGAAAACCTTAAAAATCATTGTTCTCAGATATATAAACCACTGAGTTAAAAGCATTTAAAATGACGTCCTGTCCTTAGGGTCCTCAGAATACACGATGGAGGATTACTTAGGGGACACTCTGGAAAAGAGGGCTGCCATCTAAGAAACACAAATGCTATATGTAAAACACACAGCCTGAGACAAACTGACTTATTTTATTTTTATTTTTTGATACACTCTGTTGCCCTGGGTAGAGTGTTATGGCATCATAGCTGACAGCAACTTCAAACTCTTGAGCTCAAGTGATCCTCTTGCCTCAGCTTCCTGAGTAGCTAGAACTATAGGCGTCCACCACAACACTTGGCTAGTTTTTCTGTTTTAGGTAGAGATGGGGTCTCACTTTTGCTCAGACTGGTCTTGCACTCCTGAGCTCAGGCAATCCACCCGCCTCAGCCTCCCAGAGCGCTAAGATTTCAGGCATGGGCCACTGACTTTTATTTTTATTTTATTTTTTTTTTTGTAGAGACAGAGTCTCACTTTATGGCCCTCGGTAGAGTGCCGTGGCCTCACACAGCTCACAGCAACCTTCAACTCCTGGGCTTAAGCGATTCTCTTGCCTCAGCCTCCCGAGCAGCTGGGACTACAGGCGCCCGCCACAATGCCCGGCTATTTTTTGGTTGCAGTTTGGCCGGTGCCGGATTTGAACCCACCATCCTTGGTATATGGGGACGGCGCCTTACCGACTGAGCCACAGGCGCTGCCTGGGCCACTGACTTTTAAATTCCAATTTACAGGGGACAAAGAACACACATACAGGCCTGTTTATCTGGCTTACGCCTGTAATCGTAGCACTCTGGGAGCCAGAGGCGGTAGGATCACTTGAGGTCAGGAGGTGGGGATCAGCCTGAGTAAGAGTGAGACCCTGTCTGTACCAAAAGTGGAAAAATTAACCAGGCATGGTGGTGGGCATCAGCTCCTCAGGAGGCTGAGGCAAGAGGATCACTTGAGCCCAAGAGTTTGAGGTTGCTGTGAGTTCTCATGACACTACAGCACTGTAGCCTGGGCAACAGAGTAAGATTCTGTTGTTTCTTTTTTAAAAGAACAGCTGAGCGCGGTGACTCATGCTTGTAATCCTAGCACTCTGAGAGGCTGAGGCAGGTAGATTGCCTGAGCTCACAGATTCGAGACCAGCCTGAGCCAGAGTGAGACACCAGGCATGTGGTGGTGCCTGTAGTCCCAGCAACTTGGGAGGCTAAGACAAGAGAACTCTTGAGCCCAAGAGTTTGAAGTTGCTGTGAGCTATGACGCCACATACTCTACCGAAGGTAACAAAGTGAGACTCTGTCTCAAAAGAAAAAAAAAAAGAACACTCATCTCATACGTTTTTTACCCCCCACCCTTACCACACACACATCTGGTAAGCTAGGTAGAATAGATGTTAGATTTTGTATATTATTTTTTATAGATGAGGAAACTGAGGTTCAAAAAGGAAAAGTATCCAAGGTTATGGGCTCTTTCTTTTTTTTCTTTTTTTGTAGAGACAGTCTTACCTTATCGCCCTCGGTAGAGTGCCGTGGCGTCACACAGCTCACAGCAACCTCCAAATCCTTGGGCTTAGGCAATTCTCTTGCCTCAGCCTCCTGAGTAGCTGGGACTACAGGCGCCCGCCACAACGCCTGGCTATTTTTTTGTTGCAGTTTGGCAGGGGCTGGGTTTGAACCCGCCACCCTCAGCATATGGGGCCGGCGCCCTACCCGCTGAGCCACAGGCACCGCCCGGTTATGGATTCTTTCATTCATTCAGTCACTCAACAAATATCAAGAAAGCTCCTGCTGTGGGGAGGCTTACACGTGGTCCACGCCTGTAATTCCAGCATTTTGGGAGGCGGAGGCAGGTGGATTGCTTGAACTCAGGAATTGAAGACCAGCCTAAGCAAGATCGAGACCCCATCTCTACTGAAAATAGAAAAATTAGCTGGGTGTGGTGGCACATGCTTGTAGTCTCAACTATTGGGGAAGCTGAGGCAAGAGAATTGCCCCAGCCCAAGAGGTTAAGGTTGCTGTGAGCTATGATTCACCTGCAGTCTACCAAGAACAACAGAGTGAGACTATGCCTCAAAAAGAAAAGAAAAGAAAGAGAAGAAATTGTGGGGGCGGCGCCTGTGGCTCAGTGAGTAGGGTGCCAGCCCCATATACAGAGGGTGGTGGGTTCAAACCCGGCCCTAGCCAAACTGCAACAACAACAACAAAAAAAAATAGCCAGGCATTGTGGTGGGCACCTGTAGTTCCAGCTACTTAGGAGGCCGAGGCAAGAGAATCACCTAAGCCCAAGAGCTGGAGGTTGCTATGAGCTGTGACGCCATGGCACTCTATCGAGGGTGACAAAGTGAGACTCTGTCTCTAAAAAAAAAATAAAAGAAAAGAAAGAAATTGTGAATGCAATTCTAGTGCCCCTCCTTGTTCACAAGGCTGCAGGTTTGATACATTGTCTCCTAGGCGCCAGGGGCTTAGGTGGGTGCTTTACTGCCCCACAGTCTTTGCTAGCACTACATACCACCAAAGAAAAAATACAGTATAGTCGTTATACAAATGCACCTTTAAGACAGGTGCAGAAGCAGCTTCTCCCAGCATACAGAAACTCTACACCCACCAAAGGTTGTCCTGACCTGGTTGCCTTTGAGAGCAGCTGGGAGGTTTCCCATCCCACCTCCACTCCCTGTACTAGCTTAGAGCAAATGCTTTCAAAATCTCACCTTTGGCAAGTCTTCTGTATAAAACACTGCTTTATGGAAGTAGGGATGGAACAAAGGTTCTTTCAGAGCAAAAGGGTGAGGGGGGAGCCAGAGTGAACAGGGAAAGAGACCCCAATACCCACTTTGCTTACTGTACAACCGTTTTGGCCAAGGTCAGTGATGACTGACAAAACCCAACCAGACAGACATCCCTACGGGACCCTTGTGAGAGGCTGGTGCACCTCCCCAGGCCTTGGCAATGTAATTTCCTGGGGCAGCGCAAGTCACAGAGGATGAAAGCTGATGACTGAACGTCTGGGGCAGGGTGGGAGGCCTTGCCAGGAGGTGGGGGTGGAGTGGTAGAAAGGCAGAAGGGTGGAGACTTGGCTGGTTTTATACAGACAAATCTCTTCATTTTTCCAGACTGGAAAAAGCTGTTTGGGCTGTGCACATTCGCAGAGTGTCACGGTATTTACTATGCTTCCTGGCTCAACAGATTTCTTTTTGTCATTCAGTCAAACGCAGCTTGTATTTTTCATAGCCAGACCTGAACAGCCTGTGGGAGCTCTTCCCCCATGGTGCGTTCAAAAACACATCACAAATGACTCAAAAAGCCCAGCTCACTTGGGCAGCAGGGGTGGGGTAGCATATTGCAGAGACAAAGACCTGTGTTTAGACAAACACTGTCTCTCTCGGAGGTGTACAGTGACACTCTTTATTTTCTCAGCACATATTTTTTTTTTTTTGAGCAACTGTAATAACAAACTGCTTATACTAGAAACTGATTCCTGCACTTTTCATGTAAGCACACATGTAAGTGTGCTTCTCACTTACATGCTGATGGGGGTGCGGGTAGGGTACAGGGGAGGGATAATCAAAAAAAGTGGCTAATTAAAAAAAGAAAACAGAAATCTCCCTTTGCCAAAATGAGCCTCTTAAGATGTGTTGCTGCCCACGGATACTTCTGATAACAAGTGCGTGGGTATTTTTTCCCCATGCCAACCAATTTTCCAGCACCAGCTGGTGTCCTGTGATTTAACTCAATTCTCCCACTAACTACCTGCAGTTAGCAACAGATCCCACCAGTTAAGGGCTCAGTCCCACACACTTGCCCCAGCTTCAGATGCCAACCACCAGCCCTGAGCCACTGGGACTTCTGACTGACCAGCTATAAATTCAGGGGATTTCCCCACAATCCCTTCCTCAGGTTCAATAGTTTGCTAGAACAGCGCAAGGAACTCAGGAAAACTGTCAGTTTATCATAAAGGAGATAAGTCCAGGAATAGCTAGTTGGAAGAGACACTGGGCAAAGTACACAGGGCGGGGGAAAGGGGAGGCAGAGCTTCCATGCTCCCTCTGGGAACATCACCTCTTCTACCTCGACATGTTCACCAACCCAGAAGCCCCTCCAATCTCATGGTTCCAGAGTTCCTATACTTCATGTCCAGCACCCGGCTGCTTTCCTAGAGGAAAGTCAGTAGTGGGGCTAAAAGTTCCAGCCTTCCAATCACTTGGTCTTTTGGTGACCAGCCCCATTCTGAGGCTATCTACATAAACTGAGATCTACCTGAAAGGGATTTTATGTGAGTAACAAGATATTCTGATCACTCTGGAATTTCCAAGGGATTCATGAGATCTGTGACTGGAGTAGGGACAACACCAAACATACATTCTGTTCACAGCACTTAACCCGAGTTTAGTTCCAGATGTGTTTTCTGGCCAGATATCATTTCCGAAGGCATCTGCTGAACCATTTTATACTAAGACCTTAATTCAATCAACAGACATTGAGTGCTTACTGTGTGTAAGATACAGCACTGGGGTGGAGGTGTCCAAGCTCACCGCAGCTTAACAGGCACTATGCATTTTTAATAGAAAATGGTGTGTGAGGTGGCGCCCATAGCTCAGTGGGTAGGGCGCCGGCCACATACACTGAGGCTGGCAGGTTCAAACCTGGCCTGGGCCAGCTAATACAACAACAACAACTGCAACAACAACAACAAAAAAATAGCCAGGCGTTGTGATGGTACCTGTGGTCCCAGCTACTGTCTCCCAGCTACTCTGTCTCAAAAAAGAAGAAAAGAAAAGAAAAGGGTGGGTGAGCCCAGTGGCATATACAAGCCAATGATGGGATGTTAGGCACCAAAGATGGACCAGGTCAGTATGGAAAGTCTTTTGAGGGGTGGGAGAAGGAAGAGCTTTCCCAAGCTCCTTCATATCATACTCCAAGGTTTCTTTATGTTTAATGCTAGTCAAAAAAACCATCCTGGGAATGTCGTTATCATGTCTTGTTCAACCAACCTAGGAATTATGCTGCCCAAGGATTGCAGAGTAGAAGCCTTATTTTCAGAGATGACATAATGACATAATCAAACAACCTCTGACCTCCCTAGGAAGTGGATAAATAAGTAGATAACTCCTGGTGACACAGATTAGCATCACCTGATACAATGTAACAAAATCTCTAATCTCTTCCTTAGCTCGGGAACAGCAAACCACAAAGTCATCTTGCATTAATATAAAGAAAGGACCCCACAAAGACTTCTGCTTAAACCTGCTTCTGAGCTAGGAACCATGAGGAGTTAGCAGAGTAAAGGCAGAGAGGGAAGTAGGTAAGGGTCTTTAGGGAACCTGTGGGGTGGGGGCAGGAATACTGTATAGTTCAAGTTCACTATGCCAGATGTGGTTCATTTTATTTTCTTTTAAAGAATTGTTATAAGCACAGACAACAAAAGAAAAAATAGACATGATCAAAGAATACTGTCTTAGTCTGTTTTATGTTGCTATAACAGAATACCGCAGACTGGTAATTTATAATGAGCAGAAATTTATTTGGCTCACATTTCTGGAGGCTGGGAAGTTCAATAGCATAGAGCTGGCACCTGTGAAAGTCTTTGTGCTCTATCGTTCCAAGGTGAAAGGCAGAAGGGCACATGAGCTCAAGAGGCAGAGAGAGAGAAAGGGAACCAAACTTCATCCTTTTATAGGAACCCACTCCCAAAATAACTAACCAGCTGCCAAGATAATGTCATTAATCTTTTCGCAAGGGTGGAGCCCTCATGAACTAATCACCCTTTAAGAGCCCACCTCTAAATACTGTCACAGTCACAATTAAATTTCAACCCAAGTTTTAGAGGGAACATTCAAACAATAGCAGGTACTAAAAGTTTCAGTTAGAAGGAATAAGCTCTCATGCCCTACTGCACAGAATGGTGACCATAATAAATTTTGTTTTTCTTTCTCTTTTTTTTTTTTTGTAGAGACAGAGTCTCAGTTTTTATGGCCCGCGGCAGAGTGCCCTGGCCTCACACAGCTCACAGCAACCTCCAACTCCTGGGCTTAAGCGATTCTCTTGCCTCAGCCTCCCGAGTAGCTGGGACTACAGGCGCCCGCCACAACGCCCGGCTATTTTTTTTTTTTGGTTGCAGTTTGGCCAGGACCAGGTTTGAACCCGCCACCCTCGGTATATGGGGCCAGCGTCTTACCGACTGAGCCACAGGCGCCACCCTTCTTTCTTTTTTTTTTTTGAGACAGAGTCTCACCATGTCGTCCTCTGTAGGGTGTTGTAATGTCACAGCTCACAGCAACCTCAAACTCTTGGGCTTGATTCTCTTGCCTCAGCCTCCCAAGTAGCTGGGACTACAGGTGTTCGCCACAGTGCTGGGATACTTTTTTGTTATAGTTGTCATTGTTTAGCTGGCCCAGGCCTGGTTCAAAACCTCCAGCCTGTGTGTATGCCACTAGTGCCCTACCCACTGAGCTATGGGTGACACCCAATTTTTGTTTATTTCAAAATTGCTAAAAGAGGGGGCTGGGCACAGTGTCTCAGGCCTGTAATCCAAGCACTCTGGGAGGCCAAAGTCAGTGGATCACTCCTGAACCACTGAGTAAAGACAGGGAGGGAAGTAGGTAAGGATCTTTAGGGAAACTGTGGGGTGGGGGCAGGAATTCCAAGAGTTCCAGACCAGCTTTTAAGCAACAGAGACCTCCTCTCTACTAAAAAAAAAAATTAAAATAGCCAGGTATTGTGGCGGGCACCGGTAGTCCCAGCTACTCGGGAGACTGAGGCAAGAGGATTGTGTGAGCCCAAGAGTTTGAGGTTACTATGAGATGTGATGCCACTGCACTCTAGCCTGGGGCAACAGAGATTGACTCAGTCTCAAAAATAAATAAATAAATAAATAATAAAATATGGGAGGCTGAGGCAAGAGAATCGCTTAAGCCCAAGAGTTTGAGGTTGCTGTGAGCTGTGACACCATAGCACTTTACTGAGGGTGACACAATGAGACTCTGTCTCTAAACTAAAATGAAATAATAAAAGAGGATGCTGGGTAAGATAGCTCACGCCTATAATTCTAGCACTCTGGGAGACCAAGGCGGGAGGACAGCTTGAAGTCAGGAGTTTCAGATCAGCCTGAGCAAGAGCAAGAACCCATATAGATAGCCGGGCGTTGTGGCGGGCGCCTGAGGTCCCAGCTACTCGGGAGGCTGAGGCAAGAGAATCGCTGAAGCCCAGGAGTTGGAGGTTGCTGTGAGCTGTGTGATGCCATGGCACTCTACCGAGGGCTATAAAGTGAGACTCTGTCTCTACAAAAAAAAAAAAAAAGATATAAGAACCCATATAGAAAAATTAGCCAGGGGTGGCGATAAGTATATAAAGTAATGAATTTGTTACTTAGTCTAAGTAAATCATCCGACATTGTAAACATACATCAAAACATTACATTGTGGGGTGGCCCCTGTGGCTCAAGGAGTAGGGCGCCGGTCCCATATGCTGGAGGTGGTGGGTTCAAACCCAGCCCCGGCCAAATTAAAAAAAAAAAAAAAAAAAACATTACATTGTGCTCCATAAATAGATACAATTGTTTTTGTCAATTAAAAATAAAATTTAAGAAATTTAAAAATAAAATTAAGACATGAATTAAACAAAACAATAATAAGACAAATTGGATGTGATGAGATATTTTAAAATTTGTGCTCTCTATATGTACATGTACCAAAACATCAATCACTATGTACCCCATAAATATGTACAATGATTTGTCAATTAAAAAAAAAAGTTTTTAAGGGCAGTGCCTGAGGCTCAGTGAGTAGGGCCCTGGCCCCATATACCGAGGGTGGTGGGTTTGAACCCGGCCCCAGCCAAACTGCAACAAAAAATAGCTGGACGCTGTGGCGGGCGCCTGTAATCCCAGCTACTCGGGAGGCTGAGGCAAGAGAATCGCGTAAGCCCAGGACCTGGAGGTTGCTGTGAGCTGTGACACTATGGTACTCTACCGAGGGTGACAAAGTAAAACACTGTCTCAAAAAAAAAAAAAAAAGTTTTTAAGTAAATAATTTAAAAATGTGCATCAAAAGATAGTATCAACAGAATAAAAAGACAACTCAAAGATGGAAGAAAATATTCATAAATCATATGCCTGATGGGGGATTAATATCCATATGATATAGAGAACTCTTACAACTCAACAACAACAAACGTGATTCAAAAATGGGCAAAGGACTGGTATAGACATTTCTCCAAAGAAGATACACAAATGGCCAATAAATACATGAAATGATGCTCAACATCACTAATCATTAGGGAAATGCAAAGTGAAACTACATAAAGATACCACCTCACCCATTAGGATGGCTATTCTCAAAAAAAAAAGTATTGATAAGGATGTAGAGAAATTGAAACCCTTGTGCACTATTGGTGAGAATGTAAAAAAGATATACCTCCTGGGAAAACAGTATGTCGGGTCTTCAAGAAGTTGAAAATAGAATCATCATATAATCCAGCAATTCAGGGGCAGCTCCTGTGGCTCAAAGGAGGAGGGCACCAGCCCCATATACCGGAGGTGGTGGGTTCAAACCCAGCCCCACCCAAACTGCAACAACAAAAAAAAATAGCCGGGCGTTGTGGCGGGAGCCTGTAGTCCCAGCTACTCGGGAGGCTGAGGCAAGAGAATCGCCTAAACCCAGGAGTTGGAGGTTGCTGTGAGCTGTGATGCTATAGCACTCTACCAAGGGTGATAAAGCAAGACTCTGTCTCAGAAAAAAAAAAAAAGATATACCTCCTGGGAAAACAGTATGTCAGGTCTTCAAAAGGCTGAAAATAGAATCACCATATAATCCAGCAATTCAGGAGCGGCACCTGTGGCTCAAAGGAGTAGGGCGCTGGCCCCATATACCGAAGGTGGTGGGTTCAAACCCAGCCCCGGCCAACAACTGAAAAAAAAAAAAATCCAGCAATTCTAGTTCTGGGTATATATCACAAGAATTGAAAACAGGGTCTTAAAGAAATATTTATTTGTACACCCACATTCTTAGCAGTTTTTTTCTTTCTTTCTTGAGACAGACTGTCACTCTGTTACCCTGGGTAGAGTAAGCTGGCATCACAGCTTGCAGCAACCTCAAACTCTTGGGCTCAAGCGATCCTCTTGCCTCAGCTTCCCAAATAGCTGGGACTATAGGCGCTCTCTACAACGCCTGGCAGGTTTTTCTGTCTTTAGTAGAGACAGGATCTAAACTCTTGCTCAGGCTGGTCTTGAAATCCTGAGCTCAGGCAATCTACCCGCCTCGGCTCTCTCCATAGAAACATTCTTTACAAAAGTTAAGAGGCAAGAGCAACCAAACTGTCCACTGGCAGATGAATGGACAAGCAAAGTGTGGTGTGTACATACAACAGGATATTATTCAGCCTGAAAAGGGAGGAAATCCTGACGTATGCTACAACACTGATGAACCCTGAGTATACCATGCTACCTGAAACAGGCCAGTCACATGAAGACAAATATTATATGATTCCACTCGTATGAGGTGCTTAGAGTAGTCAAATTCATAGAGACAGACATGGACAATAGTCCAAATTCATAGAGACAGACATGGACAATAGTGGTTGTCAGGGGGTCGGGGAAGGAGAAAATCAAAAGTTAGGGTTTAAAGAGTACAAAGTTTCCATTTTACAAGATGAAAAGAATTCTGGAGATGGTTAGTAGTGATACATTATGAATGTATTTAATACCGATAAATCGTGCATTTAAAAATACGTGCATTTAAAAATCGTGCATTTAAAAATTAAAATTTACGATAGTAAATTTTATGTTATGTCCCTTTTAACACAATTTAAAAAATTGAAAAGAAAAAGAAAAAAATAAATGTTACAGGATTCCTTTCCAAAGTAGAAATGCGGGGATGGACAAACGAGTTTCAGTTGCTCTGGAAACAGGAGTTGGCTGGGGCCTGCAGCAGCAGCAGCTGGAGTGGGACAAGTGGCCGGGAAGCTGGCCCTGTGACAGAGGGGGCTTCCGGCTGGGAAGAAGACAACAGCAGGCGTTAGCAGGACGAGGAGGAGGTAGGAAGAAGAGAGGAAAGGAGACAGAGATTGTCTCCAGACACTGAAGTCTGTAACTCCTGCAGACATGTGGAGTAATGCAGAACGGAGTGTGTGCTTATAAGTCTGTGCTGCACACGTATTCCCAGAGGCCAAACGCACAAGAAGCCAAATAAACTCTCTGCTGAAAAAGAACAGAGTTTCTCCTGGTCTCCTGAGGGCAAGAAGTCCCCAAATGGTTGAATGACAGAAGAAGAGAGGCCTGGCATTTAGAACCCTTCCAGGGGTTGGAGAAAATGACTGAATAGGGACTGACCCTCACACTCTGTGTTCACTCCCCTCTGTCCTCAGCACAACCCTTCAAATGGAAACTGATGCAGCCTAGAAACACAGGAGACAAAATCTGGAGGTTAGCAGAACGGTGCGGTGGGCAAGCTGGTTGTTCTCTTTCCTTGGTACCCCTTGGCGACTGTTTCTGCTGCAGGTGGAAAGTCTCTGAGACACTGGGGCTCTGGGGTCTTTTAGTCTAAAGCCTCAAAGGCCTCTGAATGTTCTCAGCATCACTTTCTGGGAAGACGTCTTGTTTAGGCCTATGGTGACGACAAGCCTTTGCTGGGTTCCTCAGGAGAGCCCACCTGAGCGAATATTATGCTATTCCCACTCCTACCCTAGTAAGTGGAACTCTCAAACCCTTCCCTACAATCATAGCCAGGTGAATGGGCAGGAGCTTACATTTGTAAAGCAACTTACACCTAGGCTTTTGATACTGTATAACTCTATCTCTGTCTACATACTGTGTCCAAGACGCACCGAGATCAAATAGTTTAATTATTATTATCATTCTTACTATTATTTTTGAGACAGAGTCTCACTCGGTTGCCCCAGGTAGAGTGTCATGGCATCAAAGATCACAGCAACCTCAAACTCTTGGGCTTGAGCAAGCCGCTTGCCTCAGCCTCCCAAGCAGCTAGGATTATAGGCACCCACCACAATGCCCAGCTATTTTTTCAATTTTTATTAGAGATGCTCTTACTTAGACTGGTCTCAAACTCCTGAGCTCAAGCAATCCATCTGCCTCGGTCTCCCAGAGTGCTAGGATTACAGGCGTGAGCCACTGCGCCCTGCAAAGATCAAACAATTTAAATCTACTACCATATTGGTAGCCTGTTTGCCATTTCTTCATTTTTTAATATATCGGGAGCCTCAAAAAGTGGAAAGGAGCATCAAAAAGAATATATTATTTATGAATAAACTTAACCAAGGAGGCAGAAGTCTTGTACACTGAGAACCGCAAAGCATTGCTGAAAGAAGTGAAGGAAGACACGAATCAATGGGAAGACATCCATGATCAAGGCTTGAAGGACGTAATAGTAAGATACCAACACCACCCAAAGCGATCTCAGATACAATGCAATCTCTACCAAAATCCCAATGGCTTTTTCGCAGAAATAGAAAAATCCATCCTAAAATTCAGAAGAAGTAGCAAGAGACCCCAAATAGCCAAAATAATTATAGTGGAAATAATTATGAAAAAGAACTAATTCATACAAAGAACTCAAGCAAATCTGCACGAAAACATCAAACAACCAAAAATTTGTGGGCAAAAATCATGAACAAAAGCTTTCAAAAGAAGATAGACTATTGGCCAATAAACATGAAAAATTTTCGACGTCTCTAACCATCAGGGAAATACAAATGAAAACCACAATGAGATATCACGTAACTCCAGTGAGAATGGCTTTTATCCAAACGTCCCAAGACAACAGGTGTTGGTGTGAATGTAGACTGATGGTGGGACTGTAAACCAGTACAGCTTCTAGGCAAGCAGCATGGAAACAACCTTAAAGAACTAAAAGTAGATCTACCTTTTGACCAAGCAATCCTACTACTGAGTATTTACCAGAAAGAAAAATAAAACACACACACACCTTATTAAAGACACTGAAAATGTTCATAGCAGCAAAATTCACAACTGCAAAGTGTGAATCGATACATGAGTGGATTAATACCATGTGGTATATGTATACAATTGAGTACTACTCTGCCATTTAAAAAGTGGTGAATACCTTATGTAACAACCTGGATGGAACCAGAGACCATTCTTCCAAGAGAAATATCACAAAAATGGAAAGAGAAATACCATACGTACCCACTATGAAATTGGAACTTGGCCAGCCATAGTGGCTCACACCTGTAATCCCAGCACTCTGGGAGGCTGAGGCAAGATTACTTGAACTCAGGAGTTCAAGAACAGTCTGAGCAAGAGTGAGACCCTGTTTCTACTAAAAATAGGAAAATTAGGCTCAGTGCCTATAGCTCAGTGGTAGGGTGCCAGCCACATACACCAGGGCTGGCAGGTTCAAAGCCGGCCCGGGCCAGCTAAACAACAGTGACAACTGCAACAAAAAAAATAGCCGGGTGTTGTGGCGGGTGCCTATAGTCCCAGCTACTTGGGTGGCTGAGGCAAAAGACTCTCTTAAGCCCAAGAGTTTGAGGTTGCTGTGAAATGTGACGCCACGGCATTCTACTGAGGGTGATATAGTGAGACTCTGTCTCAAAAAATAAAAATAAAAATAGGCTCAGCGCCTGTGGCTCAGGTGGCTAAGGCGCCAGCCACGTACACCTGAGCTGGCGGGTTCGAATCCAGCCCAGCCCACCAAACAATGACGGCTACAATTGTGGCGGGCGCCTGTAAGGGAGGCAGAGGCAGGAGAATTGCTTGAGCCCAGGAGTTGGAGGTTGCTGTGAGCTGTGATGGCCACGGCACTCTACTCAGGGTGACAGCTTGAGCCTTTGTCTCAAAAATAAATAAATAAATACAAATAAAAATAAAAATAGGAAAATTAGCTGGGCATTATGGTGAGCACCTGTAGTCCCAGCTACTTCAGAAGCTGAGGCAAGGGACTTTCTTAAGCCCAAGAGTTTGAGGTTGCTGTGAGTTCTGATGCCCCAGCACTCTGTCTCAAAAATAAATAAATAAATAAATAAAATAGTAATAATAAATAAATAAATTGGAACTAATTGATCAACACTTATGTGCACATAAGGTAGTAAAACTCAGCAGAAACCAAGCTAAGTGGCTGGGCATGGTGACTCACACCTGTAATCCTAGCACTCTGGGAGGCCAAGGCAAGTGGATCACTTGAACTCACGAGTTGGAGACCAGCCTAAGTAAAAAGGGAAATCCTGTCTCTACTAAAAATAGAAAAACTGAGGCAAGAGGATCACTTGAGCCCAAGAGCTAGAGGTTGCTGTGAGCTATGATGCCACAGCAGCTATGCCAGCTTGAGGCTCTGTCTCAAAAGCCAAGAAACCAAGCTAAGTTAAATAAGCCAGTTGCAAAAGGGCACACACTGTCTTGATTCCACTTATATGAGGTCCCCAGAGTAATCAAGTTCAGAGGCAGAGAGTAGAATGGTGGCTGCGGGGATGGGGTGAGGGAGAGTTGTCATTTAATGGGGACAGAGTTTCAGTTTGAGAAGATGAAGAGTTCTAGAAGTGGATGATGGTGAAGGGTGGACAACAATGTGAATGTACTTAAGGCAATGAACTCGAGAAAAGGCAAAAAATGACAAATTTTACGTCACATATATTTTACCGCAATAAAATAGTAGATAGCCTTTGAGCTGAAGCTCAAGGTAAAGAACAACAACAAAAAAGACAAGAAAAAAGTGTCTTAGTAATTACTATATATAGTAATTAGCCATTATTTTACCTATCTATTAGAAGGTAATAGATATAGATATATATCTCCCTAGATATATACAAAATACGAGGAGTGACCCAGGGCCAGCCTCTCAACATCTGCGAAGTTCTGCCCTCCTAGGCTGCCCAGGCAGGCCCAGGCTATGGTCTTTTCCCTCCTTTCCATACTTCCTTTGTCTTGTCAAAACCCATCAGAGGTGCAAACAAGACTACGGCTTGTGTGGGAGCCCAGTGTGTGCAGGTGGGAGAGAAAGGTGAGCAAAGGTGACTGTTGTTCAGGGGTGGGGGACAGCGTCTAAAGGGGTAAGGGCTGCGGGTGCTGTGGCGGGTCAGAGTCTTGCTTGACTCTCAGACGGCATCACAGAGGAAGTGCTGCTTAAGGTGGATTTGAGGGAACAAGATGGGATGTGCAGATGTGTGAACTGGGGGAGGGCACTTCGGGCAGCCATTCACTTGGCCAAAGCGTGGGGTGGCTGAGGAGCAGAAGGCGGAGGGAAGGCTGGATCTGCAGGGCAGGGGAGAGGGAGCAATTAGCGAGAAGGTGAGTCAGCGCCGGAACGTCTGCCACAGGAGGCTGTGTCCTGTTCCCGAGGAAGCTAAGTCTGGGTCTGGAGCCATTTCCAGAGGGATCCAAATGTCAGTGAACAACTTCTCTTCATAGAGGACGTACCATGTCTTCTTATTCCACAACCTTAAATGGTGAGTAGCAATGTTAACTCCATTTTTCAGCTGAGAAAACTAAAACTCAGGAGGTTAAGCAATTTACCCAAAAGCACACATAGCTATAAGTGGTAGAGCTGGGTATGAACCTAAGGCTAAGGAGTTTCAAATTTTAATACACATAAGAAACACGAAGCTTTGGGAGCTCAGCCTATAATCCTAGCACTTTGAAAGGTCAAGGTGGGAGGACTGCTTGAGGCCAGGAGCTCAAGACCAGCCCCAGCAAGAGTGAGACCCCATCTCTACAAAAAATGGAAAAAGCAGCCAGGCATAGTAATGCCTGCCTATAGTCCAAGTTACTAGGGAGGCTGAGGCAGGAGGTTCACTTGAGCTCAGGGGTCTGAGGCTGCTGTGAGCTATGATGATGCCATTGCACTCTGGCCTGCGTGACACACCAAGGCCCTGTCTCCCAACAAACAAAATTCCATTCCCAATGGCCACATCTGAAATAAGTTGAGCAACAAAACAAAGTGGAATTAGATTATAAGCTAGATTATAAATAAATATTTATGAGTAATATAAATTTAAAAATTAATAAATACGAGAAAAAAGCCAAATCTCTTATATGGAAAAATTCCAAATACATTATATAGATATTCTCCCCTAAAGGAGGCAAAGTGTCACTTCCTACTCCTTAAGCATGGGCTGCATGCAATAAGGGCCTCCCAAGAGCTCAAGATGAAAAGAGGGACAGGAGCTGTACAGTGGAGACCGAAGAAACACTGCCTCAGCCAGGTGATCACGGTCAGAGTCAGCAGTAAACAAGTCATGCTACTGTTAGGCACGCTTGCTGGGATGTGATAAAAACGGCACTCCACTTCTGTGGTTTTCTTCAAAACCCTAATCATGAAAAAAAATTCCAAAAGAGGGTATTCTACAATACATCTGACCAATATTTCTCAGACCTGTCCAAGTCATCCAAAACAAGGAAATTCTAGCCGAGCCTGGTGGCTCACGCCTGTGATTCTAGCATTGTGGAAGGCTGAAGCAGGTGGATTGCTGGAGCGCAGCAGTTTGAGACCAATCTGAGCAAGAGGAAGAACCCACCTCTAAAAATAGCTGCATGTTGTGGCAGACACCTATAGTCCCAGTTACTAGGGAGGCTGAGGCAAGAGGATCGCTTGAGCCCAAGAGTTTGAAGTTGCTGTGAGCTATGAGGCCACAATGCTCTACCCAGGGTGACAAAGTGAGACTCTGTGTCAAGAAAAAGGAAAGGGGCGGCGCCTGTGGCTCAGTGAGTAGGGCGCCGGCCCCATATGCTGAGGGTGGCGGGTTCAAACCGAGCCCCAGCCAAACTGCAACCAAAAAATAGCTGGGCGTTGTGGCGGGCGCCTGTAGTCCCAGCTACTCGGGAGGCTGAGGCAGGAGAATCGCCTAAGCCCAGGAGTTGGAGGTTGCTGTGAGCCGTGTGACGTCACGGCACTCTACTGAGGGCAATAAAGTGAAACTCTGCCTCTACAAAAAAAAAAGAAAGAAAGAAAGAAGAAAGGAAAGGAAGAAAAAAGGAAAGAAAGGAAGAAAAGGAAAGGAAAGGAAGGAAGGGAGGGAGGGAGGGAGGAAGGAAGGAAGGAAGGAAGGAAGGAAGGAAGGAAGGAAGGAAGGAAGGAAGGAAGGAAGGAAGGAAGGAAGGAAGGAAGGAAGGAGCAAGCCAGGTGTTGTGGCAGGCACCTGTAGCCCCAGCTATGCAGGAGGCTGAGGCAAATGGATTGCTTGAACCCAAGAATTTGAGGTTGCTGTGAGCTATGATGATGCCACGGCACTCTACCCAGCGTGACAGAGAGACTCTGTCTCTAAGAAAAAAGAAAAAAAAAGAGAGAGAGAGGCAAGCAGCAAACTCAATGATTCATTGGGTTTATCGCCTAAGCTTCCTCTCCTGTGTCACTACCAGGCCCCAGCTGTAGCTGGGTGATGAAAGTAGTGACAATTTAAAATTGTGCTTCTTTGCCAATTCTAAAAATAGAGCAAAACCAACATCCCAGAAAACTTCTTCTGGAGGGTACACAATAAGTCACCCCCCAATACAAGCAGAGCATCTATCAGTGGTGTGCACATAACATCTGAGATTACTGATCTGCAGAAATCCTTCAGGACAGGACAGGATGTGTCTCTGGAAAAGCTGGGAGATCCAGGCCTGGAAATCAAATCAAGACTTGACAAAAAACCACAAAGAAAGAAAGAAAGGGGAAAAAAGCAAGCCAATTGTATTAACATAAGCTGAACGAATAATATGTAGAGAGATGTGGTGATGAGTGCTCTCAGAGAGAGCAACCCCAAAGAGCAAGTATTTGAGAGCCGGTCTTGTCTTCCACGTACTCCAGAGGAGGGGAGCTCTGAAATCTCCTTGAATATTACAGGCAGCTCAGAGGTCTGGCCAGAGCTTCCCTGAATACTCTCTTGATAAGCATCTTCAGGCTGGTCCAGAAAGCAGTAAGAAGGAAAAGGTAGGGCAATTGATTAGTCACGTCTCCCATGAGCACAGGGATAGGAATTACACCAGCAGGGCTGCCCTTGTGGACGCCTGTATCCCTCAGAGGAAATGAATACCTTAGGCTATCCTGGCTATTAAAATCATTCACCTTGCTCACCTTGCTTTGATTCTACCACTATAATTTTCTAACTAGAATTTGGCTTCCTATGTAGACTTCCCCACAGAAGAATACGCTGATTAGTTGGCATAAAGGTTTCAGGCTGCTTTGCAGTCATTTCTCCCGTCGCGATTTACTGCATTTGTGGCCTGGCTTCCTCACCAGGCTTCTGTGAATTTGGTTAGTCCATTGTTCTGAGCCTAATTTGCTCCAAGTGCACTAAAGAACCTCCATCTCGGGCCGGGCGTGGTGACTCACGCCTGTAATCCTAGCACTCTGGGAGGCCGAGGCGGGTGGATTGCTTGAGCTCATGAGTTTGAGACCAGCCTAAGCAAGAAGGAGACCCCCATCTCTACTAAAAATAGAAAAACTGAGATGAGGGGATCCCTTGAGTCCAAGAGTTGGAGGTTACTGTGAGCTGTGATGATGCCATGGCACTCTACTTAGGGTGACAGCTTGAGACTCTGTCTTAACAAAAAAAAAAGAACTTCCGGGCGGAGGCTGTGGCTCAGTCAGTAGGGCGCCGGCCCCATATACCGAGGGTGGTGGGTTCAAACCCGGCCCCGGCCAAACTGCAACCAAAAAATAGCCGGGCGTTGTGGCGGGCGCCTGTAGTCCAGCTACTCGGGAGGCTGTGGCAAGAGAATCACTTAAGCCCAGGAGTTGGAGGTTGCTGTGAGCTGTGTGAGGCCATGGCACTCTACAGAGGGCCATAAAGTGAGACTCTGTCTCTACAAAAAAAAAAAAAAAGAACTTCCATCTTTGACTGGCAAAGAACCAGGATCATCAGTCTCCCATGATGCTGACCCTGACAGTTTCTACTTGATGGACCAGTGGTCCTCCCTCTTGTGGCCCTTTGCCACATCAACCACCCTAACCACAACTATCTGAGCCCAAAATGAACTGTGGGATACCTGCAAGACAGTGCTGCAGCAACAAATTAACTTTATAGGTTCTGTTGAATAAAAAAGATTTAAGGAAAAGCTGGGCTTGGTGGCTCACATCTGTAATCCCAGCACTTTGCGAGGCTAAGGCAGGAGGATTGCTTGAGCCCAGGATTGTTCGAGTCTGCAGTGAGCTGTGATCATGCCACTGAACTCCAGCCTGGGTGACAAAGGAGACTATCTCTGTCTCTTCCCCGTGTGCTTGGGGGAAGATGCCAAGAACATGCAATAGAGAACAAGCGTAAGGAAGAACTGGTGTTTTTTGTTGTTGTTGCTGTTTTTTGAGACAGAGTCTTACTCTGTTGCCCTGGGTAGAGTATCATGGTGTCACAGCTCACAGCAACCTCAAATTCTTTGGCACAAGCAATCCTCCTGCCTCAGCCTGTTGAGTAGTTGGGACTACAGGTGCCTGCCACAATGCCCAACTAGTTTTCCTTTTTCTTTTAATAGAGAAGGGGTTTCTCTCTTGCTCAGGCTGGTCTAGAACCCCTGAGCTCAGGCAACCCACCCCTCTCAACCTCCCAGCCTGATTGGTGATGTTTAATCCAGAGCAAGAAGGATTTCTGAGAGGGCCAACCAGTTCCCCGTCACCCAATATCTAATACTGTCATAATGAAAAGGGGACATATCTATTCTCTGAGGCTCCAGAAGAAAGTATGGCAACCAAAGACACAACAGGACAGATAAAGCAGAGAAACCTTTTAAGGCAGTTTTCCTCTAACTTTAGTTACCCCCATATCTTCTTAGCATATATATATTTTTTCCCTTTTGTCAAATTTGTGAGAAGTAGATTTGGCACCTGTTGCTCAGAGGTTAGGGTGCCAGCCACATAAACTGGGGCTGGTGGGTTGGAACCCAGCCCAGGCCTGCCAAACAATGACAACAACAATAACAACAACAACAACAACAACAAATAGCTGGGCGTTGTGGCAAGCGCCTGTAGTCTCAGCTACTCGGAGGCTGAGGCAAGAGAATCGCTTAAGCCCAAGAATTTGAGGTTGCTGTGAGCTGTAACGCCACCACACTCTACTGATGGCGACATAATGAGACTGTCTCAAAAAAAAAAAAAAATTGTGAGAAGCGATGTAATCCTGCAGTTCACAGCACAAACTCTGGAGCAGGACTACCTGGGTTCATTTTCCAGCTTGTGATTGACTGGCTACATTTCGGTAACTTTGGGCAAGTTACTCAACTTCTCATGTCTGTTTTCCCAGTAGTAAAATGGGGTTGTAGTAGTAATGATAGTGCCTACCTCAAACTGTACTTATCCCAGATTAGTGAGGACTAATTGAATTATACATGTAAAGTGCTTGGAAGAGTGTCTAGCACAAAACAAGTGCTCAATAAGTGACAGCTTTTGTATCTCATTCTATTCTCACACCACTAATCCTATTACTTAATATTTTTCTGTCAATGGACACATGATTTGTATAAAGCTATTTTAAAGGAAACTTATTACTACTGTACAGGCAAAGTTAGTAACACTTGTGTAAAGGTAGCAACTGTAAAGATAAACCCAAAATGAAACAACGTTATTAGATGTTACCATTTTAGCAACTTCCCACTGGCTGGGAAGCACCCTGAGTTGGAGGACTGCCCTCCTTCCAATTAAAAACGAAATAAGCAGGTGGCACAAAGCATTCTAATACGTCACTGAGACTTCTTTTGACTAAACAGAAGGAAGAGTCTGGCCACTTCAAGGAAGTGAAAGGCCAGTGTGAGTGGAGCACTTGATCTGGGGAGAGAGGGCGGCCTCAGGGGGCTGAGCAGCAAACAGGGCAGTATCAGAGAGGTTGGGAAGTGAAGACCTTTCCTATTCTAAGACTTCACACTCCTTAGCTCCAAGTCCCTCTTGGTGCTGCACTAAGTCATCTCACACGGCCCCAGTGATAGGAGTAGCATGGCTCAAAAAGCAAAGACAGAAACTTTCTGTATCAGACGCCCCACCCATACTCCTCAGCACCCCAGAGATTACCTGCAAATGTTTTCCAGACACACTGGCTAACACTCACTTTGTTCTGCTGTAAGTCATTCTTCAGGCCATGGGGTGTGCAGAGCAGGCCGTGAGTGGGACAGGCCAGGCCTGTCAGGGAGGGGAGGGCTGAGGAGCAACCCTCAACAGTGAGGGACTCAAGTTGGGGAAACAGCCCAGCTGGCTTGCCTCTTTGTGGGATACTTCTGAAATGTGCTCTACCCTCTCCAAGGGTCCCCAAGTGATTGAGCCTCTCTTGCCCAGGGGTAACTCACTCATCAACACTCCTTTATTGGCTTTTCTCCCTTCCTTGGTTCACTTTATTCTCATTGGGCTTTCTGGGATCACTTCCCAAATAAAATTCTGGCACCCAAATTCTTGTCTCCTGATCTGTTTTGGGGGAAAACCCCAACTATGGCTTAAACTTCAGACGATGGAACAAGTTGTCCAGTGAGACGGTAAGTTCAATTGCATTGGCATACTCAAGAAATGGCTGAGAATGTTCAATGGAGATTCACGGGTCAGGCAAGGATTCAGCTAGGTCAGTGATTTTCACCTGGTGTGTGGTGAAAATTTTTAAAGATTGTTAATTACATTATTTTCCAAAGAAGTGCAAAGCACAGTAAGGATATTCTTTTGTCTTACTTTTTTTTTTTCTTTATTACTTAATTTAAGTATGCTATGGAAGTTTAACCAGAGGTTCAAGTGTACCATGAGATAAAAAAAGACTGAAAAATATTGGACTAGCTGGGCCCAGTGGCTCACGCTTGTAATCCCAGCACTCTGGGAGTTTGAAACCAGCCTGAGCTAGAGTGAAACCCTGTCTCTAAAAATAACCCGGTGTTGTGGAGGGTGCCTGTAGTCCCAGCTACTCGGGAGGATGAGGCAAGAGAATTGCTTTAGCCCAATAGTTTGAGGTTACAGTGAGCTATGATACCACAGCACTCCCCTCACACAGAGGGTAGGGGGGAATGACAAAGTGAGACTCTGTCTCAAGAAAAAGAAAAACACTGACCCTTAGCATCCGTCTGATCCTCAGGGCCCAGGATTCTGTCTGAAGAGTCAGCAATGACAGACAGCCCATAGGCCAAATCTGGCTATTTTTGTACAGCCTGTGAGCTAAGAATGTTTTATTTTTTTTGCAGTTTTTGGCCAGGGCTGCGTTTGAACCCACCACCTCTGGCATATGGGGCCAGCGCCCTACTCCTTTGAGCTACAGGCACAGCCCAAGAATGTTTTCTTTCTTTTTTTTTTTTTTGTAGAGACAGAGTTTCACTTTATTGCCCTTGGTAGAGTGCCGTGGCGTCACACAGCTCACAGCAACCTCTAACTCTTGGGTTTAGGCGATTCTCCTGTCTCAGCCTCCCAAGTAGCTGGGACTACAGGTGCCCGCCACAATGCCCGGCTATTTCTTTGTTGCAGTTTGGCCGGGGCTGGGTTTGAACCCGCCACCCTTGGCATATGGGGCCGGCGCCCTGCTCACTGAGCCACAGGTGCCGCCCAAGAATGTTTTCTTAAATACTTTTAAATAGTTGACAAAAAAGTTAAAAGATTGACATTTTGTGACACATAAAAATTACATGAAATTCAAACTTCAGTGTCCATAAGTTTTATTAGAACACAGATATATTCATTTGTTTACATACCGTGTCTGCTTTTACTCTGTGATGGCAGAATTTCCATCAACATTATAACAAAGTGACTATATTTAAGGACCTGCAGTATGTACATCATTGAAATTTCCAAGATTCGGGTGGCACCTGTGGCTCAAAGGGGTAGGATGCTGGTCCCATATGCCAAAGGTGGGGAGTTCAAACCCAGCCCCGGCCAAAAAACTGCAAAAAAAAACCAAACCAAAATAAAACAAACAAACAAACAAAAAGAAATTTCCAAGATCCGGGGTGGTGCCTGTGGCTCAAGGAGTAGGGCGCCGGTCCCATATGCTGTGGGTGGTGGGTTCAAACCCAGCCCTGGCCAAAAACCACAAAAAAAAAAAAAAGAAATTTCCAAGATCCTATTGACGAAGTTAAGTGAGACCTTAGAGTTGCAACTGAAAACATATACTCCACAAAGTTCAACATATTCACTATCTGGACCTTTACAAGAACAAGTTTGCTGATCCCTGTTCAAGATGATTAACCTGCAGGGTCAAGAGGCAGACTGAGGGGCGGCGCCTGTGGCTCAGTGAGTAGGGCACCGGACCCATATACCGAGGGTGGTGGGTTCGAACCTGGCCCTGGCCAAACTGCAACAAGAAAATACCTGAGCCTTGGGGCAGACGCCTATAGTCCCAGCTACTCAGTAGGCTGAGGCAAGAGAGTTGCCTAAGCCCAAGAGCTGGAGGTTGCTGTGAGCACTCTACCAAGGGCGACAAAGTGAGACTCTGTCTCTAACAACAACAACAACAACAAAAAAGAGGCAGACTGAGGTCTGGCTGCCTCAAGAACAGGGAGGCTGACCATGAGACTCAGCACTCAGGGGCAGTTTTGATCAGAACATCACATTCCCTTTGTCTACCTCTTATGATCATCCTCATTCCTCCTGCCCTCTGCAGGTTTCTTTTTTCTTTTTTGAGACACAGTCTCACTCTGTCACCCTGGGTAGAGTGCCATGCTACTCTCAGCTTCCCGAGTAGCTGGGACTACAGGCATCTGCCATAACACCCAGCCAGTATTTCTATTTTTAGTAGAGACAGGGTCTCACTCTTGCTCAGACTGGTCTCAAACTCCTCAGCTCAGGTGATCCAGCCACCTCAGCCTCCCAGTGTGCTAGGATTATAGGCATGAGCCAGCACTCCCCGCCCCACTGCAGGTTTCTGAGACTTTTACTGATGCATTAATGTCTTTGTGCCCTGAGTATTTTTATATTTTAAAGGACAGGAGAACTTTTCATCTTCATGCCCTGCCACTGAGCCAGGTGGTTCTTTCATCTATACTTGATGGGTTTTGCTGCGACCGATTACTGATTCCTCCCTGCAAACAATCCACACCTCCAGCCTAGGACCAAGTCCTGAGATCTCTGATCAACCACCAAATGTCTGCTCAACATTAGATTAAGATGAGAGAGTGGAATAAGTTTTGCTGCTAACCAGATGGGCAAGTCATTTAATGGTGCAGAACGTCAGTTTTGTCTTCTGTCAAAAGTGGCGCGCCTGTGGCTCAGTGAGTAGGGTGCCGGCCCCATACACCGATGGTGGCGGGTTCGAACCTGGACCCGGTCAAACTGCAATGAAAATATAGCCAGGCGTTGTGGCGGGAGCCTGTAGTCCCAGTTACTTGGGAGGCTGAGGCAAGAGAATCGCCTAAGCCCAAGAGCTGGAGGTTGCTGTGAGCTGTGACGCTACGGCACTCTACCGAGGGCGACAAAGTGAGACTCTGTCTCTAAAAAAAAAAAAAAAAGGGGGTGGCACCTGTGGCTCAAGGAGTAGGGCGCCAGTCCCATATGCCGGAGGTGGTGGCTTCAAACCCAGCCCTGGCCAAAAACCACACACACACACACACACAAAAAAAAAGCCTGCCCGGGTTACCGTGCTAATCAGATGAAATGACAGCTGCCCGCAAAACACAGTGCCACCTGGCCCCTCTTTCTCCCCAGCGTATTATTATATTGTCCAACCTCTGCTCCCTTTGGCAGCCGCACTCCCTGCCGCTGGCTCTCCCTGAATTCCCTGACCTTGCCAAGCTCTCGGCCACCTTTGCACACGATGCACTTTCTGGCTAAAACACATTTTCCTCACCACACCCCTGGCAGATCAATACATTAAGCCCTGTTTTATGTGTGTTTCTGTTTAAAGACACCTTATTCAGTACATCTTGTTGTTTCATTAACATTGAACTCAGCCAAAAGCACCACCACTCATGACTGAATGAAGCTCGTTTAACACCTATTTATTCTGCACACGAGGCGCACCACAGCCTTTTCTTACACTTAGGAACACCAGACAGCACTTTAGCCCTATGCTTGGGGGCCATTTTAAACAGCCAAATCACAAACAAAAAGCACAAAAATGCAAAAAATGTGGCAACGAATAGGCTGCAGAAAGGGCTCACGTGGAAGAGCTGAACTGAAAAGGCAGACCTGTCCCCCTGTTTGACCTTAGCTGGGGAAACATGCGCCTGGGGCCACTCAACTTTTTCAGTGCTCTGCACATGTCCATATATGACTGTGAAAGTGCCGTGGACACTGATTTTAGGGTTACAAAGACATTTCAGTGAGGAGATGAATTTGCAAATGCAGATCTTGTGTATACTGAGAATCCACGTTTCTCTCACGCTCCAGAGTGTGAGTTCACTGAGTTTGCTTTACTTCTGTCTTACCATTTTTATCTCCAGCATTTGGAAAACCGCCTGGCACACAGTAGGCTCACAATCTACTTAGAATGAGTCGATTCAGTGGAAGGGCTCTGTTCACAGCAATGGTGGCGGGTGTTTACGGAGACACCCCCACGTGCCTGCCCCTGTACCAAGTGCTTCCCCAGGACCCCAGTATTGTTTTGGGGCTCTGGATCAGATTGCCCAGGTTCAACTATGGGATCTGCCTCTTATTAATTATATAACCTTGAGCAAGTTCCTGGGCCTCTCTGAGCCTCAGTGTCCTCAGCTGTCAAATGGGCTACTTAAAGTAAGCACTACTTGTGGGTTTTGATCAGAAGAAGTAGAGGTGGCAATGCCCAGAAGGCATTTAGCACAGGGTGAGCTTTAGTAAACACCAGCTTTTATTGTTAACAATTCCCAAGACACTCCTAAGCGTTTTATACTGTCATAACCATTTTGCAGACGCCTCATTCACTATATCTTGTTTCAGTAACAACAAGGTAACTCAGGCTGAGAATGGTTCAGTGAGCACAGAGGTCATGGGCTGGCTCTGAGGGGCTCCAAGCCCGTGTGGGTCATCTCACAGTCCACACTCCTGTCTCTCTGTCCTCTGCTCACTTTCCAGTTCAAGCCTTTCAGAACCACCGGCTTGAGGAGAAGGGGGGATGTGGTGGTTTGTTCTCTTGGATTTGACCTCACAAAGGCAGAGGCCCACGAAAAAGGAGGGAGAGGATCAAGGGCAGGAGGAGGAAGAGGAGTCTGTGGGGGGAGTCATCAGCATTTGGGGTTATTACAAACAAACGTCCTCAGCTTCGCTCTAACTCTTTAGATCAAGGATTCGCAAAATTGGCTGCCAGCTGGAATCTCCTGGGAACATTTTAATATCCAGACGCCCAGGCCTGTAACCCAGACCAATTACGCCTGAGTCCCTGGGAGGTGGAACTGGGGCATCAGCATTTTTTAAGGCTCCCAGAGCAAATGCCACCGTGCAGACAAGTTTCAGAAGTGCTGTTTTGGATCTTAGTAAAGCAGCTCCTTCTGCTTTTAGGACTTGTTTTGGGGTCGTGCTCACTCTCCAGAGGCAAGGGCTAACGGAGGCTGCGAGTGTGCCCAGCGACCCGGCGCCCTGCTCTGCTCTGCTCCTAGGCCCCGCTCGGAGACTGAGGGTCTCCGGGTCCCCTGAGGCGGCCACGACACGTGCTGCCGCTGCGACTTCTCGGGTTATCTCTGCAGACCCCAACCGGTCCTCCGCGGCCACCCAGCGGCCCACCCCAACCACAGAGGTTCTCGGGAAACGCCCGGCGCTCGGGAATCCTACCTTGGCTGCCCGCGCTCCCTCCAGTCCCCGGAATCCTGGCCCTCGGGTTGGGTCTGTCGCTGTCGCGGCGGCCGGGAGGCGCCACTGGAGCGCAGGCGCCACCTAGCGGGCGCGGGGCGGCGGCGCGGGGCCGGGCTGCGCCGCGGGAGCGCGTCCGGGGCGGAAGTGCGGGGAGCGCTTCCCACGTGGGCGGCTTCCCAGCGCTCGAGGAGCCCCGGGGGTGCAGATCCCGCCCGGGCGGGGTCACCTTAACCCCGCGCGGGGCTCCGGCGCCTGATCTTGCAGAACTTTCCCTTGCAGGGCACGGAGGGGCGCTCAGGGCCTCTGCCTGGCATCCATCCTGGGATTTTCCTGGCTGGGCTCCAGGGATCGTTTCTGCATCCGGCAGCTTCCGATGCATTCCAGCTTGGCACAGTTTCTCTTTAAGATAGGCTGGGACCATCCAAAGATGCAAAAGACTGGGTTTCTCTCCCGCCCGGGAGGACTGGCAACCCTGGCTTCTTCCCACCCCCTCCCAGCTCCCTTGCCCGGGTGCTCGGTGTGCTGTTTGGTAGAACTTGAGCCAGTCTGGTCAGACCTTGTGATGTTGCTCACTCGGGTGCCGCTGGCCTTTCTGTGGACGGGGCTGCCCTGGTCCTGCGGGACATTTAGCATTCCCAGCTCCTTACCACTAAATGCCAGTACCCAACCTTCCTTACTGTGACCCCCAAACACCCCTTGATATTTCCAGTAGTCTCCCAGGGTGGAGGAGGACTGCCCAAGACGGGTAATTAATGTCAGGTGGTGCTTAAGGAAGTACAATCAATGTCCAGGGACTCTCCACGCTCAGGGTCAGGCTTTTCAGAGCGGTGGGAATCCTTAGCCACCTCCCTTTTCTGAGTCTCCAGTTTTTTTTTTTTTTTTTTAATTAAATGATGACGTGCCAACATGGATACAAACATGTTTACATTTCATTTCTTTCCTTCCTTCCTTCTTCCCTTTTCCCCTTCCCTTTCTCCTTCCCTTCCCTCTCCTCCCCGCTCCTCTCCTCCCTGTGTCGCCCTTAGTAGAGTGCTGTGGTCATAGCTCACAGCAACCTCCAACTCTTGGGCTCTAGTGATCCTCTTGCCTCAGCCTCCCAAGCAGCTTGGACTACAGGCACCAGCCACAACGCGGGCTATGTTTAGAGATGGGGTCTCTCTCTTACTCAGGCTGGCCTCCCAACTCCTGTGCTGAAGCGATCCACGCAGCTCAGCCTCCCAGAGTGCTAGGATTTCAAGTGTGAGCCACTGCCTGCCTCATCTATTTCTTCATTCAACAAATTTCAACTGAGCACCTACCGTGTCACGTTTTTACAAATAGGGAATACAAGGAAGAACAAAAACACAAAAATCTCTGCCCTTGTTGAATTTGCATTTAATGTAACACCTTCATACTTCTAACACATAAAAATGTAATGCATTGTAATTGAGCTTCTTATAGGATAATGACAGGATTTATTTTTTTAAATCTATTTATAGGACACTGAAGGTAAAGAGACCTGGTGATGGATACAAGTGGTGCATGATTACATGGGGAACTTCTTTTAATCCTGGCAGTTTATCCCTGTGGCAATATTTGGGGGTGAGGTCACCAGGGAAATTTGAGGTGATTTGTGAAAACGAAGCTTGCCTTCCCTCAGTCTCAGTAGAATGCGATTGTTCTAGCTTACCCGGTGTGTGTGTGCCTACTTAATCTTTGGACTCTCTGTCCTGGAGTAGGTAATCTGGTCAAAGTGAACATCAAGGGCTGTGGAGGAGGAAGAGGAAGAGGTGTCTGGAAGGAAAGGGGGTGGTGGGTGTCACTGACAGGAGCCAGCCCCTCCCTCCTCACTGTAGGCTAGTGCCTTGGGGAAGGTGAACGGGTCAGAGAAGTGCTGACAGCTCCTGGCAAGTACCAGCTGGTAGGTAACTCCCATTCTTTCACTTTAAATGGTCTCTGAGTCACTTCCAGACCACTCTTGACCCATCTTTGCAATAACTCCCTCCCCACCACTGTGCCCTAAAGCATGCCTGGGCAAAGTCATAGATTACAGCCTCAAGATTCTGACATTACCCAATGCGGTTAAAGTCTTCTTAATAATGTCTCCTCTGAGTTCTAACATTTTTCTCATTCAAAATCACAGAGAACTCAAAGTAGACGTGCTATTTGATTCCACAATCCCTAAGGATCTACCCAGAAAGGAAAAAAAATATATTGGAAAGACATTTGCACTAGATTGTTTATTGCAGCTTACTTTATAATCACCAAGATGTGGAAACAAACTAAATGTCCATCAAGCCAGGAATGGATTAAGAAACTGTGGTATATGTGTACCGTGGGCAACTAGTCAGCCCTAAAAAAGATGGGAACTTTACATCTTTGTATTAACCTGGATAGAGTTGAAACATATTCTTCTTTAGTAAAGGATCACAAGGATGGAAAAGCAAATATCCAATGTACTCTATACTAATATGGAGCCAGTAGACAATCTAATACAAGCCCACACAAGAGAAAAACTCAATTTAATTCAAGATGGGGGAGCGGAGGGAGGAGAGTTGGTGTGCTCCCACTGAATGGGTACAATGTTAGGGTATATGGCACAGCTCTCAGACGTGGGACACAACTACAATAGGAACTCTACCTAACACGTGCAAACATTGTAACCTAATTGTACCCTCACACTGGGTGCTGCTGCATAGTATAACTTGCTGCAAGAATCCTCCAGCAGTCTATGTGCCTGTGAATGGGCCAGTGTGGGTGGTCTGAGATATCCTCTGTTTGCTTCTCTCTATTCTCCCTGCTGCTCTGTGCTCTTGGAGGCTGACCTAAACGGGCAATAACCATCAAGGACTTCCATGACCCCTGACTTCACATTGGGTTTGGCCAGTGGGAGCCCTGGGAGAGACCAGACAGAGGGAGGAGGGTGAGGTTGGGTGCCTACGCCCTTGTTGGCCCCTCTCCTGACCTACAGTCATAGCTAGGAGGTCACCCTCTGCATACAAGCCCCCTAGGCCACCAGGTCCAGGCCTGTTTAACTGGATACATTAATTGTTACATTTAGTGTTACATTAAGGCTCTGTAGACAGTGTAATATCCTCATATGGAACCTGTACCATGTGGCTCAACAAAGAGCTGTTGACATAAATTAGAGGCAGGTGTTCTTATTTGTTTGTTTGAGTGAGAAGCCAGGGAAAAAGGATTTTAAATGATCTTGAAAACTAGGACCAGATGGCAAATAAGCCCCTAGGCTCCTGGCAAACTGTTTTTATTTACTTTTTTTGTTTGATCTTTTAAAAATGTTTAAATTTTCTTGATATACCATAAATTTAAATTTGTTGACATTCAGTTTGATGAATTTTATTACACCTAGATAAGTAGGGTACAGGACAGTTCCCTAGAAACTCTAACTATCACGTTGTAGTGACATCATTTGTCTGTTCTCCATTTGTATAGTTGTATTTTTTTTTTTTGTAGAGACAGAGTCTCACTTTATGGCCCTCGGTAGAGTGCCGTGGCATCACACAGCTCACAGCAACCTCCAACTCCTGGGCTTAAGCAATTCTCTTGCCTCAGCCTCCCGAGTAGCTGGGACTACAGGTGCCCGCCACAACGCCCGGCTATTTTTTGGTTGCAGTTTGGCCGGGGCCGGGTTTGAACCCACCACCCTCCGTATATGGGGCCGGTGCCTTACCGACTGAGCCACAGGCGCTGCCCTGTATTTTTTCTTTTTTTAAACAGAGTCTGACTCTGTCACCCTGGTAGAGTGCTTTGGTATCATAGCTCACAGTAACCTCAAACTCTTGGGCTCAAAGGATCCTCTTGCCTCAGCCTCTCAAGTAGCTGGGACTACAAGTGCACTTCACCACACCTGGCTAGGTTTTTCTATTTTTAGAGACAGGGTCTCGCTCTTGCTCAGGCTGGTCTGGAATTCCTGAGCTGGGGCAATCTGTCTGCCTAGGCCTCCCAGAGTGCTGAGATTAAAGGTATGAGCTGCTGTGCCAGCCTTCCAATAATTTTTGAATAAGGGGACTACGTATTTTTTTTTTTTTTTTTTTGAGACAGAGTCTCACTATATCACCCTTGGTAGAGTGCTGTGGTGTCACAGCTCACAGCAACCTCAAACTTTAGGGCTTAAGCAATTCTCTTGCCTCAGCTTCCCAAGTAGCTGGGACTGCAGGCATCCACCACAACACTCGGCTATTTTTTTGTTGCAGTTGTCATTGTGTTTAGCTGGCCCAGGCCGAGTTTAAACTTGCCAGCCTGGGTGTACGTGGCCAGCACTGTAACCACTGTGCTGTGGGCACCAAGTTGGAGCTACATTTTTATTTGGCACAGATTATATAACTGATCCTGAATGGGGTAAAGGGTGGTCATGGGGAAGTCAAGTTTTTTGCCATGTTCACTGAGTGAACATGACCCCCTATCCATTCCCATGGAGCTCACCTTTCCACTGACGCAAGCCCAATCTGAGGGTGTCTCACCTGGCTCCTGGTATTCCTGCAGCTCGTCTCTTAGGCTGATTTGGGTTTAGCATGATTACTTTGGAGGCTTCACAAGAGGATTGTTCATCCTAGGATCTCAATAGCAAAATGTGGATTTGCCTTATGTAGGGCGTCTTAATTGGAAGGTAAATGAACCTCCCTCTTCCACCCTGAGAGCCCCAAAGTATACTTTAGCATTTATACAGGAGAGGTAAACAGACAGCACCATAATGTCTTCTAATTGTCATTCCTCCAGGACCGTTGGCAAGAAGCTTGTTTAAAGAAAGATGATTTATAGGGGAGTTTTACCACATTCTTGCAGAACAATGGATGCCCAGGTGCAGGGAGGAGGAACAGTATTAACTGGAGACAGGGACAGAAGGGAGCTTGGCCCTTTAGAGGCAGCAGGACCTGGGTCTGCTCCTGAGCTGGCCACTTACCAGATTCATGATCTTGAGTAGACCTAACCACTCTGGACTCAATGATTCCAACTCTGAAGTGGGAATAACACTTCTTCCTACAGCTGTGTGACTGTGAGGAGTAGGTATGAGTGAACCGGAGTTGATGTCACCTTTGACCGCCATGTCCATGCACAAAAGTCATTGTACCTTTTGCGTTTCTCTAAAAAGCCACTTGTGGGCTGGGTGTGGTGGCTCACACCTATAATCCTAGCACTCTGGGAGGCCAAGGGGGGTGGATTGCTTGAGTTCTAGAGTTCAAGACCAGCCTGAGCAAAAACAAGACCGCATCTCTACTAAAAATAGAAAAACAAAGGCAAGAGGATTGCTTGAGCCTGAGTTGGAGGTTGCTGTGAGCTATGACGACACAGCACTCTACCCAGGGTGACGGCTTGAGACTCTGTCTCAAAATAAGTAAATAAAAAGCCACTTGACAGACCTGCTTGATCCTCCCTCTGGCTTCCTTAGGAGCTGATTTAGGATTATCAGGCCCCTATTAGAGTTAGGAAAAGGAAACACAGATGACCAGAAACTAAAACAGGGGTCATATATAGAGCACAGGAGTTCCTAACTCTGGTTCCAGAGCACTTGAGACTTTATTCCAGAAACGTTCACATCAGAGATCACTCACAACTTTGAAATCTTTATCCACGTGTCCTAGATAAAATCGCAGTGGCAGCCTCCTCAGCTGATAACATCTGTAATGGTGTGTGAAGATGGCCTGATGGGGGTCTTTAAAATAGATGAGTTTGATCTAGTGACAGAGTGGAAGTCACATGACTTGGGTCTGAATCTCAGCTCTGCTATTTTGTGGCTGTTAGAAACTGTAGGATTGCTTGAGGTGAGGAATTTGAGACCAGCCTGGGCAACATAGCAAGATACAACCTGTTTCTTTTTTTTTTGTTGTTTTTGGCCAGGGCTAGGTTTGAACCCGCCACCTCTGGCTTATGGGACCGGCGCCCTACTCCTTGAGCCACAGGCACCACCCCATCCAACCTGTTTCTATCCAAAAAAAAAAAAATTAGCCTGTAGTCCTAACTGCTTGGGAGGCTGAGGCCTGAGGATTGCTTGAGCCTAGGAGTTCAAAGTTACTGTGAGTGATGACTGGTTCATTATACTCTAGCCTGGATGATAGAGGAAGACCCTGTGAAGAAAGAAAGAAAGAGAGAGAGAGAGAAGAAAGAGAAACTCAGATAAACTACTCAACCTTTCTGTGGCCTCAATGTCTCTGTTACATAAGGATCAAATAATACAATCTGAAATAGCCGGGCGTTGTGGCGGGGGCCTGTAGTCCCAGCTGCTCGGGAGGCTGAGGCAAGAGAATCACGTAAGCCCAAGAGCTGGAGGTTGCTGTGAGCCGTGTGACGCCACGGCACTCTATGGAGGTCAGTAAAGTGAAACTGTCTCTACAAAAAAAAAAAAAAAATACAATCTGCTTCTTAGCTCTGTAAACAAGATAATGAATGTGAACTCCACTTGGCACAGGGTGGCACCCAGTATCTATTGGTTCTAATTAGTTACATGTTTGGGTTACCCCAGGAGTCCACGGTCTTAGGATTCCCTATTCTTCACACTGGGTGGGGTTGACATGCTAGGGTAGCAGTGGCCTAAGTAGGGTCTATAAGTTCCGGGAACTGGAGGTGGCCCTGGGATAGGGAGGGAGGCCACATCGTGGTTGCATAGTAACATGTCTTTCTTTGCTTGCAAAGACAGGGAGGATAGGGGCTGGTGTTTACAGGTTACTAGGAGTTGGGGGGAGTGATCTGTACAGAAATTATAGGTTAAACAAAAGGGAATTCTTCTGGGAGAATGAATGGGCCATAGTGCCAGGAATTAGCTGGGGTTAGCTGAAGGGCAGCCCTCCAGGCCCTGCCCACCTCAGCGGGAGCTCCTTATTCACAGAGGGCGTCTCCCTGTGACCATGGAGACAGCACCAGCTCTTTTTTTCAGCAGTAGGGTTATTTAACTCCAGCCCCGGAGGATTAGCCTGACAGAACTTCCTCCTCTCAAAACATCCATCGAGGGGTGGTAGGCGTTCTGTGTCCCATCGAGATGGGCTGCCACTCCAGCAAAGGCACCAAGGTGGTGGATGAGCCTCAGAAGCCCCGAGAACAGTCGGAGGGAGAAGAGCCCAATCCGGAGACATGCACTGAGCCAGTGGTCGGTGAGGACACCTCTCTGAAGGCTGGAATCCCTGAGCCCGAGAGCTGAGATGCTTTCCTCTAAGAGTCGGACTCTCGCCCTGTTCCTGGAACTGCCTTTCATGACACATGACATAATCTCTATCCTGAGAATCTCCGAATAGAGGGAGGAGAGAGAAGTCCCCACGTTAGGACCGAGACTTCAGAAGTTACCGTCAGCAGGCTAAGGCTGTAGGGAATCCAGTTTCCCCAGCTCTTCCTCAGTGAGAACGAAAGAAGCCTTCTCGGCCTGGGACCACAGCTTCTGGAAATGACAAGCCTGAGAGCAGACTGTTCTGGTCTCTGCTGCTGGGCTGTGAACATCCAGCGATCCTTATTAGCCTCACTTTCTGGAACTTTGATGGCGCTGTGGTCAGAAGTGGTTTGGGGTGGGTGCCTTGCAGCTTTCTTTCTCTGTTTTTTACCCACAGCTGGACAAATACCCAACATTGCCCATGGGAAGGTTTTGCATTTGGCTCACTCCACGTTGTATGAGTAATTTAATATCCAACTTGGGGGGCTGTTAATGAATTTTATAGGGCTGATCACCATCAAGCTGGAATTGTATAGAGGGAAGGCAGCAAGGCCTGGGTCACCCAGGAAGTAAGTGGAGCCCTGAATGCTGGTGGGAAAGAAGGAGGAGGGACACACGCTCCTGGTTCTCTAATTCCCCAAAAATGTCCCTCTCTAATAGTCACATGTTTCCTCCTGTCAGTTTGAACCCTCTAGCATCTGAGCTATCTGCATTCAGCCTTCAAAAATATTTCACTGTTTACCAACATGTCTGTCAGCCTTTCTTCCCCCCACCCCACGGCTGGTTTTGTAATTTGACTCGAAAGCATTTTCATTTGAAATCAAATAGACATGTTTGCAAATAAATGATGACAGGACACATTTGAAAGACAGAACTGGGGATCTGAGCTGAGCAGATCAGCAGGGACGGGTGGATACCATTCTGTGCAAAGTCAGAAAGAGGAAAGGGAGGCTTTGCTCTGAGCCAGGTGTCATGCCGAGAACTTCCTATAGATTGTTCAAGGCAACTCTCCTGTCCCCGTTTTAGAGATGAGAAAAGGGAGGAAATTAAATCACTTGCCTGGGGCTGACCAGGAAGGAGCAGATTTCAAATTTGAACCCAAGCAATGTGGCTTCTGAATGTGTGCACAGTCCTGCTTAAAGCAAAAAAAAGTTCTTGTGAATGAACTGCAATCCAAATCCCTTTACTGCCTGTGGTTAGTGGGGACCATTTCCCCCCCTTTTTTTTTGTAGAAACAGAGTCTCACTTTATTGCCATAGGTTGAGTGCCCTGGTGTCACACAGCTCACAGCAACCTCCATCTCCCGGGCTTAGGAGTTTCTCTTGCCTCAATCTCTCGAGTATCTGGGACTACAGGTGCCCGCCACAACACCCAGCTATTTTTTTTGTTGCAGTTTGGCTGGGACCCAGGTTCGAACCAGCTTCCCTCAGTATATGGGGCCGGCGCCCTACCCATTGAGCCACAGGCGCTGCCTGGGACCTGTTGATAAGAAGGTAACTGGTCAGCTTGGAGTTGCCCTCCCTGCAGGTTGGGTGATGCATAGAAGGCCTTTTCATTCTTTCTGGTGGGGTGGAGGGAGAGGAGAGGGAGATGAGGGGAGGCAGAGAGACTGCAACAGCAGGAAAGAGAGAGCAGCAAGCTACTGGAAAGGATGCTTCTTTTTGGCCATAAAAATCTGAGAAACTTGGCTCCAGTGGTTACAGCACCGGCCACATACACCGGAGCTGGCAGGTTTGAACCTAACCCGGGCCTGCCAAACAACAATGACAACTACAACCAAAAAATAGCCGGGCATTGCAGTGGGTACCTGTAGTCCCAGCTACTTGGTGGCTGAGGCAAGAGAATCACTTAAGCCCAAGAGTTTGAGGTTGCTGTGAGCTGAGATGCCACAGAGCTCTACCGAGGGCAACATAGTGAGACTGTCTCAAAAAAAAAAAAAAAAATCTGAGAAACTAAATAGATTTCTTTTGAACTGATAAGGAAAAGTGGTAAAGAAGAAGAAAAGAAAGAAAGACAGACAAAAAATGGAGTCATTCAGCCTGAAATTGACTACAAAGGCTCCCTTGGCCTCAGCAGAGCCTGAAGGAGCAGGAGAGATGGGGGCTTCCTCAGCTGGCCCAAAGCCCTGCCCTGTCCCCCGGGGTGCTAAGCTTTCGGCAGGCCAGGAAATGGGCCTGGGCTTGCAGCTGGGGATCAGGAAGTTTGGGGCCTCTTTCTACAGCTTGCTGGGGATAGGCCAAGTTCTGGGAACTGCTTTCAGTAATTTTTTTTTCCAGACGACTCTGTTTTTCTCCCTCCTCCCTCCTAATGGAAATTCACCTTGCAAAACAGGGCCGTGCCTGGTGAGAGCTGCCTGATTGTCCATACTGGGGCCTCTGTGGCAAGCATTCTGAGCTGGTGGGGAGGCTGTGAGGCAGGGCTGGGCTTAATTTCACTAGCTCCGGAGGGGCAGAACTTACTCAGCTTCTCACCAAATCCAACAAAGGATGCTCCAGGTCCTTACAAGTTCAGAAACAGGGTGGTTGGTTTGCTTCCTTTTGGAATGAAATAAAATGCTCATTTAATTAAATTCAAGGTCTCTGGAGGCTATTAAGAACAAAATTCTTCCTCCACCTCCAGCTGTGGCTGGCATGCTGCAATTTTCGAGGAAGTTAATCTGTAACAGGAAGAAAGCGCCCAGTTTTTTTTTAGAACATTCCAGTTATTCCACTGGGGCTTAATATCAGTCCCCCTGAACAGGCTCAGGGATCCCTCAAGTGCCCGGTGAAAGTGTTCAGAATTATGTCTACTCAAGTATAGCTGCAACCTCTGGAGAAACAGGTCTGCAAAGACTCTGTTCATGACTTGAAAGCCGTTGATTGCACTAGCCCACTGCCAAACTGCTGGAAGAAGAGGAGTTTGCTTATTAGTTAACTTACCTATGTATCTGTCCTTTCATCTATCCAGCCTTCAGAAGGGGGTTTCTGAAAAGCAAAAAGCAGCCCCTGTCTATAACGCAGAGGGACTCTCTGAAAAGCTGGGAGCAGCCCTGAGGCAAACAGGAGACTGACATAGGAATGAACTTATCTAAAGGCAGCTGAACCCAGGAGCCAGAGGGTGCGGTGCTGGCTGAGAGAGGGACTCAGGAGAAGGAAAGGGATCATCTTTCCCGCAGAGAGAATGATGCTGAGTCTGAGACTGATTTTAGAATCCACAGCAGGTGTTGGTCTTGCACTAGAGTCTTGTCTCAGGTGCCAGACAGGACCAGAGTAGGAGACTGATGCTCCCAGGAACACCGGCTTTGAAGGATTTACAGGAAGGTGGAGAGGGTGTTGCTGGGACTATGCAAATGAAGGAAGGATACCATACCAGAAAAAGTAGCTTTGGGTATATCGTAAGTAAAGATTTGAGTAGGCCTTGGTGAGCTGTCACTGGCACCCCTCTACTGTTACACCTTGTCTTAATTGTTGTAGAGCTTCTGTATGTCTTTTAGGCAACTCTGAACGCTCTGTGGCATGTACTCTTAATTTCATCCTGGTTGGAAGGGGTTCAACTGAAACCCTCTGGGCAGGGATGCTCCCTGGTGTGGCTTGGACGGCCTTCCTGGAAGATGCGTGGACAGGTTGCCCTGGAGGGTGGCAAGCAGACTTTTCTCTGGCTCTCTTTTCCTGAGAGACTGTTGCCCATCCTTGGCTGTTTTTCTGGCTTTGTGTTTGTTCGTGGTGTGTCTTTCAATTCTTTGTCCAACCGAGAACCTGCTGTTTAAAGCTCCAGCGTGCTTTCACTTCCAGGCATCCATCCTTCCTCCCATAAACTAAAAATAAAACCCTAAGCTCCCCACCGACTGAATGGACACCCACTTGGCTGGGAGGTGATGGGGCTGAATGTAGGGACCCACCAAAATAGATCGTCCCACCCTGGAAGAAATGAATGGGCCAGTCCCCACCTCTCCAGACTTTTATATTCCCATCCACCTTAACCCACGTGCTGACTCCTTTCTCAGACTAAGCTTGAGTAGAATAGAGGCCATGTTGCCCACACAGAACCTGGACTGTAATTCCTTTTGCTTGTGTCTTGGAATAACCTCTCATTTTGGTGCTGAGAACCTGGGAAGGGGAAAAGTTCCCTCAGGGGGCTGAGATACACCCCATCAGACTCAACTACATGGACTCCTGTTCTGATGAGATGAAGGGAAACTGGGGAACCCCTCTGACCCCCACCCATGGTGAGGTGAGCACTTATTTAGAACCCCTTTCTGAACTTTTAAAACTTCTCTTCCCTTTCTCCACTCCAGCTCCTCTCTCCCTTTCCCTCCATCTCTGGCCCTCTCAAGCATTCGAATATGGCCTCTCTCTGAGCTTTTAAACCTCTCTTCCCTTTCTCCAGTCTGGGCTGAAAAACCTCTGGTGGTCTCTGCCTCCTAAATCCAGCACCAGTCACAGACGAACCCCAGTGTGTCAGACTCACCTTCCAGTGCCTCGTGTGTGGGGACACCCTCCCATGGGCCTGGATCACTCTTTTCCAGCTGGTTAAAGGGCATATGTGGAGACCCGGTAACCGCCCTGGCCCCGGCCTTGGCCACTTCCTTCCTCCTCCTCCTCTAAGTTCCTCTTTTATCTTCTCTTTAACCTCATTTATTTTCTACCTCCAGTTTCTGATATGGGGACCGCTCAGTCAAGGATTCCCCCTTCTTCACCATTAAGGCGCCTTTTAACTCATTTCAAGCCTCTACACATCTATCCTGACCTTCAACCTAAATGCCTCATCTTTTTCTGTAATACTGCTTGGCCTGTGTACAAACTAGACAATGGTTCACAATGGCCTGAAAATGGGACCTTTGACCTTTTGAGCCTCACTGACCTTGACAATTACTGTTGGAGATTGGGCAGATGGTTGGAAATTCCTTACATCCAGGCCTTCCTCTTCCTCTGAAGCATTCCTTCTTTGTGTTGGTCTTGTGAACCCTCTTGGATTTTCCTTGCACAGGCTAATCCAGCCCTCCCCAACCCCCCTGAATCTCCATTGTCTTCCTTCTATCCAGCAGAAAACCCTCCCCCTTCTGCTCCTCCATAACCCTCCCAACCTCCTCCCTCCCTGCAGAATTCCACCCCATCCCCCCTCTCTCCACCACCTCCCACTCCCCTTCAGCTGCATGTGGGCAAAAAAAAAAAAAAAAAAAAAAAATGGCGAGTGGCAGGGAAGGAAAAATAGTGGACCCAATTTCCCCACCTCTTACTAGGTCTGGCCACACCTTTGGACCGTCCACTTCTGGACCACCATAGCCTCTATTCCCCCTCTGAGAGGTTGCGGGAATGGAAGATATCATCAGGGTTCATGTCCCCTTTTCTCTCTCAGACTTGTCCCACATAAGTCTGAAACTAGGTTCATTCTCCACAGATCCTACAAAATACTCTCAAGAATTTAGATATCTAACCCGATCATATGATCTGGCCTGGCATGATTTATGTGTCCTCCTCACCTCCACTCTAACTTCAGAGGGGAGAGAGGAAGTCTGGACCCAGGGCCAGGTTCATGCTGAAGATCCACAGAGGACAGACCAAACCCTGCCAGAGGGCGCTAGGGACATCCCCTGGGAAGACTCCAATTGGAATTACCAAATCGACACTCCTGGGGTCTCTTAGAGGGACTAAAAAAATACATCCCATAAGACTGTCAATTATTACAAATTAAAAGAAATAACTCAGAAACAGGATGAAAATCCTGCCCAGTTTTTAGCCCATCTTAACAAAGCCCTCCAGCGCTGTATCACTCTATTGCTGGAGAGCAATGAAGGCAGACTCATTATTAACATGCATTTTATCTCTCAGTCTGTACTTGATATCTGGAAAAAACCTCCAGTACCCCCCAGGGCCTTCAGACCCCCAGAAAGATCTCATCGACCTGGCCTTCAAGGTCTTCAATAACTGAGAAGAGGCCTCCAAGTGGCAGTGCCTCTCAGAGCTCCAGTTATGGGCTTCTGCCATAAGACAAATCCAAATCCTGGCTCCTTCTCAAAACTCCTCTGGGAAGTCCAAAAAAAGAAAATCTCTCCCAGGACTATGTTTCAAATGCAGTAGGCTGGTACACTGAGAAAAGTAGTGCCTAAATCCAAATACTCCCCCCAAGCCATGCCCAACCTGCAGAGGTCCTCACTAGAAGTCTGACTGCCCAGGTCCTTCTAAGGATCTGTTTCACAGCCACACCCAGGACCTGGCTGAATTCCCCAACCTCTTGGGCCTAGCTACAGAAGAGTGACAGTCCCCAGAGACTCAGGGTGCCCCCTGCACGATCACAAGAACTGAACTCCAGGTATTTTTGCTAGTGAAAGGTAAACCAATCTCTTTAATGATAAACATGGGGGGCACCTTCTCCATGCTGCCATCTTATAAATGTCCTTTAAAACAGAGATATTGGTGGAGGGTATTGATGGTAATTTATTGCACCCTCACACTACTTCACCCTTGCAGCGCTCAGTCTCTGGACACTCTTTCTCACATTCATTCCTTATTATTCCTTCATGCTGCGTCCCCCTACTAGGTAGAGATACTCTCTCAAGATTACAACCTTGTTAATTCCCACTGGCTCCCACCTCTTACTACCCATCCCACTCCTCTCTAACTCCTCCCCTACAACCCTCCCATGCTCTTGATCTGACCTCCCCATACATCCCATCATGTGGGGTACCTCTCTTCCTTCCATAGCCTCCCATCATTCGCCCATTCTCATTGCCCTCTGACCTCAACATTCATATCCTTCCCTTAAACACTAACTATGGACTTTCCACCCTAGCCTTTCCCAATATAACCTGCTTCAATCTCACCAGTACAGGAGACTCTGTAGGCTTTGTAAAGCCTGATCTCTGTTCCCTCAACTCAACTTTTCCCTTATCTGCTTCCTCCTGTACCCCTCTGGGAATATTTGTCCTCTGTGGCCACTCCATCTATCGGTACCTGCAAGCTAACCATTCTGGTCTTTGCACCCGAGTTTTCCTCACTGGTCCCCTAGTCTCTTTTGTAAATGACTTCTCCCTAATTCAGGCCCTGATGAATTAAGGAGAAGTCATTTGTCACCCTACAATCCCAAATTAACTTTTTAGGTGCAGTGGTCCTTCAAAATCGCCAAGCCTTAGATTTAATTACAGGAGAAAAAAGGAGACACGTGCATCTTTTTAGGACAGGAATGTTGTTTCTTTGTGAACCAGTCAGGCATAATCACAGACAAAGCAAAAGAACTCTGAGAATGAATCATACAAAGGCAACCAGATCCTGACTCATCTAATCCCTGGTCCTTATTTGATTTCTGGCGTCCTTGGTTATTTCCTATTGTAGTGCCACTAATTATGATTTTTCTTATTCTCAGTTTTGGATCAGTAATCTTTCACCAATTTATTGACCTGGCAGTCACCTGATAAACAACTGCTCTTCACCCTACGTGGATATCAACCAGTTCAGTTTGAAGACTCAAGACTGCTCTTGCAAACACCACTCCCTCACACCTCCCTTTTTCCTGACAGGTAGCCCCTCCACCCGCAGAGGCAGTCAAAGAGACACCACGCCCGTCACCCCACCTCCTTATAAAAGACTAAAAAGACTGGGATAAAAGGGCTGAATGTAGGGACCTGCCCCAATAGAACATCCCACGCAGGAAGAAATGAATGAGCCAATCCCTACCCTTCTGAACTTTTATATTTCCATCCACCTTATCCCACGTTCTGACTCCTTTCTTGGACTCAGCTTGCTTGCACCTGAGTGGAATAAAGGCCATGTTGCCCACACAGAGCCTGGAATCTGATTCCTTTCATTAGTGTCTTGGAATAATCTCTCATTTTTGGTCCTTAATCTCTCGGGGGAGAGGGGTCGGTCCAGAAAAACCTTAAAGTTAAATTCTCCAGGAAGGAAGAGAAGGGAGGTTAGACACGCCTCTTTACACCTCCTCTCTTTTGGAGTTTAGACTCAACAACTGATCAGCATTAATGTTAAAATAGAGATCATGAGACTGACAGACTGTGGCATTAAGATACTAATGAGACCTACTGCAGCCATGCAAAGGGTAAGTCACGCCCACAGGCCTTCAATTTACTTAATAGGTTGCTTTGAGTTGGTATATTGTGGCTTGCTTTATGATTAGCAGACTTCCTTATTTTTAACTTAAAACATTCCTTTCTATTGATTTCAAGCCTTTAGACAAAGCTTTATTTCTTAAACCAATTACAAATCTAAGAAAAACAAATAAAAATACCCATCTACAATCTGTAGCCCTCCCCTCATTTCAGGATGTCCAACCTGAACCCCCCTCTCCCAACCTGGGACATCCAGAAATGAGGGGAGGGTACAGATTGTAGATGGGTTTGTATACCTTGGTTGTACATCTTGATATTATCATCTTGCAATTTTACCTGCAATTTACATCTTTCTAAAATATATATAACAAAACTGTAACCCACCCACCTTAGGTGCACTTTCTTGGGAACTCTTGAGATTTTTGTATACCTCCAGGCAGTGGTCATTCATATTCAGCTCAGAATAAAGCTCTGCAAATTATTATTATTATTATTATTTGCAGTTTTTTTTTTTTTTTAGCTGGGGCATATGGGGCCAGTGCCCTCCCCCTTTGAGCCACAGGTGCTGCCCATCTGCAAATTATTTTATAGTTTGTTTCCCTTGCTCCCAGGATAAATCTCTTTAATTTTTTTTACTTTAATCTCTATAAAGTTTTTTTTTCACTTTCATCGTGCACGAAGT
The DNA here is from genome assembly GCF_027406575.1 of Nycticebus coucang. NCBI lineage: Eukaryota > Metazoa > Chordata > Mammalia > Primates > Lorisidae > Nycticebus > Nycticebus coucang. The sequence continues at coordinate 151,946,781 of NC_069781.1, read as the reverse complement.
TTGTTTTTTTAATTTTCCTTTCCATCCATCCATTTGTCTATTTACTTACATATTAAGCTCTTACTCTGGTCTTTTCAGTTATATTGAAAGACTTGGGGCAGGACCCCCCACTCTGCCCTGAGCTCTGACGACCCCAATCAACCGCAAGAGACGGCGCTTGATGCAAACAGCAAGAGGATTTTATTCCAGCATGCTGGGGCTTGACCCACAACTCTTTTTGGAGCCGAGGAGTCAAGCCCTGAACAGCAGTTTTTACAAGCTTATAAAGGCAAAAACCAAGTAGGGAGGAGTAGCAGACATAGCAGGGGCTTTAGGGAGGGGTAGGAGACATAGGGGCTTTTCCAGATAAGAAGAACTCTAGTTCATTACTCATCTGTCTTAAGACAAGATCAGCAGTTAAACATTTGCTTAGCTTTTTTCTTTCAGAACCAGTTACTGGTTATCTGCTTCAGCTCGGGGCTATTTCCTAGGACAGTTACAAAAGGTCACATTCTTATGGTAGGGGGCAAGGGGTGCTGCTACATATCTGGTCCCCTCCCCCCTTTTTGGATTTGGTAGTACTTTCTTTCATTCCCCCATTTGTTTTTTGGGAAGTTCTAATCATGGAACTTCTGGCTCTATGTATTCATTCTCATGGCTATCGTCCTGGTGGAGAGACTGGTAATGCTGTCTGAGCATTAACACTTGTACAGCACTTACTTTCTCCCGGACAAAGGTGACTATACGGTTGAAAATGCAGGGCCCATAGGTACGGTTATTAAGTCCCAAGAGGAAATGGGGTGCCAGGAGGCCTGCCCAGTCGTTTCACATCCCCATTGCTTACAATAGAAATTTTCTATCCCCCCGCATCTGTTGGCCTGGCTTCTTGTTCTCCCATCCCGGAGACAGATATAGAACTCCGTTTGTTGCATCCAGCGCTGGGCGGGCAAGTTGCCACAGCCAGGGGTGTCTGCAATGTACTGGCCTTGGGATGTGGAGCCTCGGGTAAGCGAGCGCTTTGCCAAATGATGATCAAGGCTCAATGGGACCTCCTCAAAGGTCTCATCGGGGATATCCCAATTATCTAGCCCCGCTATTAAGGCGCAAATATCTGGGGTGAGGGACGGCCACCAGGTCCAAGGAGGGTCCTCTTTTGTAGTACTCCATACTACATCACCAGTCTGAGAGAGAACCTGCCAGGTTAACCTCTGGGGGGCATGGGGATTGGGACCAGAGCTACTTATCACCGGGAGTTGTATCAGCAGGAGCAGGGCTACTGCGGCGGATGCGGAGCTTGAGGGGGTTGTCCGTCTTTTCCACTTTCCACCCAGAGTCTGGCGGCGGTGCTGGTTTGACATGAGACACATGGATCCAGGCTGCGATACCATCAACTTTTACTGCAGTCGGGGTTGTGAGCAGTACTAGGTATGGTCCTTTCCACCGTGGTTCAAGGTTGGCTGTCCAGTGGCGCCGGATGTACACCGAATCTCCAACCTGGAACTGGTGAGGTATTTGCAGATCTCCGGGCTTGTAGACTTGGATCAGCCAGCTCCACACTTCCTTTTGCACAGTTTCAAGGGCTTTTAATCTGGTGTATAGAGATTGAGAGGAGTAAGATTCTGGGGAAGGGAGGTGCTGCATGGCAACGAGTGGGGGGTGAGCTCCATATAGGATTTCAAAGGGGGTCAGCTTGAGAGTACTAGGGGTGTTGCGCACATGGAACAGGGCAAAGGGAAGGAGGACTGTCCAGCCAGTAATGCCAGTCTCTAAGGATAATTTAGTCATGGCCTCTTTTAGGGTTCTATTCATCCTCTCTACCTGCCCTGAGCTCTGGGGCCGATAAGCACAATGTAATTTCCATTCAAGCCCCAGGATTTTGGCCAAACCCTGACTAACCTGGGCAACGAAAGCGGGACCGTTGTCGGATCCGATTACTTTGGGTAGCCCAAATCTTGGAAAAATCTCTTCTAATATTATTTTGGCCACAACCTGAGCAGTCTCCCTCTTTGTAGGAAAAGCTTCGACCCATCCTGAGAAAGTGTCTATGAACACTAGCAAGTACTTGTATCCGTACTTAGCCGGCTTAATCTCAGTAAAATCTGTTTCCCAGTAGCTTCCAGGGTGATCCCCTCAGAGTCGTTTTCCCTGAGGTAGTGTGCTAGGCTGGGTGTTTACTAATTGGCAAGGTCTGCACTCTTTTACAGCTGCATCGACGAGCAGCTTACTTAATTCTATAATATAGTATGGAGAGGACTGAACAATGGTTTTCAGATGCTTGGGGCCCAGATGGGTTAATTTATGAAGTTGCCTGAGAAGGGTGATTGCCTGCTCCTCAGGGAGGATGTTTTTCCCTTCTGGGGTTTCTCGGATCCCCTCTGGGGATTCTAGGTGGAGGCCTAATCTGTCCATCCTCTCGAGATCCCGCTCTGAATATTTAAAGTTTTTAATAAGGGGGGGTGCTATTTCTTTAAGGCTAGGCCTTAAAGTGTTTTCATATAGTGGTAGGATGTTGAGCCCTTGAGCCGCTAGCTTAGCTTCTCTGTCGGCTCTTTGGTTTCCCTTGGCAACTCTGGACCCCCCTTTCTGATGTCCAGGGCAGTGGATTATGGCCACTCTCTTAGGGAGGTGAACAGGCTCTAGTAGACTTAGGATTTCTTCCCTGTGTTTAATTTCTTTTCCTGCTGAAGTCAACAGTCCTCGCTGTCTGTAAATGGCCCCATGGACATGGGCTGTAGCAAAAGCATACCTGCTATCGGTGTATATGTTAACTTTTTTCCCTTCTGCCAAACGTAAGGCCTGGGTCAAGGCGACCAGCTCGGCCTTCTGGGCTGATGTCCCTTCGGGCAGACTACTTGCCCAGATGGTCTGCTTATCGTCCACCACCGCCGCCCCGGCCACCCTTTTACCTTCTATTATGGAACTGCTCCCATCAGTGAACCAGGTCAATTGGGCATCCGGCAGGGGCTGATCACAGAGGTCCCTCCGAGCTCCAGTCTCCTCAGCCAGTACTTCTTGGAATGTGTGTAATACATCCTCCTGGACAGAGGTATCAGGTAGTAGGGTAGCCGGGTTGAGGATGACAGGCGGGCCAAACTGGACTCTGTCTCCATTTAATAGGAGACTCTCGTAGTATGTCATGCGGGCATTGGACAGCCACCCGTCAGGGGGCTGTCTGATGATGCTTTCTAAGGCATGGGGGGCAATGACTGTCAACTTCTGCCCCATAGTCGATTTGTCTGCATCTTTTACCAGTACCGCCACTGCTGCCACTGCCGCCACAGACCTCAGACAGGCTGGCCAACCACCAGCGACGGGGTCTAATTTCTTGGAGAGGTATGCTACCAGTCTTTTCCACGGCCCTAAAGCACCCCTCGGGCCACTCCTCTCTTCTCATCTACGTATAGGACAAAGGGCTTTGTTACATCTGGTAGAGCCAGGGCCAGGGCTGATAATAATGCCTTTTTAATGTTGTCAAAGGCCCGCTGTTGGCTGGCACCCCACTCAAAGGGAGTGCTTTCCTTGGTCAAAGGGTAGAGGGGGGCTGCCAGAGTAGCAAACCCCGGTATCCATAAGCGGCAGAACCCTGCAGTCCCTAAGAATTCTCGCACCTGGCGAGGCGAGCGGGGAACTGGAATCTGAGTCACAGTATGCTTCCTGGCTTCCGTTAACCATCTCTGCCCTCCTCTTAGGGTGTAACCCAGGTACGTTACCTCTTTCTGGCAGATCTGGGCTTTCTTGGCGGAGGCTCGATATCCTAAGCGGGCTAGCTCTTCCAGTAACAGTTCTGTGCCCCGATGGCACTCTTCCTTTGTCGTTCCAGCTAGTAGTAAGTCATCTACATATTGTAGGAGCGTTACCTGAGGGTGGCTGGCGCGAAAGTGAGCTAGGTCTTGGTGGAGGGCTTCATCAAAGATGGTTGGGGAGTTCTTGAACCCCTGTGGAAGTCGGGTCCATGTTAATTGCCCCATCGTTCCAGAGTCCGGGTCTCTCCATTCAAATGCGAAGATGTTCTGGCTAGAGGAGTGTAGCCGGAGGCAGAAGAAGGCATCCTTCAAATCCAGGACAGTGTACCAGATATGGTCCGGAGGGAGAGAGCTTAACAGATTATAAGGGTTAGGCATGGTGGGGTGGATGTCTTGTGCCTGCTTGTTTACTTCTCTCAAGTCCTGCACAGGGCGATAGTCTCCTGTGCCGGGTTTCTTGACGGGTAATAAGGGGGTGTTCCATGGTGACTGGCACTTTACTAGTATGCCTAGCTGTAGGAGACGCTGAATGTGAGGCCTAATCCCTTCCCGAGCTTCCCTAGTCATAGGATACTGGCGCACTGCCACAGGAGTGGAAGTAGCTTTGAGTTCTATGACTATAGGTGGCCTTTCTGCAGCCAGTCCCATTCCGGCAGTTTCGGCCCATGCCCCGGGATATTTTTCTAGCCAGTCATGTATGAGACTAGTCCCTTTCTCCCGTTGCTTTTCAAAGAGTCTATGTTCATCCTCCAAATGCATGGTCAGGGCTGTTACTCTCTTATTCTGGGTTACCTCTGGGCCATCAGGAGTGAAAGTGATCTGGGCTTCCATTTTGGTGAGTAAATCTCTCCCAAGGAGGGGCGCAGGGCACTCAGGGATAATTAAGAATGAGTGGGTTACCCGTCCCACTCCCAGATCTACTGATCTTCGGGTAGTCCATGAGTACTGCTGATGCCCTGTGGCCCCTACAACTCAGGATTTTTTCTTGGAGACAGGTCCTGATGGTTCGAGTAGGACTGAGTGTTGAGCTCCGGTGTCTATTAGGAACTCAACTGGCTTCCCCTCCACCTTAAGTATTACCCTAGGCTCGGGGAGGGGTTCTGAGCCCCATCCCCACTAATCTTCTTCTTCCTCTAAGGCCAGTACTTTCTTCCTTTTTTTAGGACATTCCCTGGCCCAGTGCCCCTTCTCCTTACAGTAGGCACATTGATCCTTATGTAACGGGACGCGGTTGCCCAGGCTACCTGACTTCTTAGTTCTACCTTGGGTCTGTTCTTGGCTCTTCTCCCCTACTACTGCGGCCAAAATCCGTGTTAAGTTTTTCTCCTGTCTTCGGTCTCTCTTATTTTCCTTTTCCTCTCTCTCTTTCTCCTTTCTCTGCTCTTTTTCTTCCTCAGTTTCTCTTTTATGGTATACTTTCTCAGCTTCCTTAACTAAATCCTGCAAGGTATAGTCCTGCAATCCTTCAATCCTCTGCAGCTTTCTTTTAATGTCTATAGCTGACTGCCCTATGAAAGTCATAGCCACGGAAGCCCTCTGTCCTTCAGAGGCAGGGTCAAATGGGGTGTAGCGCCTAAAAGCTTCCATTAGGCGCTCAAGAAACACTGAGGGGGGTTCCGTGGCCTCCTGTATTACTTCTCTTACCTTAGCCAAATTAGTGGGGCGTCTTGCTGCTCCACGGAGGCCAGCCACTAGAGCCTGGCGATAGACTGTCAGTCGCTCCCTACCTTCTGCTGTGTTGAAGTCCCAGTCAGGTCTGGAGAGGGGAAAGGCAGCCTCAATGATGTTGGGGAGCTGGGTAGGACGCCCGTCTGCCCCGAGTACATTCTTCCTAGCTTCTAGTAAAATCCTCTCCCTCTCTTCAGTAGTGAAGAGAGTCTGTATGAGCTGCTGGCAGTCATCCCATGTGGGCTGATGAGAGAACATCAGGGACTGTACCAGCCCAGTCAGGCGTTGGAGGTGTTCTGAAAAAGGGGGGTGATTAGTTTTCCAGTTATACAGGTCTGCGGAAGAAAATGGCCAGTACTGGAGGGGCTGGAGAGGAGGTGGTCCCTCATCTGTTGCCACCGGCGGGAGGCCATATGCCCTCAGGGGCAGGGCAACAGTAGTGTCGGGAGACATTCCTCCCCGGCGGTGACTCCTGGTACCTTGTGCGGGCCCCAGTGAAGGTTCCCCCGGAGGTGCAGAGGGGGCAATCACCGGATCCAGCGATGCTGGTCCTCCCTGCCCCCCGACAGGAGCCAAGGCGGGAGGGTATGGGGGATGAGGGGGCGGAGGGTTGAGGAGAAGATGATCGGTCTGAATTTCCGGGTAGATCTTCTTAGGGGGGGTCTGAGCTGTCGCCCCCTTTTCTGGAACCGGAAGATTGGACAGCGAGCACCCGAGGATTAGACGGGGGCCTGGATGTGGCAGTCCATGGCCGAACCCAGGGGGGTGGATTCTGCACCAGGTCCTGCCAGACTATGATGTAAGGTTGTTGATCCGGATGGGCTCCCGGTCCTCTCTGAAAAACAATCTCTTTGATAGTAAAAATAAGAGATAAGTCAAAGGTTCCTCCTGAGGGCCAGCCGACGTTAAAAGTGGGCCACTCCGAGGAGCAGAAAGTCTGCCATGGGCCTTTTTTAACCTCTACTGACAGGTCACGACCTCTTCTCTTCACTTCAGTCCAATGATCTAGAGTCAAACCCAGAGGGGTTGTCACAGTCTGTCCCATCGTCAGTAGATATGTCAGAAACACAAATAACAGGAATAATAGAAATATTACAGATACAAGGACCTACCTACCACACTTGGTCCCTCACAAGCCTACAACAGAATCAGACGGGCGCGTTTCCCGTAATTTTTGATCGAACAACTGGACTCAATCAGCGCCCTTACAGCAGGAGACAACCAGGCATCCCTGGTTCTCCTCAGTTCCTGGGGCGTCCCCCAGGATTTCAGCCTGTGGTCCTCCGGGCACGTCTACCGACCACTGTCCGGCCACTCTCACGAGGTGCCGAACTGCTGCAAAACCGAAAGCGCGCACACAAAGTCAAACAAAGGACTGAAGACACAGACCAGACAGTTTTCGGGGTACCCCTTTCTTACCTCCAAGGTTGACTCTGCAGGTGAGGGGTGGTCGTCAAATCCCGGACGAGCCCCCAAATGAAAGACTTGGTGCAGGACCCCCCACTCTGCCCTGAGCTCTGACGACCCCAATCAACCACAAGAGACGGCGCTTGATGCAAACAGCAAGAGGATTTTATTCCAGCATGCTGGGGCTTGACCTGCAACTCTTTTTGGAGCCGAGGAGTCAAGCCCTGAACAGCAGTTTTTACAAGCTTATAAAGGCAAAAACCAAGTAGGGAGGAGTAGCAGACATAGCAGGGGCTTTAGGGAGGGGTAGCAGACATAGCAGGGGCTTTAGGGAGGGGTAGCAGACATAGCAGGGGCTTTAGGGAGGGGTAGGAGACATAGGGGCTTTTCCAGATAAGAAGAACTCTAGTTCATTACTCATCTGTCTTAAGACAAGATCAGCAGTTAAACATTTGCTTAGCTTTTTTCTTTCAGAACCAGTTACTGGTTATCTGCTTCAGCTCGGGGCTATTTCCTAGGACAGTTACAAAAGGTCACACTCTTATGGTAGGGGGTGAGGGGTGCTGCTACATATCTGGTCCCCCCCCCTTTTTGGATTTGGTAGTACTTTCCTTCAATATGAGGCAATGCATTTTCCCCTTTAAACTAATTCATTTATTCAACAAATATTAGAGTTCTTACTCTATCTACTCTACTTTTTCTTTCTTTCTTTCTTTTTGTAGAGACAGAGTCTCACTTTATTGCCCTTGGTGGAGTGCTGTGGCGTCACACAGCTCACAGCAACCTCTAGCTCCTGGGCCTACGCGATTCTCCTGCCTCAGTCTCCCGAGCAGCTGGGACTACAGGTGCCCGCCACAACACCCGGCTATTTTTTTGTAGCAGTTTGGCCAGGGCTGGGTTTGAACCCATCACCTTCAGTATATGGGGCCGGCGCCCTGCTCACTGAGCCACAGATGCCACTCTCTTCATTCATATATATTAAGTAAGTAGTTACTGGATAACTATTCTATGCCAAACTCCTTAGTGTTAATAAAATGTTGAAGTGTTGTTTTTATGGAAGCACAGCCAAGGACAAGGTGTTCCAGAGAGATCTTTCCAGTCTAGGTAAGACCCAAGTTTAGCCTTCAAGAGGAATTTGCCAGGGAAAAAGTTTGGGTTTTTCAGAAAGGGAATGTGTGGTCTAGGGTTGGATGCAAGGAACTGATACAGGGTTCCCTCATTCAGGGTTAGACAGACCCACCCACCCACCCCCAATTCTCTAGGTCTGAGTGAGCTCAGAAATCCGACCCCCCTCTCTAGGGCTTCACAAACAGGCCTCCCTTTCTGGGCCACATCCTCTGGGCACTAGCAGGGTCATGAACCAAGCAGCCTGAAAGGTTCCTCCTTCAGCACACACCCTAAATCTTGACCTGAGGCAAAAATTGCAAGGACCACATTCCTGTGCTCATTTTAGGATAATTTTCTGCCCAGAGATAGTCAGGCCAATTGTGGCACACTTCCCCCAAACCCTGTGTCTTTGGGGTTAAAATTAAACCCCGTAGACCAAAGACTGTGGGGGTGGGGGTGGGGGGTGGCTTCCCACTTCTATTCCCCCCTGTGCACTTGTCCCTGCAGCTGAATGAAGAATGGGCACATGTGGCTTGAGGAGGATGAAACAGAAGTTTATTAATTTGTGGGCCAATGAGGACGGTGGCAGACTATCATCTTAAAGTACCAATGTCCTGACGATAAGCAGAAATACAGAGCTTTTAAAGGGTGGGGTTAACTTCAGGTTACTGCTGTTTAATTGCAGCTGACAGTCTTGATCAATCCCATCCTCAGCAACCTCTACCCAGACAATTCCCTTGAGCCATCTCCTGGGGTATAATAAAACATCTGAACACCCCCCTGTGATACAAAAACACAAAGACGCTTCTCTCCTAATTTGATGACTGGCCTTGGACAGAGATGCAGGTTTTAGTTCCCCCAAAGGGTGAGGGGTCTTAAAACATTTTTGCTCTTTTTCAGGCCTTTGCCTATTACACAGCTTTATAGGAATCTGAAGTGCACATCACCAAGTGTTAGGAAGCTGACGCTAGGCAAGGAAATAGGCTAGACAAGGATCCAATTGTGAAAAGCCTTGTATTTCTTTTTTTTCTTTTGTTTTTTGAGACAGAGTCTCACTTTGTTGCCCTTATAGAGTGCTGGGTGTCATAGCTCACAGCTCATAGCTCAGACTCTTGGGCTCAAGCAATTCTCTTGCCTCCACCTCCAGAGTAGCTGGGACTACTGGCACCCGCCACAACACCTGGCTATTTTTAGAGATGGAGTCTTGCTCCAGCTCAGGCTGGTCTCAAATTCCTGAGCTCAAGCAATCCCCTGGCCTTAGCTTCCCAGAGTGCTGGGATTACAGGCATGGGCCACCTCGGCAGGCCAAGTCCTTTATTTTATACCAAGAGACTGAGAGTTTATCCTAAATGGGATAAACTCCACTGAGGGGCTTCAGGCAGAAAAATGCTGCTAGGACATCAATTGGTTCTGCTCAGTATCTTGTTTTCTCACAGCACATCCATCTTTACCTCTTGGGGAATCCTTTTCTTACCTGCTCTCAGTTGACAAGACTGGGAGGGGATGATCCCATCTTTAGTTCTGACAGAGTGTACTGCCTATCTCTGGTCAAAGCAGCAGAGTAGTAGTTCGAGGGCAGGCATATGCCCTAAACTAGTCCAATGGGCATCATTCTTGGACATTTTATTGAAGAAATTAGAAAATAAATATTGACCTTCTTTTAGAATTAATAAAATCATAGAATTTTTTTTTTTTTAGAGACAGAGTCTCACTTTATCACCCTCAGTAGAGTGCTGCGGCATCACACAGCTCACAGCAACCTCCAGCTTCTGGGCTTAGGCAATACTCTTGCTTCAGCCTCCCGAGAGCTGGAACTATAGGCACCTGCCACAACGCCCAGCTATTTTATGTTGCAGTTTGGCCAGGGCTGGGTTTGAACCCACCACCCTCAGTATATGGGGCCAGCACCCTACTCACTGAGCCATAGGTGCTGCCCAAAGTCATAGAATTTAAGCCTGGAACTCTTTTTTGTGTTTTTGTTTTGAGGCAGAGCATCACTCTATTGCCCAGGCTAGGTTGCCGTGGCATGAGACCAACTCACAGCAACCTTAAACTCCTGGGCTCAACTGATCCTCCTGCTTCAGCTTCCCAAGTATCTGAGACTACAGGTGCTTGCCACAATCCCTGGCTAATTTTTCTGTTTTTTTTTTTTTTAGTAGAAATGGGGTCTCACTTTTGCTCGGGCTGGTCTCTAACTTCTGAGCTCTGGCAATCCTCCTGCCTGTCATCCCAGAGTGTTAGGATTACAGGTGAAAACCACTGCACCTGGCTAAGCCTAGAAACTCTTAACTACCTGGGATGGGGGGAAGGGCCTGCTTGAGGATGAAGGCACAGAGCAGAGAGGAGCTGAGGAAAGGAGAGATAGCTTCCTGATGCACTTGTTTGGGCAACTGGATCTAGCCAGGCCAGAAGCCAATACACCCCTAGAGGAGCCAATAAAATCTCCCTTTTTTGTTTAGAATGGTTTGAATTTAGTTTTTTTCCCTTTCAAAGAGTTCTGAGTAAATCTAGTTTAGATTTGTATATTCGGTAGAGCACTCTGGTAGCTGCTGTTGGGAGGGACAAAGCTAGAAGCAAGAATCCTAATGAGGAGGCCACCTAGGAGAGAAAAGTAAGAGGAAGGGAAGGGAAGATGAGGGGTTGAGTTTTGAAGGGGTTGAGTTTGAAGTGCTCAAGGGGAAAAAAATAAATATAATGGTATTAAACACTTATATCACACTTACTATGCCCGGGTACTATTCCAAATAGTCCTAACTGCCTGTTACATATAGGACTCCTTTCATTCTCCCTGGTAGAGGGAGAGTCACATGTAGAGCCCTGCACAGAAGGAATCGACCCTTCCCAGGGACGTCCCACATAGGAAAGGTGAATGGGCCAACCCCCACCGTTCCCACAGACGTGCCACCCAGGAAAGGGAATGTGCCCACCCCCACCTTAACCCACGTGCTGACTTCCTTCTCCAGCTCACCTGCACCCGGGTGGAAATAAAGGCTGATGTTGCCCACACAGAATCTGGACTCCGTTTCCTTTCGTTCACGTTGCACAATAATCTTTTATTTTTGGTCTTTGACCTCTCACTAACCACCACCCTATCCTCATTTAATACATTTCTGAGTGTGTGTGTGAAAGTGTTTCTGGAAGGGTCCAGCATTTGAATTAGTAAACTGGGTAAAGATGCTTTACCCTCATCGCCATGGGTGGGCATCATCCAATCACTCGGAGGCCCTAACAGAACAAAAAGGCGCAGGAAAGGAGAATTTTCTTTCTGTTTTTTTGAGACAGAATCTCACTCTGTCACCTTCTACCCAGCCGCCGTGCCAGGCCATAAAGGTTATTTTAAGGTGAAAACATTTGACCTATGAAAGATGCAGAAAGGGCCAGGCACGTGGCTGAGCCAGGAATCCTGGCACTCTGGGAGTCTGAGGTGGGTGGACTGCTTGAGCTCAGGAGTTCCAGATCAGCCAGGGCAAGAGGGAGACCCTGTCTCTACTCAACACAGAAAAACTAGCCAGATGTGATGGCAGGTGCCTGCAGTCCCGCCAGGCACCCACTTCCCTGTGGGTGGAAAGGCAGGAGGATCACTTGAGCCCAGGAGTGTAAGGTTGCTGCGAGCTACAGTGATGCCACTGCACTCACCCCAGAGTGACTCTGTCTCAAAAAAAAAAAAAAAAATGCAGAAAGAAATCTTATCTGAACTTCCTTTATCTGATTCAAGTAGAGCTTCCTCCAAATACAGCTCCTGGAACCTGCTCCGGAGAGTTTCCTGGAGATTCAGCAGACTGGTTGCCCACCATTAGTGTCAGAAAGCTCAGTAGAACCTTCCATACTCTCCCAGGAAGCCCTGAAAACCTGTCTCCTGTTAAATTGAGAAAATAAATGTTTACTTTGGGCTATTCCAAGAGTTTTGTATTATTGGAAGCTCCACAAGCAAGTGTGAAGAAAACCTTGTTGATCTGTCCTTTGTCAGTTAAATTTACGAGCCCCCAACCCTTGGACCTAATTTGGGGAAAGAAAAATTTTTCTCCCAGGACAGTCATCTGAAGAAAGAAGCTGAGGCACAACATATATTTTAAAGATTTACTTGAGCAAAAGTGAAGACAGCTGCCTGGGAAACACTTCCAAGTTGCCCTGGAAAGTGTTCCACTCTGTCTTTGTGGCAGAAAGAAACAAGGGATGAGGCAGCGCCTGTGGCTCAGTCGGTAAGGCGCCGGCCCCATATACCGAGGGTGGCGGGTTCAAACCCAGCCCCGGCCAAACTGCAACCAAAAAATAGCCGGGCGTTATGGTGGGCGCCTGTAGTCCCAGCTACTCAGGAGGCTGAGGCAAGAGAATCGCTTAAGCCCAGGAGTTGGAGGTTGCTTGTGAGCTGTGTGATGCCATGGCACTCTACCGAGGGCCATAAAGTGAGACTTTGTCTCTATTAAAAAAAAAAAAAGAAAAGAAACAAGGGATGGGATGATACAAAGTCGTCATAAATTACTCTTTGCTATACTTTTTTTTTTTTTTTTTAGACAGAGTCCCACTCTACGCCCTGGGTAGAGTGCCGTGGCATCGTCATAGTTCACAGCAACCTCAAACTTCAAATTCTTGGGTGTAAGTTATCCTCTTGCCTCAGCCTCCCAAGTAGCTGGGACTACAGGTATTGGACACAGTGCCCAGCTATTTTTTAGAGATGGGGGGGTCTTACTCTTGCTCAGGCTGGTCTCAAACTCCTGAGCTCAGGCAGGCAATCTACTTGCCTTGACCTCCCGAAGTGCTAGGATTACAGGGGTGAGCCACCATGCCTGGCCCTTACATTGTTACTATATGATAGGAGTTAGTGTCCAGTGTATGGCATCATTAGGGCAATTTTGTGGTTACTTAGCTCAGTCAGTCTAGAGTCCAAGTGGCTTCAAGAGGTGATTATGTTGCATCCCAGCCGGGTTCATCTGCCCGCTGCCCAAGAGAAAGCCAATATCTAAAGGCAGCAAGTTTACAGCAGAGAAAGAGTTTATTGTCTATAGTACTAAGTGGGGAGATGGGAGACATTTCTCAAATCCACCTCTCTGAGAATTAGGGGTAACAAGGTTTTTTAACTTTGGTCAGCAAAGGATTAGGGAATCAGGGGCTGCTGATTGGCTGATTTCAGGGCAGAACCATTAGGTCTTTGGTACCGGCCACTATCTAGGTGAGTCAGTTACTGGAATGGCAGGGCCTTGGCTGGAGGGTCTAAGACCAACTGAATCACTTCCCTGGTCTTGCTGGGTCAGTTAGTCCACTGGAATTCAGGACCCGGAGGATAGCTCAAACACTACACTTAGGTTCCCAACAGGTGATGCTATTTATAGAAGAAAGTTACAAATCTTTACAGCTACCACCTGTGTCGTGGCAATTATAGAGAAATAAACAAGGGGCTGATTATTATCATTTGAGCTAAGCCTGTTCCTTCACAGAGTCTGATTATCACCATTATTTTAGCTAGGACTGTTTCTTCATGGAGTTTTGGGGGCCCTGACTCTAGTTCTCACCTTGCACCCTTTTCATCAGCCTGAAGGGTGATTTCAATCACTTAGCCTAAGGTGCATGTGAGATGTGACTGCTGTCATGTTTCAAAGCCTCTCTAGGCCGGATAGTTAAAAGGGGCCCACATTCCTTAGATAAAAAGTTTCTTTTTTTTCTTACCGTCCATTAGGTTAGGTGCCTGCACACCCCCCCCCCCCCCCCCCCCCACATACCTTTACACAGAGAGGATGCCCGGAATGGAAGAGCATCTGTCAAGGAAAAAACTCTGGAAAAAACAGTATGTACAGAGCAGGTGGGATGGATCAGCCATGGAGGAGCCAGAGAAGGGCTGAGGTTGGATTGATGAGGGATGCTGCCCAGTGGCTTCCACTTGTGGGGCTCTTACCAAGACCCAGGTGTAGGGAGCAGGGACTTTAGCACCCGTTAGGTTCACAGACGAATCATTGACATGAGCAGATTGATTGGTAGGAGAAAAGTTGCACAGATTTATCTAACACAGATATGTAGGAACTTTCAGAATGAAGACCCAAAGATATGGAGGAAATTGTCCATTTTTATACTTAGGTTCAACAAAGTATGGATTGAAATGTAGAAATATTGATTGGATAAAAGGGGAACCCAGCAAGGCCTGTCTGTCTAGATTCTTCTTTTTTTTTAGAGCTAGAGTCTTACTCTGTTGCCCATGCCAGAGCGCAGTGGTGGTGTCATAGCTCACAGCAACCTCAAATTCCTGGGCTCAAGTGATCCTCCTGCCTCAGCCTCCCGAGTAGCAGAGATAGTTAAAAGGGGCCCACATTCCTTAGATAAAAAGGCGCTGGATTGTGGTGAGCCCTATGCTGCCCCATAGACTTGTCCCACCACACCTGGCTAATATTTATTTATTTATTTTCGTAGAGATGGGGTCTCGTTATGTTGCCCAGGCTGGTCTTGAATGCCTGGCCTTAAACAATCCTCCTACCACCTCTTCCCAAAATGCTAGGATTAAAGGCATGAGCCATCATGCCCGACCTGTCTAGATTCTTTTTTTGGGGGGGAGGGGAGGGTCTAGATTCTTTTTGACCTCTCAGAGCATGCCTTTCTTCCTACTGGGTGTAGCACAGAGTCCTTCCTACAATAGGGGTCTTGTGACCGCTAGTCAAATAAGATGTCAGATAATTTCCTTATGGCCAGTTTTTACACAGCCGAATTTTAGGTTTTATGACTGCCTTTCAGGCAAAGGGGTTCTGGTTTTTATTATATGACCTGCCTTGAGGTGGAGGCGTTTTCATTTTTATTGCCAACCTCAGGGGAGGAGGACAGGAGAATGTTGGAAAAAAACTTTTGCTTCTGAGGCCTTCATTTTCCGGTACTGTTTTCTGAGTTCCAGCGTAGGCACTGGGCTCAAAAACGCTTTACAAATGTTATCTAATTTGCTTCTCACAATCCATACATTATGAGTGAGCAACACATTTATGAAGGTTGCATGAATTGCCCAAGTTAATGTAGTTAGTGGCAGAACAAGAATTTAAACACTAGAGGCTGTGGTTTCAACCAGAGTAGTGGGTTAGTGTCTCCCCCAAATTCTAGTCTACCTGGGACATCTGAGTATGACTGAAAGATGTAAATGGTGGCACCAGAGATGAGGCTGCAGAGGAGATGTTCAGGTCAGGTCCATTGAAAGGGAAGGGGTGACCCACCTGACAGTGCAGAGATGACGTCTGCACCCAGGGCAGTTAGAGGCCACTTTATATGGGGCTGTAGCAGGTGGGCAAATTCCACAGCTGCCTGTAAAGTTAGGCTCCTTTGGAAAGAACTTCTGGGTGGGGTGGGGGTGGGGTGAAGTTTGTGTCTTTGTCTTAGGAGGAGGAGAAAGGGGAGGGGAAAGGGCTTGTGTCTGTGTTAGGCCCCCCAACAATGACCTTATTTGGAAATAGGGTTTGAAGATATAACCAAGCTGAGGTCATGCTGGATTGTGGTGAGCCCTAAATCCAATGACTGGAGTCTTCCTCAGAGGAAGATCTGGACACAAAGGCAGAGGGGAAGGCTGTGTGATGAGTCTGGACACAAAGACAGAGGAGGAGAAGGCTGTGTGATGAGGGGCTGTAGTTATGCTGCCCCAAACCAAAGAACAGCTGTGACAACGACTGTTTTGAGCTAACTTAAGTCAGACTCTTCTAAGTCCTCAAGGTCCTGGCCCCGGGTTTGGTTTGGGGCTTATTTCATCTGGTTTAGCTGGGTCAGTTTACTGAAAATCCCCCACCCTCAATATCTGATCAAAGTCCTCATTCCCCTATCTTATCACCCTGGCCTGCTTTCAGCAAGAAGCCTTCCAGTTGGTCTAGCAAGACTCCCTCCTCACCTCTGATGTTTCCTCCCAGTGAGCGTCCAGGCCTGGGTTCCCATCCTGCACCTCCATACCACGGCTGTTACGGCCACTGATCATGATAAGAATGTGTCACATTCGGCTCGGGGCCTGTAGCTCAAGTGGCTAAGGGCCAGATCCATACACCAGAGCTGGCAGTTTGAATCCAGCCCGGGCCTGCCAAACAACGACAACTACAACTAAAAAATAGCTGGGTGTTGTGGTGGGCACCTGTAGTCCCAGCTACTTAGGAGGCTGAGGCAAGAGAATCACTTAAAGCCCAGGAGTTGGAGGTTGCTGTGAGCTGTGATGCTACAGCACTCTACCCAGGGTAACAGCTTAAGGCTCTGTCTCAAAAAAAAAAAAGTGTCACATTCAGGTACTCCACTCACCTTGAAAAGATCATCTTTGATGGAGAGTTGCGGCCAGGATGTACTTTGGCTGGTGTGTGTAAGGGATTATATTTGGGTTGGAGTGGGGATGTGAAATAATTAGGACAGGCTGTTCCCATAAAAGGATAACTTCACTGGACCCTCTCTGGGGGCCCATTATTCATTTTAGGTACATTGGTTGGGGCCCTGAAAATTATATTGACAAAAGATAAACAAGAGAAAACATGCAAAAATGTATTAATTCATGTATTAAATATGGGACAATTCACTGATGAGTAAATCCAAGGGGTAGATAGAACTTGGGCTTATACAGAATCTTAGCAAGAGAATGACAATTTGTAGAGAAACACAAGACAAAAGAAAAGCAAACTGAGAGAGGATACAAATATGGGGCCTATTAATGGAAGATAAGAGCCAGTAGGCAAGATTTGTTATGTAGATGCCTCTGCCGCCCTCTTTGGGTTAAAGTTTCTACAGTTGTCTCCAGTGATTAACTTCTGCCCTTCCTGGCAGAGAAGGAAGAGGGGGATATCTTTACAAATTTATGTCCTGCTTTTAGGCAAATAGGGAAGACAGCGAGTTTTTCTTTTCTTTCTTTCTTTCTTTTTTTTTTTTTTTTTTTTTGCAGTTTTTGGCTGGGGCCGGGTTTGAACCCACCACGTCAGTTATATGGGGCTGGTGCCCTACTCCTTTGAGCCACAGGCGCCACCCAGCGAGTTTTCTTGTATCTTTTTTTTTTTTTTTCCATTGTCTAAAGTTCAAGACAATCAATATGCCAAAACGGCATATTTTAGGGTAACATATTCTGCTACCTTCCATAGAGGAAGGTGAACATATCATTGTGCCTGGTTAACATCCGGAATTAAGCAGCAGAACAGAGACACTTAACAAACCCCATAAACATACCTGATTCTTCTTTTTTTTTTTGTGGTTTTTGGCCGGGGCTGGGTTTGAACCTGCCACCTCCGGCATATGGGACCGGCACCCTACTCCTTGAGCCACAGGCGCCGCCCCTGATTCTTCTTTTTAATTCTGAATCCTTTTGGAAAGCCTCCCCATTTCTGCTTCCTCTTCATCTTCCACAGCACCTGAAGAAAACATGGGGACACACTCTCATCGTGCCAGTAAACGTTCAGATTCTCCACGATTTCAGACACTTACATTTCTTCTCATTAAAAGTAACACAGGGTGTCCCAAAAGCTACCCTTGAAATTGCCATACACAGGGAAAATGGGAAATTGTAGCTAAACATACTTTATTTACAAAATGTTTATTCCAAAATTTTACGAAGAGGTGGCCAACACATAGATAATAGAGACCAGCCTGAGCAAGAGTGAGAGCCCATCTATACTAAAAATAGAAAAATTATCCAGGCATTGTGGCAGACACCTGTAGTCCCAGCTACTCAGGAGGCTGAGACAGGAGGATGGCTCGAATTCAGGGGTTTGAGGTTGCTATGAGCTAGGCTGATGCCATGGCACTCTAGCCTGGGCAACAGAGTGCAACTTTGTTTCGAAAAAAATTTTTTTTTGTAAGCAAAGGTACATTTAAGCTACAATTTCCCATTTTTCCTGTGTTTGGTGACTTTGGAGGTGATTTTTGGGATAACTTGTATATATTCATTATAAAGAATTCAGCAAGCCAGGTGTGGTGGCTCATGCCTATTAGCATTTTGGGAGGACTAGGTGGGTGGATCACTTGAGCTCAGGAACCCTGTCTCTAAAAATAGCCAGGCATTGTGGTGGGCGCCTGTAGTCCCAGTTACTTAGGAGGCTGAGGCAGGAGAATCGCTTGAGCTCAATTTTTATTTTTATTTTTTTTGAGACAGAGTCTCATTTTGTCACCCTTGGTAAAGTGGCATGGCATCACGCAGCTTGCAGCAACCTGAAAATCCTGGGCCCAAGTGATCCTCTTGCCTCAGCCTCCCAAGTATCTGGGATTATAGGCGCCTGCCACAAACCCCTGCTATTTTTAGAGATGAGGTCTAGCTCTGGCTCAGGCTGGTCTCAAGCTTGTAAACTCAAGAGATCCATCCACCTCGGCCTCCCTTAGTGCTAAGATTACAGGCTTGAGCCATCACGCCTGGCACCTGGAGCCCAAGAGTTTGAGGTTCTGTGAGCTGTGACAACATGACACTCTACCAAGGGCAACAAAATGAGACTCTGTCTCAAAAAAAAAAAAAAAAAAAAAAAAAAAAAGAAAGAGAGTTCAGAAAAATATGTAAGCAAAAGAGGAGAAAGTTTAATCACCCCAAATTCCACTATTTACTATTAATCTTTTGAGATATGCTGGTAAATATTGCTCCAGATCACAGCCTGCAGCTTTTGCTGTTACTGCTCTGGACTAATATTCATCTGCAGGAAATAACAGGACCTGAAAAGAGGAACGTGAAAAGCAACTGTAATCCTGAATTATATGACCTCAGAACTGCAATCTACCAGCCAAAATTAATTAAAAAGGAATTTCAATCATTTCCGCTTCTGTTAAAGAGCATTAAATAGGATCCATTTCAAAACTCTCGGCAAAACTTACCAACATTTCTTTCCTTTTCCTCTCCAATTCTTCACACCCAGAGCTGCTTATAAGCTTCTTATCAAAGGCCCTCAACTCTTCCCCCCAATTTCTAGCCCCTGTGGTTTTTCAGTTTCTTGCCTCTTCCTATTTCCCCCCTTGGCCCTTATCATGTAGATCAATTTTGCCTTGCCATTAAAAAAATTTTTTTCTGCTTGGCTCATTACACAGTTCTCTATAACAAAAAAGAGCTCAAGAATTAAGCAAGTAAGACTCTGTTCCTTCCTCCTTTCTCTGCGGTAGATTCATTTTATGTCTCTATATGACAAAGAATCCCCCAAACCAATCTGTCAAAGAATTCTCTAGTGGGGCAATGTTGGGAGTGCTCACACTTTGATAACCTTGCTTCTGTCATGCAATTATACGATTCCTCTTTGTTCCAAGATTACTACTTTCTTTCTTTTTAAAAATTGCTAAATGTCAAATGCATTTGTATACAGTATTCCAAAGTGTGTCTGGACACACATATTACATACACTCTCCGTATCATTCTACCATTCTTTCTCTCAGTTTCTCTCGCTGGTGCCCCAGTGATTTAAAAAAAAAATTCTGTTTGCCACCATGGAGATTAGAAATTTTCTTCCTTCCTTCCTCCCTCCCTCCCACCCTCCTTCCTTCCTTCCTTCCTTCCTTTCCCTCCCTCCCTTCCTTCCTTCTCCCTCTCTCTTTCTTTTTTTTGAGACAGAATCTCAAGCTGTCTCCCTTGGTAGAGTGCTGTGCCATCATGGCTCACAGCAACTTCCAACTCGTGGGCTCAAGAGATTCTCTTGCATCGTGTAACCTGGCTTATTGTACCCTCAATGAATCCCCAACAATAAAACAAACAAACAAACAAACAGAGAAAAGAAAAGAGAACTAGCAGTTCCTGTGGAAAAAAAAAAAAAAAGAGAGATCCTCTTGCCTCAGCCTCCTCAGTAGTTGGGACTACAGGTGCCTGCCACAATGCCTGGCCTTTTTTTTTCTTTTTTGTTTAGCAGGCCGGGACCCGGTTCGAACCCACCATCCTGGAGTATGTGGCCGGTGCCCTAAACACTGAGCTACGGGTGCCCCCCACCCCCTCCCAATCTTTCAAGACAATGTAAATTACAGAAGACATTTAGAACACCGGGATTAAGTCCCAGTTCATACACTGACTACAGTCCATTTCTAAAATATAATTATAATTTGGTTATCTTTTTGAAGGCAGACAAAATAGCCCATCCAAGAATTGTGCCTCTATGGACATGCCTTAGTCTTAATCTATATTATTCCTGAGGTAAAAATCAGAAATAACAAGTGGAAGGTAAAAAGGCGGATTTAACTCGATATAAAAAAATCTTTTATTGGGTGGTGCCTGTGGCTCAGCGGGTAGGGCGCCGGCCCCATATGCCGAGGGTGGTGGGTTCAAACCCGGCCCTGGCCAAACTGCAACAACAAAAAAAATAGCCGGGCGTTGTGGCGGGCGCCTGTAGTCCCAGCTACTCGGGAGGCTGAGGCAAGAGAATCGCCTAAGCCCAGGAGCTGGAGGTTGCTGTGAGCTGTGTGACGCCATGGCACTCTACCAAGGGTGATAAAGTGAGACTCTGTCTCTACAATAAAAAAAAAAAATAATAATAATCTTTTATTTTAATATATTATATATTTTGAGACAGAGTCTCACTTTGTTGCCCTTGGTAAATTGCTATGGTGTCACATGTCACAGTTCACAGCAAACTCAAACTCTTGGGCTTAGGTGATTCTCTTGCTTCAGCCTCCCAAGTAGCTGGGACTACAGGTGCCCACCACAACGCCCAGCTATTTTTTTTTTTTTTTTGTTATAGTTGTCATTGTTTAGCAGGCCAGGGCGGGGTTCAAACCTACCAGCCCCGGTGTATGTTGCTGTTGTCCTAACTGCTGAGCTACTGGCACTGAGCCATAAAAAACATTTTAAATACTTAAAGATATTTAATGATAAAATGTGCTAGTTTGAGAAATAGTGAGTTTCCTATTTTGGGAATGTTTAAACTTTTGTCTCAATAGTGTGGGTCTACTCAGTTTGAGATAGGATTTGGACTAGACTGGAAGCAGCATGGAGCGATGGTTGAGACCTGCCCTTGGAGCGTGACTTGACCTTGACCACTGGGCGGTGCCTATGTGTACAGCATGTGTGAATTATTTTCTGCTTTCCCTCTAAAGTTGTTAGCTTGGACTTCCTGTAACAAAAGACAGATTATCAAGAGACAAACAAATAGGTTTAATAACAAGTACACCTCTTGTGTACATGAGATACTCGGGAAATTCTCAAAGTCTAAAATTGTCAAGAGTAAATTTCAGAGGGGTTGTTAAACTTCAGGCTTAAATACCATGGTTTGTCGAAACAAAGAAAAGCTGGTTGTGGGGAGAGGGTCAGGAAAAGCAGGGTAAACAAAAGCAAGGTTTATCACCCAGAATAAGTTAATGATTTCTTCAATGATAAAAGTCTCTAGTGATTTTGTCATCCTTTTCTGGTACAGAGAGAGAGACACCCTCAAAAATGTAGTTTTCCTGGCTCGGTTCCTGTAGCTCAAGCGGCTAAGGCGCCAGCCAAATACACCAGAGCTGGCAGGTTTGAATCCAGCCCGGGCCTGCCAAACAACAATGACAACTACAACCGAAAAATAGCCAGGCACTGTGGCAGGTGCTTGTAGTCCCAGCTACTTGGGAGGCTGAGGCAAGAGAATCGCTTAAGCCCAAGTGTTAGAGGTTGCTGTGAGCTCTGACGCTACAGCACTCTACCCAGGGCGACATCTTGAGGCTCTGTCTCAAAAAAAAAAAAGGTAAATTTCCTCTATAGATGTACATTCCTCTTTAAAAAGTGGTAATTTCTCCTATGTCTTCTGTTTTCCAAAATAACCAACCCTAAATAATCTTTATTGCAAAAAGCTGTATTCTGGTCTCCTGCAGTCCTATTTTGGGATGGTGTGACCTGAACTGTATCATCACTTAGCTGTGTGGCCTGGGAGAATGTACTTACCTATTTGGAGCCTCAATTCTCTCATTTGCTAGATGTTGTGTAATAGAATTAATAAAATATAATACAATATAAATGTGCTATATATACACGTCAACCTTAAATAATGAGATTCATAAATATGATTAAGTATAGAGTTTATTCAAGTGCAAAGCTTAACGATAGCCACTCAGAAAACGCTAACTCCAAATGGGGTCAGTGTTCCAAAGTGGAGAAGTTAAGGTTTCACTTATAGAGGTAGAGTCAGAGTAACTTTCGGAAATATTACAACATTTTTCATATAAGACCAATGCACATATTACAGCAATTTGGTTAGAGATTGCTACATTCCAAGAAACAAACATTTTTTGGTTGGGTGCAATGGCTCGTGCCTATAATCCTAGCACTCTGGGAGGCTGAGGTGGGTGGATCACTTGAGCTCAGGAGTTCGAGATCAGCCTGAGCAAGAGTGAGACTCTGGGACAGCGTCTGTGGCTCAAAGAGATAGGGCCATATGCTAGAGGTGGTGGGTTCAAAACCAGCCCCGGCCAAAAAAAAAAAAAAAAAAGAGTGAGACTCTGTCTCTACTAAAAATAGAACCCCCCCACCCCCCCAACTCCAAACTAGCTAAATGTGGGTGGCAAGTGCCTGTAGTCTCAGCTACTTGGGAGGCTGAGGCAAGAAGATCACTTGAGCCCAGGAGTGTGAGGTTGCTGTGGGCTATGATGACACAGCACTCCACCCAGGGCCACAGAGTGAGACTCTATCTCAAAAAAATAAATAAATAAATAAATAAAATAAAATAAAATTCTAAAAGGGCAACAAAGCATGAAATATTTTTCTAACTTTTTGAATCATGGTATCATGTTATGTCTGGGCATCTTTAGGAGCCAGTGTTCCACAGAATTCATTTTTTGGGAAGATTGCTTAGGCAGATTTTAAATTCCTTTCTTCTTCAAGATTTTGTTTCTCTGGTTCCTCTGCTTAAGGGTCCTCAGGGCTTTCTTCATCACCGCCTCAAAGTTCTTGAATTTTTTTTTCTTTTGAGGTAGAGTCTCATTATGTCACCCTGGGTAGAGTGTTATGGCATCACAGCTCACAGCAACCTCAAACTTTTGGGCTTAAGCGATTCTCTTGCTTCAGCCTCCCAAGTAGCTGGGATACAGGCACCTGTCACAACGCCTGGCTATTTTTTTGTTGCAGTTGTCATTGCTGTTTAGCTGGCCCCAGGCCGGGTTCGAACCGGCCAGCCTTGGTGTATGTGGCTGGTGCCCTAACCACTGAGCTACAGAGCCGCCCAAAGTTCTTGAATCTTAAGGAATGAAGATCTGCAGGGAGAAATGCTTCTTTAGGTTACACCATTAGTTGAATAGATGAGAAAATAGGAAAACATATTTCTTCCGCTTCCAAAGTGAACAGTTTTATTGGAAGGTCTGAATAAATGGAGATTACCTTCATGGTAGGATCCCCAGCCAGCATGACTCAATTTGATTTTTGAGCAGTGTCAGGAAGGGCACCAGGACAGGGTTACTTTGGCAAGACACTAAGTAAAGGTAAGAAATGGAATCTCGGCTCGGTGCCTGTGGCTCAAGCAGCTAAGGCGCCAGCCACATACACCTGAGCTGGCGGGTTCAAATACAGCCCGGGCCTGCCAAACAACAATGACGGCTGCAGCCAAAAAACAGCCGGGTGTTGTGGCAGATACCTGTAATCCCAGCTACTTGGGAGGCAGAGGCAAGAGAATCGCTTGAGCCCAGGAGATGGAGGTTGCTGTGAGCTGTAATGCCATGGCACTCTACCCAGGGTGACAGCTTGAGGCTCTGTCTCAAAAAAAAAAGAAATGGAATCTCAGGGTGGCACCTGTGGCTCAAGGAGTAGGGCGCTGGCCCCATATACTGGAGGTGGCGGGTTCAAACCCGGCCCCAGACAAAAACTACAAAAAAAAAAAAAAAAGGAATCTCCCAAACAAGAGAGCGCTGAGCTCAATGTCTCAGAGATAGTCACCTCCCAGAATAAGCTTGTTGAATCCTAAATGGATTTTTATCTGGCTAGGACAAGTGGGCAGGGTTCTACACAGAGGCAAAGGGTGAGCCACAAGGTAAACTCAGAGAAGGAAAAAGCTTAGAATAGTGCCACAAACATATGAAAGGCTCAGTAAGTATTTGTTTAATAAATTAATGACCTGGTATATTCACTTGAAAGTTACAAAGGCATATTAACCTTAAATTGTCCAAAACCAGGTTCACGCTTTTTTCATCTCACACCACCAAAATGTTTTTCTGCCAGTATGCTCCGTCACAGGCAATGACACCGCTATTTGTCCTATTAGTTTAATCAGAATCCTAAATCATACTTGATATATCCCTGTCCTTCTCCTCCATATTCCCTGGACTCCGTCTCCTATTTTCCACTTTTGTCACAATCACCAAAGCTAGGGCCCTATCTTCTCCCACCAGAACTATGCAATTATGCCCCTTGATTGAGTCTCCCGCTAAGCATGGTCCAGCAGCAGTCCAGCAGTTTTGGAACTCGTTTTCTGGTATGGCCATCAGAGCTGCTTTGAAGGTTGGAACAAACGCTGTCGTTGGTGCTTAGCTTCTCCAGCAGAATACTAGTGATATTCAGCAATGAGGTCTGTAGCACTTTTTCCAGGATGAGCTCGCAAACTTAATTGTCTGACCTCATATACATACAGAAAAGTGAATATATCATACAGATACCACTAGATCAGTGGTTCTCAATCTTCCTAATGCCTCCTAATACCACAACCCTTTAATACAGTTCCTCATGTTGTGGTGACCCCTAACCATAAAATTGTTTTCGCTGCTACTTCATAGCTGTAATTTTGCTTCTGTTATGAGTTGCAATGTAATTATCTGATATGCAGGATGTATTTCCTTTTTTTTTAGAGACAGTCTCACTTTGTCGCCCTTCATAGAGTGCTGTGATTTCACAGCTCACAGCAACCTCCAGCTCTTGGGCTCTCGCCTCAGCATCCTGAGTAGCTGGGAATACAGGCGCCCACCACAAAGCCCAGCTATTTTTTTGTTGCAGTTTGGCCAGGGCCGGGTTTGCACCCTCGTTACATGGGGCTGGCATTCTACTCACTGAGCCACAGGCGCTGCCCCAGGATGTATTTTCATTGTTACAAAGGGGTCGCGACCCACAATTTGCGAACTGCTGCGCTAGATGAATTTCCATGAAGTAATGGATAAACTTGTAAGTTTTATTTTTTTATTCTTTTTTTTGCAGTTTTTGGGCCGGGCTGGGTTTGAACCCACCACCTCCGGCATATGGGACCGGTGCCCTACTCCTTTGAGAAACAGGTGCCGCCCTATTCTTTTTTTTTATTATTAAATCATAGCTGTGTACATTAATGCGATCATGGGGCACCACACACTGGTTTTATAGACCGTTTGACACATTTTCATCACACTGGTTAACATAGCCTTCCTGGCATTTTCTTAGTTATTGTGTTAAGACATTTACATTCTACATTTACTAAGTTTCACATGTACCCTTGTAAGATGCACCGCAGGTGTAATCCCACCATTAACCCTCCCTCCGCCCACCTCCCCCCTCCCTCCCCTCCCTTTCCCCCTTCCCCCTATTCTTAGGTTGTGACTGGGTTATAGCTTTCATATGAAAGCCATAAATTAGTTTCATAGTAGGATTGAGTACATTGGATACTTTTTCTTCCATTCTTGAGATACTTTACTAAGAAGAATATGTTCCAGCTCCATCCATGTAAACATGAAAGAGGTAAAGTCTCTATCTTTCTTTAAGGCTGCATAATATTCCATGGTGTACGTATACCACAATTTATTAATCCATTCGTGGATTGATGGGCACTTGGGCTTTTTCCATGACTTAGCAATTATGAATTGGGCTGCAATAAACATTCTGGTACAAATATCTTTGTTATAATGTGATTTTTGGTCTTCTGGGTATATACTTAGTAGAGGAATTATAGGATTGAATGGCAGATCTATTTTTAGATCTCTAAGTGTTCTCCAAACATCTTTCCAAAAGGAATGTATTAATTTGCATTCCCACCAGCAAGTGTAGAAGTGTTCCCTTTTCTGCACATCCACGTCAACGTCTCTGGTTTTGGGATTTTGTGATATGTGCTAATCTTATTGGAGTTAGATGGTATCTCAAGGTAGTTTTGATTTGCATTTCTCTGATGATTAAAGATGCTGAGCATTTTTTCATATGTCTGTAGGCCGTGCGCCTGTCTTCTTCAGAGAAGTTTCTCTTCAAGTCCCTTGCCCAGCCTGCGATGAGATCACTTGTTCTTTTCCTGCTTATACGTTTGAGTTCTCTATGGATTCTGGTTATTAAACCTTTGTCGGAGACATAACCTGCAAATATCTTCCTCTATTCTGAGGGCTGTTTGCTTGCTTTACTTACTGTGTTCTTGGCTGTGCAGAAGCTTTTTAATTTGATCAGGTCCCAGTAGTGTATTTTTGAAGCTGCTTCAATTGCCTGGGGGGTCCTCCTCATAAAATACTTGGCCAGACTGATTTCTTCGAGGGTTTCACCTGCACTCTCTTCTAGCATTTTTATAGTTTCACGTCTTAAGTTTAAATCTTTAATCCAGTGAGAGTCTGTCTTAGTTAATGGTGAAAGGTGTGGGTCCAGTTTCAATCTTCTACAGGTTGCCAGCCAGTTCACCCAGCACCATTTGTTAAATAGGAATCTTTTCCCCACTGAATGTTTTTAATTGGCTTGTCAAAGATCAAATGACGGTAAGTAGCTGGATTCATCTCTTGGTTCTCTATTCTGTTCCAGACATCTACTTCTCTGTTTTTGTGACAGTACCATGCTGTTTTGATCACTATCGATTTATAGTATAGTCTGAGGTCTGGTAGCGTGATTCCTCCTGCTTTGTTTTTATTTCTGAGTAATGTCTTGGGTATTCGAGGTTTTTTCTGATTGCATATAAAACGATGTATTATTTTTTCAAGATCTTTAAAGTATGACAGTGGAGCTTTAATAGGGATTGCATTAAAATTGTATTTTGCTTTGGGTAGTATGGACATTTTAACAATGTTGATTCTTCCCAGCCATGAGCATGGTACGTTTTCAGCTATTTCTTTTCTTAGAGTTTCATAGTTCTCTTTATAGAGATCTTTCACGTCCTTTGTTAGATAAACTCCCAAATATTTCATCTTCTTTGGCATTACTTTGAATGGAATAGAGTCCTTAACTGTTTTTTCAGCTTGACTATTGTTTGTATATATAAAGGCTACTGATTTATGAATGTTGATTTTGTAACCTGAGGCTCTGCTGTATTCCTTGATCACTTCTAAGAGATTTGTAGTAGAATCTCTGGTGTTTTCCAGATATACAATCATATCATCTGCAAAGAGCAAAAGTTTGATCTCTTCTGACCCTATATGGATACCCTTGATCGCCTTTTCTTCCCTAATTGCGGTGGCTAAAACTTCCATTACAATGTTAAATAGTATTTTTGAAGCTGCTTCAATTGCCCAGGGGGTCCTCCTCATAAAATACTCTCCCAGCCCGATTTCTTCAAGGGTTTTCCCTGCACTCTCCTCTAGTATTTTATAGTTTTATGTCTTAAGTTTAAATCTTTGATCCAGTGAGAGTCTATCTTAGTTAATGGTGAAAGGTGTGGGTCCACTTTCAGTCTTCTACAGGTTGCCAGCCAGTTCACCCAGCACCATTCGTTAAATAGGGAATCTTTTCCCCACTGAATGTTTTTAATTGGCTTGTCAAAGATTAAATAATGGTAAGTAGCTGGATTCATCTCTTGGTTCTCTATTCTGTTCCAGACATCTACTTCTCTGTTTTTGTGCCAATACCATGCTGTTTTGATCACTATTGATTTGTAGTATAGTCTGAGGTATGGTAGCGTAATTCCTCCTGCTTTTTTTTTTCGTAGAGACAGAGTCTCACTGTACCGCCCTCAGGTAGAGTGCCGTGGCATCACATGGCTCACAGCAGCCTCTAACTCTTGGGCTTACGCGATTCTCTTGCCTCAGCCTCTCGAGCAGCTGGGACTACAGGCGCCCACCACAATGCCCAGCTATTATTTTTTTTCATTGCAGTTTGGTCGGGGCTGGGTTTGAACCCGCCACCCTCGGCATATGGAGCTGGTGCCCTACTCACTGAGCCACAGGCGCTGCCCCACCTCCTGCTTTGTTTTTATTTCTGAGTAATGTCTTGGGTATTCGAGGTTTTTTTCTGATTCCATATAAAACGAAGTATTGTTTTTTCCAGATCTTTAAAGTATGACAGTGGAGCTTTAATAGGGATTGCATTGAAATTGTATTTTGCTTTGGGTAGTATAGACATTTTAACAATGTTGATTCTTCCCAGCCATGAGCATGGTATGTTTTTCCATTTGTTAATATTTTCAGCTATTTCTTTTCTTAGACTTTCATAGTTCTCTTTATAGAGATCTTTCATGTCCTTTGTTAGATAAATTCCCAAATAGTTCATCTTCTTTGGCACTACTGTGAATGGAATAGAGTCCTTAACTGTTTTTCTTTTTTTTTTTTTTTTTGTAGAGACAGAGTCTCACTCCATGGCCCTCGGGTAGAGTGCCGTGGCATCACACAGCTCACAGCAACCTCCAACTCCTGGGCTTAAGCGACTCTCCTGCCTCAGCCTCCCGAGCAGCTGGGACTACAGGCGCCCGCCACAACGCCCAGCTATTTTTTGGTTGCAGTTTGGCCGGGGCCGGGTTTGAACCCGCCACCCTCGGTATATGGGGCCGGTGCCCTACCGACTGAGCCACAGGCGCCGCCCCTTAACTGTTTTTCAACTTGACTGTTGTTTGTATATATAAAGGCTACCGATTTATGAATGTTGATTTTGTAACCTGAGATGCTGCTGTATTCCTTGATCACTTCTAAGAGTTTTGTAGTAGAGTCCTGGTGTTTTCCAGATATATTATCATATCACTGTTGAAGAGCGAAAGTTTGATCTCTTCTGACCCTATATGGATGCTCTTGATCGCCTTTTCTTCCCTAATTGCAGTCGCTGAAACTTCCATTACAATGCTAAAAAGCAATGGAGACAATGGGCAGCCTTGTCTGGTTCCTGATCTGAGTGGAAATGATTCCAATTTAACTCCATTCAATATGATATTGACTGTGGGTTTGCTGTAGATGGTCTCTATCAGTTTAAGAAATGTCACTTCTATACCAATTTTCTTAAGTGTTCTGATCATGAAGGGATGCTGGATATTATCAAAGCTTTTTCTGCATCAATTGAGAGAATCATATGGTCTTTGTTTTTTAATTTTTATGTGCTGGATTACATTTATAGATTTATGTATATTGAACCAGCCTTGAGATCCTGGAATAAAACCGACTTGGTCTTGATATATTATTTGTTTGATGTGTTGCTGGATTCTGTTTGTTAGGATCTTGTTGAATATTTTTGCATCTATATTCATTAGTGATATCCGTCTATAATTTTCTTTTCTTGTTGGGTCTTTTCCTGGTTTGGGGATCAGGGTGAAGTTTGCTTCATAGAATGTGTTGGGTAGTCTTCCTTCTTTTTCTACCTTTTGGAACAGGTTGAGTAATATAGGTACTAATTCCTCTTTAAAGGTTTGGTAGAATTCAGATGTGAAACCATCTGGTCCCGGGCTTTTCTTTTTAGGGAGGTTTTGTATGGTTGATGCTATTTCAGAACTTGATATGGGCCTGTTCAACATTTCCACTTGACTCTGGCTAAGTCTTGGAAGGTGACGTGCTTCCAAGTATTGGTCAATTTCCTTCAGATTTTCATATTTCTGAGAATAAAGTTTCTTGTAGTATTCAGTAAGGATTTTTTGAATTTCTGTTGTTATTTTGTCTTTGTCATTTCTGATTGATGAGATTAGTGATTTTACTCTTTTTTTCCTGGTTAGGTTAGCCAAAGGTTTATCTATTTTATTGTCCTTTTCAAAAAACCAACCTTTTGATTTATTGATCTGTTGTATAATTCTTTTGTTTTCAATTTCATTTAATTCTGCTCTAATTTTGGTTATTTCTCTTCTTCTACTGGGTTTGGGGTTAGAATGTTCTTCCTTTTCCAGTGGCTTGAGATGTCCCATTAAGTTGTTAACTTCCTCTCTTTCCCTTCTCTTGAGGAAGGCTTGCAGTGCTATAAATTTCCCTCTTAGGACTGCCTTTGCGGTATCCCAGAGGTTCTGATAATTTGTGTCTTCATTGTTGTTTTGTTCCAAAACTTTGGCAATTTCCTTCTTAATCTCATCTCGGACCCAGCTATCATTAAGCATAAGGTTGTTTAACTTCCATGTTTTTGTATGAGTATGCAGATTCCTGTTGTTACTGAGTTTAACTTTTATTCCATGGTGGTCTGAGCAGATGCAAGGAATAATTTCTATTCCTTTAAATTTACTAAGGTTATACTTGTGACCTAAGATGTGATCGATTTTGGAGTATGTTCCGTGGGCTAATGAGAAGTATGTGTATTCAGTTTTGTTGGGATGAAATGTTCTGTAGCGGTCTACTAAATCGAAATGTTGGATGGTTAGGTTTAAATCTAAAATTTCTTTGCTCAGCTTCTATTGGAGGATCTATCCAACACTGTCAAAGGAATGTTGAAATCTCTAATTATTATGGAGCTGGAGGAAATCAAGTTACTCATGTCTGTTAGAGTTTCTCTTATAAATTGAGGTGCATTCTGGTTCGGTGCATAGATATTAATAATTGAAATCTCATCATATTGAGTATGACCCTTAACAAATATGAAGTGACCATTCTTATCCTTCCTTACTTTTGTTGGTTTAAAGCCTATTGTATCTGCAAATAGAATTGCAACACCTGCTTTTTTCTGATTACCATTTGCCTGAAATATGGATGACCATCCTTTCACCCTGAGTCTATATTTATCTTTTAAGGTAAGATGTGACTCTTGTTTGCAGCAAATATCTGGACTGAGTTTTTGTATGCAGTCAGCTAACCTGTGCCTCTTTAGAGGACAGTTTAAGCCATTCACATAATGGAGAATATTGATAAGTCTGGTAAAATTTTGGGTAACGAGTTTTTCAAAAGTCCGTGGACCTTTCTAATTCTTTCGCCACTGTGGAAATTGGAGTTTGATTGAAAGTTTCTGAGTGAGTTTACTTTGTGGTAGAGGATTGGGCTGGTCATTATGGAGGATAGGTCTGAGAATATCCTGAAGAGCTGGTTTGGTTATGGCAGATTTCTTCAAAATATGAATGTCATTAAAGTATTTTATTTCTCCATCATAAATGAAACTCAGTTTAGTTGGATACAGGATTCGGGGTTGAAAGTTATTTTGCTTTAAGAGATTAAAAGTCAATGACCACCCTCTTCTGGCTTGAAAAGTTTCAGCAGAGAGATCTGCAGTCATTCTAATATTCTTCCCTTGGTAGGTAATGGATTTGTTACATCTAGCTGCTTTCAGAATGTTCTCCTTCACATTAACTTTAGTGAAGTTAATTATGATATGCCTGGGGGATGTCTTATTCATATTGAGTCATGCTGGCATTCTGAAACTGTCTGCTATCTGAATTTCAGAATCTCTTGGCATGTCTGGAAAATTCTCTTTCATAATTTCATGGAGAAGGGCCTCTGGGCCTTGTGAGCCCACTTCGTCACTTTCTGGGATTCCAATGAGGCGGATATTAGCCTTCTTCGAATTATCCCCGAGCTCTCAGAGAGAATGATGCGTTTTTGCTCTCCATTTCTCTTCCTCTTTGAGAGTTTGGGAGCGTTCAAAGGCTTTGTCTTCAATGTCAGAAATCCTTTCTTCTGCTTGTTCCACTCTGGTACTGAGGGCTTCTACTGTATTTTTCAGATCTTTGAGGGTTGCAAATTCTCGCTTCAGTGTGTCAAAATCTTTGGTGGTTTTGTCTTTAAATTCATTAAATTCTTGAGACAACTTTTGAATTTCTCCTCGAATTTCTAATTCTGACTTTTGAATTGTTCCTTGAATTTCTAATTCCAAATTCTCCTTCATTCTATTAATCTTGTTTGCAATTCAAATTCTGAATTCGATTTCTGACATCTTGGTCAGCTGTTTATGAATGGGATCTTCAGATACATCTGCCATATCTTTCCTTGGGGGGGGGGGTTTGATCTATTCTGGTTATTCATGTTACCAGAGTTTTCCCACTGATTCTACCCCGTGATTGTTTTACACCATTTGATTTTTCCCCTGGAGCTTTGTTGAGGACCCGTGCAGTGCTATGGCCCGAGAAAATGGAGACCTGTTTTGTGTGGTTGGGCTAAGTGGTTCTGTCTTGTTTTCAGCTGATCTCTGTTTGACCCTAGTGAAACAGTTACTCTGGGTTGAAATCTCAGCTGTGGAGAAATATCAGCAATTAAGTCACCCTGCCCCCCACAGGCAACAATTGGAAAAGGAAAATCAAACCTTCCTACAACCACACACCCAGGGCACCACCTGAATAGTCCTCGGGCGATTGGCTCAGTTCAAAAAGTCCAAATCAATTGTCTCAGTCAACACCTGTCTCAGGTGGGATTGTTTGAAAGGTATCTGGCAACTGGATTGCAGGGGTCTGTTGACTACTCAGGTATGGCTTGCTCCAGTGCTCCGTGGAGTCAGGAGGACCCACCCAGCAAATAGAGTAGTCTGGGAAGGTTGATGCCTCCTTCCCCACCTTGCACCTCTGTCACACCCAGTCACTGATAGCCCTGCAGGGCTGTGTCTCAGTTGCCTCTAGTGAACAGATACTCTAGGGCTTTGCACCTGCCTGAATCATAGGGAAATCTATTTCTGCTCAGCCAGGCCGCTGCACTCTGCCTCTATCTAGCAGGGGGAGGTGAGGCCTGACAACCTCAGGTGCTTGATGGAGGCTGGGGGGTGTTCACTCAGTTCCAGCCCTACCCCTGTTTGATGTTACTGACAGAACAGAACAGATGTACTTTGCGGGAATTTGTTTCTGTCCCGGCTAAATTCCCCTGCAGAAGAGAAGCTGTTTTGAGTTCTTAGAGCCTTCACCTCAGGCCCTATCTTTGCTCCTGCAGGTTTGTATTCAGTTAGCTGTCAGTTCTAGCCACCTCTCTTCCTTTGTCTATAGGCTGATGATCCCCTGAGGGCCGGTTGTGTCTTAGACTCAGTAAAGCGGTCCTCTGGGTCAGCCCTGCCCTGGGAACTTCCTGGGTCTGCATGTGCGTTTCTAGTTCCCGCCCTCCACCCAGGCCGGTACCATCTCAGGCAAACCCTTTACTCACGGGACCAGCGTTTCCCTCCCAGATCTATTCCCTGGTGGTTGCCACCTGAGTAGATGCCCGGCCTCCTCTGGTTGCTCAGGGAGACAGGGGGTGGGGCTTCAGAATATCCGGGAGTGAGCCCTATTGCTGCCAAAAGACGGCTGCTGCTCTGCGCCTTGGGGCACCACCGCTCCAGCGTGGTTTCCTCTGAGCCGACTGTCCTCTCCTCACTCCTGTGCCACAGAGTCAGCACTGACCAGCTGCAGTTTAGGCTCTGTCCACACCCCTCGAGAAATCACTCAAGAATCTGGACTCCAGACCTCAGAGTGAGAATGGAGGGGAGTGCTAGGAGCTCAGAGTTGCAAGTAGGGAATATATACAGTTTTATACAGTTTTATGCCTGGCAGGAGAATGCTGTGGCACCCTAGTAGGGGAGTTAGGTCCAGTTTTTAGAGGGTCTCTCCCACGGAGTGTAGTGGGAGGAACTTTGAACTCTGCCCGTTTGTTTGTGGGGCACTCCGAGCCATTCTCATGGGGGAGGGGACTCCTGTCCACTTGGTGATGGATCTTGTACCTTTTGTTTGTATCCTCGGGGTCGCGGCTGGCCTCAGTGGGGTTGATGTGCGTTCTTCAGCCTTCTCTCTTGGTGCAGCTCTAATCCACCAGGTTACTTGCTAAATTTCTGTCCTTTAACTCTCCTTCTGGATGGTAGCCTCTGTGGAAAGCTGGCTTCAGTCAGCCATCTTGTCTCCACCCCCCCATAAGTTTTATTTTTAATTTCAGATTAATATGAGGGTGCATAGTTTGCTTTTGTAAGGTTAAATTCCGATTTGTATATGTGTGCCATACACCTGTGCAATGTACCTTTTGGGTGGGAACTTACTAACTTGTAAATCTCCCCACTTTTAGATTCTTAAACTTGGCAGCAAAAAAGAAATGTTATCTAAAGATAACTATAGGAGGTGGGCACTAGAGGGCAACAGAGGCAAAGGAATAAAGAACAGCTCCACTAGGCAGCTGACCCAAGGGTGGATGTGCTGCATTTTGTCAGAGGTGCAGAGAATTCTGGGATGCTCCAAGGCTCTCCAGACATCTTCCTGTAGGCCACAGGCCAAAAAAAATCTCTTTTGAGGAGATGCTCAGCAAGCAGGGAGAGCTTGCTTTGTTATTGCCATTCTTTCACTTCAAGTGTAAGGAGTACAGCGTGGGAAGTTAGTCTTAGGAATACCGGGAATGGGAAGAGACACAAACTGTTCAGGAGACTCCAAAAAAAAGAAATCTCTGGAATGAGTTCAGGATTCAAAGCAGCAATGACCTGGCCATCTTGTTGCCTTTTGAAGGGAGTGTCTGCTAGCCCTCATCTTGTGTGATGCTGTCAGATTTAATGGCCTCTGCTATGTGCTTCTTTTGCGATGGCTCCCCCTGTCCTTTTGGCTTCTTTCCCCGCCCTCCTCACCCCCAGATCCCTCACTAAGTTTTGTTCTGAGCTGCTGAATGGTAGTTACTAAGTAGTGATCAGAAAATTGTCTGCCATCCATCTTATTGTAAGTGGCCTATTTTTTTTTTTTTTAACATTTATTTATTTATTCCTAGACAGAGTCTCACTCTGTTGCCCTGGGTAGAGTGCCATGGAGTCCCAGCCCACAGCAACCTCAAACTCCTGGGTTTCAGCAATCCTCTTGCCTCAGCCTCTGTACCACCATGCCTGGCTATTCTTTTTGTTTTTAGAAGAGTGGGGGCCTTGCTCTTGTTCAGGTGGGTCTCAAACTCTTGAGCTCAGGCAATCCACCCACTTCTGCCTCTCAGAGTGCTGGGATTAAAGGCATGAGCCATGGCACCCAGCCAGTAAGTGGCCTTTTTAAAGGACATTGGTCTGCCTTATGTTTTGCCTTCTACAATCAACAGTGTGGGCAGAGGAGCAACAATGACAACAACTTTATGGAAGGGACCACTTTTTTTCTTTTTTTTTTGAGACAGAGTCTCACCATGTCACCCTGGGTAGAGTGCTGTGGCGTCACAGCTCACATCAACCTCAAACTCTTGGGCTCAAGCGATTCTCTTGCCCCAGCCTCACAAGTAGCTGGGACTACAGGCGTCTGCCACAATGCCCAGCTATTTTCTGTTGCAGTTGTCATTGTTGTTTAGCTGGCCTGGGTTAGGTTCAAACCCGCCACCTTCGGTGTATGTGGCTGGCCCTGTAACCACTGTGCTATGGGCGCTGAGCCTGGAAGGGACCACTTTTGAAGGATGAACAGCACTGAATTAATTTCCAAAATATTTGAAAATAAATTAAAAGCACTTGGAACCCATTACCAACCCAGCTAAGTGGTATCAGGCTACATTTCCCTTAACCATCATTCTTTTGGGGTACAAAGCATACAACATCTTCCATTCATTCTGGTTGAAAGGACTTTGAGGCTGACACCTTTGTCTGAGTCTAGATTAGTTCACTTGGATACTGTATGTTCTTGGGTAAGTCGTGAACCCCTCTCGGAGCCTCACTTTTTTTTTTTTGACTGAGTCTCACTATGTTGCCCTGGGTAGAGGGCTGTGGTGTCACAGCTCACAGCAACCTCCAACTCCTGGGCTTAAGCAATTCTCTTGCCTCAGCCTCCTAAATAGCTGGGACTACAGGTGCCTGCCACAATGCCCAGATATTTTTTGGTTGTAGTTGTCATTGCTGTTTGGCAGGCCAGGGCTGGATTCGAGCCTGCCAGCCCTGGTGTATGTGGCTGGCACCCTAGCCACTGAGCTATGGGCGCTGAGCTTCAGAGCTTCACTTTTCAACTCAGTTTTATAATGGGCAATGATCCATACTTTCCTCCCTAACTCAGGTTTGGGATGAACCTGAACTCCCTCCTCTTTTGGATCAGGATCAAAGCTCTTTGTGAGCTGTAGCTGCTGCCTACCCAGTGGCTCTCACCTCATTGATGCATCAGCACCACTGTGGGGATGGAAAGGTCTAGATATCTGGTCCCTCTCCCTGGAGAGTCTGGTCTGGAGCCTAGTGGTGTACTCAGAGTGCTCCATTAGGGATTCTATTGCACATGCTGAATTAAAAACCTCTGCCCAAGATGACATTTTTAGGCTGGGCGTGGTGGCTCATGCCTGCACTTTCAGAACTTTGGGAGGTTGATGTGGAAGGATTCCTTAAGGCCAGGAGTTCAAGAGCACCCTGGACAACCTAGCAAGATCCCATCTCTAAAAAAAAAAAAAAGAAAAGTAGCTGGGGTCAAGGTCAAGCACAAGGGCTCATGCCTGTAATCCTAGCCCTCTGGGAGGCTGAGGTGGGAGGATTCCTTGAGGTCAGAAGTTCAAGACCAATTTGAGCAAGAGAGACACCCTGTCTCTACTAAAAATAGAAAAATTAGCTGGGTGTTGTGGCAGGTACCTGTAGTCTCAGCTACTTGGGAGGCTGAGGCAGGAGGATCGCTTGAACCTAGGAGTTCGAGGTTGCTGTGAGCTGTGATGATGCCACAGCATTCTAACCTGGGTAACAGAATGAGATCCTCTCTCTCAAAAAAAAAGAAAAAAAAATTGAAAGTTAGCTGGGTGTGGTAGCTTTCCCATGTAGTCCCATCCACTTGGGAAGCTGAGGAGGAGGATTGCCCGAGCTCTCGAGTTTGAGGCTGCAGTGAGCCACTGCTGTGCCACTGCATTCCAGCCTGGGAGATAGAGTGAGATCCTGTCTTTAAAAAAAAATGATAGTTTTATTATCAAGGATGGTCAAAGAGAAACTATTTGCGGAGCTGAGGCCATGACTCTTGACCACATTGCTATACCCTGGTCATCATTCTTGGCAGAAACCAGCCTGTACTGAAGTATTGAACTGTGTCAGAGCCCATCTTCTGGAACCTACAAAGACAGACGTCCTAAGGCTAGTGGCCTGGGCAGGCCGTAAGTCAGTGGAGGATGTATAAATGATAAAAGTATGTGCACACCTGAGAGGAGACATTTACCTCTGAAACAGGTTGACGTCCAAGTTCAGGACACACCTGTGAAGGAAAAAATAACCCTAAGGAAGGTCGAGTTGGGATGAAGCTGAGTTCTGACCCTTCCTTTATTGGAAAAAAGGAGTTCCCACATCCCCCCAAGGCCCATCAACTCATCCTTGTAATGAGCTGGCTGAAAAAAACCTGATTTCTGCCCATGAGAACACAGATTACACAAAAATCAATTCCAATTTAAATGCATTCCACCCTTTCCATATTATAGTTGTAGAGCTAATTGTTCCTTATTGTCATATGCTGTAGGGCAGAAAGGCATCATTAAAGAAGTACTAAAAATTCTTTCCATGAAATGGATGGATTTGTGCCAGAGAGGCCACTGGTAAGTTCTCTCTCTGTCTCTCTTTTTTTTTTTCTTTCAGATTTAGGATTTTGTCCTGTCAGCCAGGCTGTAGGGCAATGGTCCTATCATGGCTTAGTGCAGTGTTGAACTCCTGGTCTCAAGTGATCCTCCTGACTCAGCCTCCTGAGTAGCTGGGACCACAGCCTCATGCCACCATGCCTAGCTAATTTTTTAATTTTTTTGTAGAGACAGGGTCTTGCTATATTGTCCAGGATTGTCTCAAACTCCTGGCCTGAAATGATCCTTCCGCCTTGGCCTCCCAAAGTGCTGAGATTACAGGTGTGAGCCACTGCACCTGGCTGGCAAGTTCCTCTTAAGGGGGTTGTTGTGGAGGCAAAAGCTTTTCACAAAGGTTATTTCTGAAAAATACCCTCAAATTTGGAAGAAGACACACTTTCTTTTTTTTTTTTTTTTAATTTTTTCTTTTTTTTATTAAATCATAGCTGTGTACATTAGTATGATCATGGAGCACCATATACTTGGTTCATAGATCGTTTGACACATTTTCATCACACTAGTTAACATAGCTTTCGTAGCATTTTCTTAGTTATTTTGCTAAGACCTTTACATTCCACATTTACTAGGATTCACATATACCCTTGTAAGATGCACCGCAGGTGTAATCCCATTAATCCCCCTCCCTCCACCTACCTCCCCCCTCCCTCCCCTCCCTTTCCCCCTTCTCCCTATTCTTAGGTTGTAACTGGGTTATATCTTTCATGTGAAGGTCCTACATTAGTTTCATAATAAGGGTGAGTACATTGGGTACTTTTTCTTCCATTCTTGAGACACTTTACTAAGAAGAATATGTTCCAGCTCCATCCATGTAAACATGAAAGAGGTAAAGTCTCCATCTTTTTTTAAGACTGCATAATATTCCATGGTGTACATATGCCAAAATTTATTAATCCATTTGTGGATCGATGGGCACTTGGGCTTTTTCCATGACTTAGCAATTATGAATAGGGCTGCAATAAATATTCTGATACAGATATCTTTGTTATGGTGTGATTTTTGGTCTTCTGGGTATATGCCCAGTAGGGGGATTACAGGATTGAATGGCAGATCTATTTTTAGATCTCTAAGTGTTCTCCATATCTCTTTCCAAAAGGAATGTATTAGTTTGCATTTCCACCAGCAGTGCAGAAGTGTTCCCTTTTCTCCACATCCACGCCAACATCTCTGGTCTTGGGATTTTGTGATATAGGCTAGTCTCACTGGAGTTAGATGATATCTCAAAGTAGTTTTGATTTGCATTTCTCTGATGATTAAAGATGATGAGCATTTTTTCATATGTCTGAAGGCCGTGCGCCTGTCTTCTTCAGAGAAGTTTGTCTTCAAGTCCCTTGCCCAGCCTGCGATGGGATCCCTTGTTCTTTTCTTGCCAATGCGTTTGAGTTCTCTGTGGATTCTGGTTATTAAACCTTTGTCGGAGACATAACCTGCAAATATCTTCTCCCATTCTGAGGGCTGTTTGCTTGCTTTACTTACTGTGTTCTTGGCTGTGCAGAAGCTTTTTAGTTTGATCAAGTTCCAGTAGTGTATTTTTGAAGCAGCTTCAATTGCCCGGGGGTCCTTCTCATAAAAAACTCGCCCAACCCAATTTCTTCAAGGGTTTTCCCTGCACTCTCTTCTAGTATTTTTATAGTTTCATGTCTTAGGTTTAAATCTTTAATCCAGTGAGAGTCTATCTTAGTTAATGGTGAGAGGTGTGGGTCCAGTTTCAGTCTTCTACAGGTTGCCAGCCAGTTCACCCAGCACCATTTGTTAAATAGGGAATCTTTTCCCCACTGAATGTTTTTAATTGGCTTGTCAAAGATTAAATAACGGTAATTAGCTGGATTCATCTCTTGGTTCTCTATTCTGTTCCAGACATCTACTTCTCTGTTTTTGAGCCAGTACCATGCTGTTTTGATCACTATTGATTTGTAGTATAGTCTGAGGTCTGGTAGCATGATTCCTCCTGCTTTGTTTTTATTTTTGAGTAATGTCTTGGCTATTCGAGGTTTTTTCTGATTCCATATAAAACGAAGTATTGTTTTTTCAAGATCTTTAAAGTATGACAGTGGAGCTTTAATGGGGATTGCGTTGAAATTATATATTGCTTTGGATAGTATGGACATTTTAACAATGTTGATTCTTCCCAACCATGAGCATGGTATATTTTTCCATTTGTTAACATTCTCAGCTATCTCTTTTCTTAGAGTTTCATAGTTCTCTTTATATAGATCTTTCACGTCCTTTGTTAGATAAACTCCCAAGTATTTCATCTTCTTTGGCACTACTGTGAATGCGATAGAGTCCTTAATTGTTTTTTCAACTTGACTATTTTTGGTATATATAAAGGCTACGGATTTATGAATGTTGATCTTGTACCCTGAGACACTGCTGTATTCCTTGATCACTTCTAAGAGTTTTGTAGTAGAGTCTCTAGTATTTTCCAGATATACAATCATATCATCTGTGAAAAGCGAAAGTTTGATCTCTTCTGACCCTATGTGGATACCCTTGATCGCCTTTTCTTCCCTAATTGCGGTGGCTAAAACTTCCATTACAATGTTAAAGAGCAATGGAGACAATGGGCAGCCTTGTCTGGTTCCAGATCTAAGTGGAAATGATTCCAATTTAACTCCATTCAATATGATATTGGCTGTGGGTTTGCTGTAGATGGTCTCTATCAGTTTAAGAAATGTCCCTTCTATACCAATTTTCTTAAGTGTTCTGATCATGAAGGGATGTTGGATATTATCAAAAGCTTTTTCTGCATCGGTTGAGAGAATCATATGGTCTTTGTTTTTTAATTTGTTTATGTGCTGAATTACATTTATAGATTTACGTATATTGAACCAGCCTTGAGATCCTGGGATAAAACCGACTTGGTCATGATGTATGATTTGTTTGATATGTTGCTGGATTCTGTTTGTTAGAATCTTGTTGAATATTTTTGCATCTATATTCATTAGTGATATTGGTCTATAATTTTCTTTTCTTGTTGGGTCCTTTCCTGGTTTGGGGATCAGGGTGATGTTTGCTTCATAGAACATGTTGGGTAGTCTTCCTTCTTTTTCTACCTTTTGGAACAGGTTGAGTAATATAGGTACTAATTCCTCTTTAAAGGTTTGGTAGAATTCAGATGTGAAACCATCTGGTCCCGGGCTTTTCTTTTTGGGGAGATTTTGTATGGTTGATGTTATTTCCGAACTTGATATGGGCCTGTTCAACATTTCCACTTGATTTTGGTTAAGTCTCAGAAGGTGAAGTGCTTCCATGTAACTGTCAATTTCCTTCAGATTTTTGTATTTCTGAGAGTAAAGTTTCTTGTAATATTCATTAAGGATTTTTTGGATTTCTGAGGAGTCTGTTGTTATTTCGTCTTTGTTATTTCTGATTGATGAGATTAGAGATTTTACTCTTTTTTTCCTGATTAGGTTGGCCAAAGGTTTATCTATTTTGTTGACCTTTTCAAAAAACCAGCTTTTTGATTTATTGTTCTGTTGTATTATTCTTTTGTTTTCAATTTCATTTAGTTCTGCTCCGATTTTGGTTATTTCTTTTCTTCTACTGGATTTGGGGTTGGAGTGTTCTTCCATTTCCAGTCTCTTGAGATGTCCCATTAAGTTGCTTACTTCCTCTCTTTCCGTTCTCCTGAGGAAGGCTTGCAGTGCTATAAATTTCCCTCTTAGAACTTTTTTTTTTTTTGTAGAGACATTGTCTCATTTTACCGCCCTGGGTAGAGTGCCATGGCGTCACATGGCTCACAGCAACCTCTAGCTCTTGGGCTTACATGATTCTCTTGCCTCAGCCTCCCGAGTAGCTGGGACTACAGGCGCCCGCCACAATGCCCGGCTATTTTTTTTGTTGTTGTTGTTGCAGTTTGGCCGGGGCTGGGTTTGAACCTACCACCCTCAGTATATGGGGCCGGTGCTCTACTCACTGAGCCACAGGCGCCGCCCGAAGACACACTTTCGTGAGCTGCTGTAGGTTCTTTAAACAATGGTTGAACAGGTCAATTCAATGTGATAGGCCAGAGAAGATTGTTCTAAGGAAATGTTTTTTACCTGTTTTTACCTCACGGCACACTTGAACTTATAGTAAAACTTTTGCGGCACACTTAAATTATGTTGATCAAAAAAAGGAGTTAAAAAAAGAATATACTTACCGTTGTTTGAACTTATTTTGAAAATAATTTAATGAACGATCTTTAAAAATTTCTGTAGCACATGGCCAGGTGCTGCAGTTCATGCCTGTAATCCCAGCACTCTGGGAGGCCATGGCGGGTGGATTGCTTGAGCTCAGGAGTTTGAGACCAGCCTAACCAAGAGTGAGGACCCCCCCCTCCACTAGAAAAGACTAGCTGGGTGTTGTAGTGGGCACTTGTAGTCCCAGCTACTTGGGAGGCCGAGGCAAGAGGATCACTTGAGCCAAGAGTTTGAAGTTGCTGTGAGCTATGATGCCATAGCGCTCTACCCCGGGCAGCAGAGTAAGATTCAGTCTCAAAAAAAAAAAATATTTTGAAAAATGTCATTTGCTTTTGTGGTTTAAAATGTTATAACTTGAAGTTCCTGAAGACGTCGTTGTTGGTGTGTGCCAAAGCATTTGTGTAAAAGGGCAGAACTCATAAGAAAGGTCAGAATAGGACAGGGTTAGTTTCTTTTTTTTTTTGTGGTTTTTTGGCCAGGGCTGGGTTTGAACTCACCACCTCTGGCATATGGGATAGGCACCCTACTCCTTGAACCACAGGCACCACTGGGTTAGTTTCTTTATTCTTTTTTCTTCAGGTATATGAGGGTAATACTCTTCATGTATTAAGAGTCATCAACTAAGAGATATTGCATGAAAAATTAGGAAAGTGATATAATTGGCTGTACATTAACTTGTTTTAGTATAATTTTTTTTTTTTTGTAGAGACAGAGTCTCACTGTACCACCCTCAGGTAGAGTGCCGTGGCGTCACACGGCTCACAGCAACCTCTAACTCTTGGGCTTACGCGATTCTCTTGCCTCAGCCTCCTGAGTAGCTGGGACCACAGGCGCCCGCCACAACGCTCGGCTATTTTTTTGTTGCAGTTTGGCCGGGGCTGGGTTTGAACCCGCCACCCTCGGCATATGGGGCCAGCACCCTACTCACTGAGCCACAGGCACCGCCCTGTTTTAGTATAATTATCTTTTGTTTAGGTCATTAAGTAAAACTTTACTGAAATATAATTCACATACCATACATTTCCCTTCCATCCTTTTTTCCTCCCTCCCTTCCTCCCTTCTGTCCTCTCTCCTTCTCTCGGCTCCTTGTCTCCTTCTGTCTTTCTCTTTCTTTCTTGACAGGGCCTTACTTTGTTACTCAGGCTGGAGTGCAGTGGTGTGATCCCACTTCACTGTAGCCTTTAACTTTTGGACTCAAACTATCTTCCTTCCTCGCCTCCCAAGTAGCTGGGATTGTAGGCATGAGCTACAGTGCTTGGCCTCTTTTTCTTTCTTTTTATTAAATCAATTCATTTGTTTGAATCAGAATCTAGCAAAATATTGCATTTGGTTGATAGTCCTCTTAAGTCTCTTTTCACTTACAAGTTGCCTCTTCCTCTTTTTTATTGCATTTTTTTTAAAAGAAATTGAATTATTTGCCTTGCAGAATTTCCCCAAGGTAATTTTTATTTATTTTTAGTAGCAGCCCAACGTAGGAGGTTGAATGGAGTTTGGAGTGTGGATTTTGGAAAGCTGTGCATATCTTTGGCTTGAAACCTGGCTCTGTCTCTTACTTGCCCTTCTCTGGCAGTGTCAATGTCCTCTCCTATAAAACAGGCACAGAAGTGGTTAGATAATGTGTAGAAAGTGCATGGCACACACAGGGGCCTCAATCAATCCTCCTCCTTTTTTTTTTTTTTTTTTTTTTGAGGCAATGTCTCACTCTGTTGCCCTGGGTGGAGTGCCATAGCCTTATAGCTCACAGTAAGCTCAAACTCTTGGGCTCAAGTGGTCCTTTTGCCTCAGCCTGTGGAGTAGCTGGGACTCCATACAGGTGTCCACCACGATACCCAGCTAGTTTTTCTATTTTTAGTAGTCACAGGGGTCTCACCTCTTGCTTGGGCTGGTCTCTAACTCCTGAGCTCAGGCGATTGACCCATCTCAGCCTCTCAGACTTTTTAAGATGCATTTATTTTATTTTATATATATTTTTGGAGACAGAGCCTCAAATCCCTGGGTATAGTGCCACGGCGTCAGCTCACAGAAACCTCTAACTCCTGGGCTCAAGCAATTCTCCTGCCTCCGCCTCCCAAGCTGA
This sequence comes from Nycticebus coucang, assembly GCF_027406575.1. Taxonomy (NCBI): domain Eukaryota; kingdom Metazoa; phylum Chordata; class Mammalia; order Primates; family Lorisidae; genus Nycticebus; species Nycticebus coucang. Next base: position 151,903,312 of record NC_069781.1, on the reverse strand, counting down.
GACTACAGGCGCCCACCACAACACCCGGCTATTTTTTTGGTTGCAGCTGTCATTGTTGTTTGGCGGGCCAGGGCTGGATTTTAATCTGCCAGCTCAGGTGTATGTGGCTGGAGCCTTAGCCACTTGAGCCCCAAGCGCTGAGCTTTTATTTTATTTTTTCATTTTTTATTTTTTTTTTGAGGCAGAGTCTCACTTTATCACCCTTGGTAGAGTACTGTGGCATCATAGCTCACAGCAACTTTAAACTCTGGGGCTCACCAATCCTCTTGCTCAGCCTCCCCAGTAGTGGGGACTATATGCACCGGCCACAAGACCCAGCTATTTTTAGAGATGTGGTTTGCTGTTGCTCAAGCTGGTTTTGAACTCCTGAGCTCAAGTGATCCACATGCCTTGGCCTCCAGAGTGCTAGGATTACAGATGTGAGCCACCGCACCTGGCCTTAAGTGCATTTAAAAAAAAAGAGAGAGAATTTAGAAGAGGATAATATTTAATGCAGATGAAAACATTTGGTATTACTAGAGAATATTCAGGCATTGTGAGACTTAGAGGGAGGAATATATTTTTGTGTAGAGGGCACTCAAATGTTACCACAGAGGTGATCTTTGCATGAGAGCTGAAATTACCTGTCTGTAATTCATCCATCTGTCCATTTATTCATCATCATCCACCCATCCATCTCTCCATCCATTAATTCATGCATCAGCCAACATTCATCTCCTTTGTGGTTAAACAGACAAAGCCCCTGGTATCTGTTTTCAATTAGGTCTAATGCCCACATGGACCCTTAACTCCACTCAACACCTGTTTGCAGCCTGAGTGTGAATCCAGATGCCTCTGGGTGACAGAGAAAAGAGATGATACTGCTCCCTCCACACCAACCCTGGACTCCGCAATTTTCCATCACATGTTCAGAATATAGCTTCCTTTCACGGCTGCTTAATTATTATGGCTTAGAAGACCATAATACTAAATTAAAGTGAAATGTAATTGCCCTGCAAGTTTTCACACTGCCAGAATTCAGCTGATAACAACAGGATTCTGTGAACATCTCCAAGTAAGAATTTGCTGTTGGTGACGAGGGGAAGAAAGAAACAAAACTCTTTTTTCCACATTTGCCCTGCAGTCAGGCTGACACAACAGAAATGGAAAACGATCGGCATAGGCATAAAATTCTACGACAAAAGGAAACTTGTGAAATAGAAAAATAGATTTCTCGGGGGGAAAAACATAACTTCCCTTGACAACACTGTATTTAGGAAAAGAATTCTGTAGCTTGAGGATATTAAGGTCATTAAAAGCAGTAGGCTATTTTGGGGGTGGTAGGGAGATGGGGGCTCTTACTAACCCCCTCCCCAAACATTCTCCTTCAAATTCATATTAAAGTTAATCATCAATGGGAAGCCAGAAATGATATTGGAAAATCATTATTTTACAAACGGAAACTATTATAATTTAAAAGGGTGCAAATGAAACCATACATTTTCAGAAGGAGATCAATGAAAACCACTTTATTAGAAAATATAAATCACTTTTTAATTTCAGATGCAACAAGAAAAGAACTCATTTTTTCTGTTTCATTGAAATTGATTGGTATACCTGCGGAGAAAAGCAGCTTTATCATCTCGTTATCAGCCAATTAATATGCAGGTCTAAATGTGAATACTATTCCAGTTAACTAGAAATGGATGATTTTATTGAAGTCTTAATAGACTAGGAAAAACTGCCTTCCACCCTGCTAAATGAGGTCAGTTGAGAAAAAAAAAATCAGAAGTGCATTACTTGGGATGGGTGAAATCTGAAACAATTTCTCTAACTCTTCAGACCACAGACGAAGGAAGGCAAAATGAAAGCAGAGGAAACTGTTAGTGGAAGAAAAATTAGAATACTGAGTGTTTTTGTAATTGAAAAAGAGAACTATTTGGGTTTGATTCCAAAGTCTGACACTCTCCCTATTCAACATTTGACAGTCCTTAGGTCTTAGCTTTATCTCTATTTTATTTTATTTTATTTTGAGACAGAGTCTCACTATGTTGCCCTCAGTAGAGTGCTGTAGCATCACAGCTCACAGCAACCTCAAATTCTTGGGCTCAGGTGATCCTCTTGCCTCAGCTCCTGAGTAGCTGGGACAACAGGTGCTCGCTACAATGCCTAGCTATATTTTTACTTTTTTTTTTTTGAGAGAGAGTCTCACTCTGTTGCCCAACCTAGAGTGCTGTGGTGTCAGAGCTCATAGCAACCTCAAACTCCTGGGCTCAAGTAATCCTCCTGCCTCCTGAGCAACTGGGATTACAGGTGCCCACTACAATGCCCGGCTCATTTTTAGTAGAGATGGGGTCTTGCTTTTGCTCAGGCTGATCTCAAACTCCTGAGCTCAAGTGGTCCTCTCACCTTGGCTTGCCAGAGTGCTAGGATTGCAGACATGAGCCACCTGGCCCTCATGTCTATTTTTTTTTTTTTTTTTTTTGAGACAGAGCCTCAAGCTGTCACCCTGGGTAGAGTGCTGTGGCATCATAGCTCACAGCAACCTCCAACTCCTGGGCCCAAGCGAGTCTCCTGCCTCTGCCTCCCAAGTCGCTGGGACTACAGGTACCCGCCACAATACCCAGCTATTTTTTGGTTGCAGTCGTCGTGGTTGTTTGGTGGGCCCGGGCTGGATTCGAACCCACCAGCTCAGGTGTGTGTGGCTGGCGCCTTAGCCGCTTGAGCCACAGGCACTGAGCCCCTCATGTCTATTTTAATCACAGGTCAAGCTGAATTGCAAAATAAATGAGTCTATTTACCACTCTCTCTTTTTTTCCATCCTGTGCCCATTTTCTGCCCTGAGATGTCCTCCATGACAACCCTAAACCTAGCATCCTTGAGTTATTTTTACCTTTTATCTATCAAACAGCTAAGTGCCTTTGGGATGAACTAATTCACACTGAGGAACAACTGACTAATAGGCTCAAAGTGTTACCATTTTCAAGAATAAAGCAGAGGTTGGCAGAATAATATGATAGAGAGTGGGAGGTACCAGCCTTCATTCCTCTCTTTAAAAAAAGAAAAAAAGGGCGATGCCTGTGGCTCAATGGGTAAGGCGCTGGCCCCATATAGCAAGGGTGTCAGGTTCGAACCCAGCTCTGGCCAAACTGCAAACAAATAAACAAAAATAGCTGGGCGTTCTGGTGGGCACCTGTAGTCCCAGCCACTAGGGAGGCTGAGGCAAGAAAATTGCCTAAGTACAGGAGTTGGAGGTTGCTGTGAGCTGTGATGCCATGGCACTCTACCAAGGGTGATAAAGTGAGACTTTGTTTCTAAAAAAAAAAAAAAAAAGCCAATACACTGGGGCCAGGTGCAGTGGCTCACGTGTGTAATCCCAGCACTCTGGGAGGCCAAGGTGGGGGAATCTCTTGAGCTCAGAAGTTTGAGGCCACCCTGAGCAAGAACAAGACCTTTTCTCTACTAAACACAGAAAAACTAGCCAGGTATTGTGGCAGGCACTTGTAGCCTCAGCTACTGGGGAGGCTGAGATAAGAGGATCACCTGAACCCAAGAGTTTGAGGTTACTGTGAGCTATGATGATGCCTTGGCACTCTAGCTTGGGCAACAGATGGAGACTCTGTCTTAAAAAATAAAAAATTAAGGCTCAGTGCCTGTGGCTCAAGCGACTAAGGCGCCAGCCACATACACCTGAGCTGGTGGGTTCGAATCCAGCCCGGGCCCGCCAAACAACAATGACGGCTGCAACCAAAAAATAGCCGGGCATTGTGGTGGGTGCCTGTAGTCCCAGCTACTTAGGAGGCAGAGGCAGGAGAATTGCTTGAGCCCAGGAGTTGGAGGTTGCTGTGAGCTGTGATGCCATGGCACTGTACCCAGGGTGACAGGTTGAGGCTCTGTCTTAAAAAAAAAAAAAAATTAAAAATAAAACTCATAGCTCGGTGCCCGTAGTACAGTGGTTACTGGGCCAGCCACATACACTGAGGCTGGCAGGTTTGAACCCAGCCAGGGCCAACCAACCAACAATGACAACTATAACAAAAAATAGCTAGGCATTTCATCTTTGTTTTTGCTTCTTTTAAAATTGCTCTCATTTACCATTTGTATGTATTTTATCCAATCTTCTGGAAAAAAATCTTTAATTATATTTTTGTTCCTAAAATAAACAAAATTGCTAGGTGTTGTGGCTGGGTACCTGTAGTCCCAGCTACCTGGGAGGCTGAGGCAAGAGAATCTCTTAAGCCCAAGAGTTTGAGGTTGCTGTGAGCTGTGACACCATGGCACTTTACTGAGGGTGACACAGTGAGACTCTGTCTCAAAAACTAACTAACTAACTAACTAACTAACTAACTAACTAACTAACTATAAAACCCACAGAAACAACTAAGTCTTAGGTTATCCATGACTGAAAGTAGCCCTTGAAGGGCTCAAGAGTCCAATTAAGAACCTATGGAGCAAAAAATAGAGAATAACTGTCCAGAAAAGATCACCAAGTAGATGGGCACAACTGAAACATCTGGAGAGGGCTAAGAACAGAGATGAATGGTGGGGGCTGCCAGTGTTAGCCACACAGCAGGTGCCACTGCAATCCCTAGAGACAAAAGGCTGCAGAGGATCCAGGAAGCCTTTGCCACTGAGGACCTCAACGGTCCCTACAACAGCTGCAAATCCCTGCAGCTTTCACAGTGGAGCTCCCTTCAGTGTTCATCAGTGAGGACCTCAGCAGCCTGGTTCAGAGCAAGTACTGGCAGTTTTTGCTACTGTGGTAACCTATAGCCATTGCTGCTGCAAACTTCTTGGAGAGGGAGATGCTGCTGCACCTTTCTCCCTAAGAAAGAGACACTATTGTGCTTCCCCAGGACTGAACACACCCCATCCCAAGGCTATGTGTGCCCTGTATCCTGGAGCTGTGGCCACTGTGCACCTGCTCTGGAGCCACCACTGCTATGAGATAGCCCGTGTCTCAGATCCTGAAGCCCGGGTTCTACACATGAGCTTCACGCTTCAGATCAACATCTGTGGCTGCTCCATGGGCGCTGCACATTAGATACTAGTGCTGCTTCCACATTGAGCACACCCATGAGCTGGACCCTGTGCCAAGTGGGATCTGCTGGGCTACAATTTCCTCCATGGGAGAAAAAGAGACCAGGAGCACTATGGAAGCTTTCACCACTGAAAACCCCAGTATACCCATACCCTTGGCTGCTAAGGACCCCTCAGTCTTTACTAATATGGGGGCCTGGGTCCCTACAACCTTTGGCAGGATCTGCACTGAGGGCAGTTGATGTGAGAAAAAACTCAGACTCAGTTATCTCAGGTGAGATAAGCCATGGGAGCCTGCGAGAGGCATACACTATAGCTAGCAGCATCTAGCCAGGACAGCAGTGGCCCATTCTCCCATGGGTCTCTTTATATTCAGTCAAAACCCATAAATCATGTTGACAACATAAAGGATAAAGTTAATTTTAGTTATTCAAAGCAAAGTGCTCTAAGGAATCATTAACCATCAGAAGAAGGGAAACAAAAGAAAGGGAATCATGTAAGCGCATCATGTGATTACAACATACATTTTACAAATTAAGGGGTAAAGTTTCCTAACTGGCTCCAGTGATTGCTATCTATACCTCGGCAGGCCTCAGGCGATAGTAATCTTTAGTTGCTAAGTATTCTGTTCTCAGCCACAAAATATCAGTCAGGCCATCTGCAGCACCTGGAAGGGCAGAATCCTGGACTTTGGTCAGATAGGATCTATGGAATGCTAGCCCTGAGCTGCCGGGTGCCAGAGATCCTGTTTTTGAGGGCCCTGGTCCTTTGGACCCTTCCCCGAAATGCCTGGCCTAAACTCTACTACAAACCTAGCTCCCACATACTAACACTAACTTCAGGTGAGAGAACTGAAGAAACTATGCAGTTGTGGCCTCACCAAACCTGTAACTTATGCACCCCTAACATCCACCCACAGGTGAAGGTCTTCCCCACTAAATCCAGTTGGTAAAGCCTGGCAGAGGTGACAGCTCTATCAAATGCACAAATATCAATGCAAGGCAATAAGAAACAAAAAAATCAAGGAATTATGGCACCACCAAATGAACACAATAACATTCCAGTAACCAACACTAAAGAAATGGAGATATATAAAAGTGCCTAACAAAGAATTCAAAATAGTTGTATTTTGGAAGCTCAGCGTGCTCCAAGAGAACATAGATAGACACTTTAACAAAATTGGAAAAATAATACATTAGCAAATAAGAATTCCAGTTAAGAGACAGAAATCATGACAAATGAAGTAAATCTAAGGGGGGAAAATGGCTAGAAATCATAAAAAAATAAGTAAATGGAAATTTTGGAGCTAAAGAATGCAATTAATGAAATGAAAAATGTATTGACCCCAGACTTGATCAAGCAGAGGACAGAATCTGTGTTCTCATAGACAGATCATTTGAAAATATATAGTCAGGAGAGAAAAAAGAAAAAGAATGAAAATATCGTGTGGGGCTTATGGGACACCATCAATGTTAGAGAGCTAACATTCACATTATAGAATCAAGAAGAAGAGATTGAGAAAGGCTCAGAAAGTTTATTTAGAGACATAACTTCCCAAATTTGAGGAAAGACATAGACATTCAGCTACATGAAGCTGAAAGATTTCCAATCAGGTTAAACCCAAAGAAGAGTTCACCAAGACATATTATAATCAACCTGTCAAAAATCAAATACAAGTCCATCTGCAGACACTGCTATGGTGGATGCAGCCAGCCAGGTGCTCCTGGGCTCTGGTCTTACTTCTCATGTATGTAACAGTGCTTATCCAGGTGGGATATAAGCCTCTTCCTCCAATAAGACAAAAAGTTGTGGGGCAGCAAGTATGTCAACTTTCTGGTCTCTTTTGTTATGCTATCATGTGAAAAACATCGATGGGAGACATGGGTTGTTCACAGGCTTAATGCCACAACTGTGTTTTGGAGTTCTTGGAACTGTGCTCCACAGTAAAGTTTTACAGCATTACCATGAGTGTGATAAGATTGAGGAGTTAGGACCTGAAAGAAATCTGATCTTTCTGTCACTGAGTTAGCAAGGGGACAGCTCAAGAGATGATTGCTTGTTTTGCTGCTACCTTCATTACAAATCTTCTTCATGTGAACACACTGAGATCTAGGGTACAATTCATTGGCAGAGAATCCAAGGCCTGTGGACTTTGTGACTCCATAGTAACCCTCCACTGGGAAGAGGCCATCCTGGGATTTTTTTTTTTTTGTAGAGACAGAGTCTCACTATACTGCCCTCGGGTAGAGTGCCTGGTGTCACACGGCTCACAGCAACCTCTAACTCTTGGGCTTACGCGATTCTCTTGCCTCAGCCTCCCAAGCAGCTGGGACTACAAGCGCCCGCCACAATGCCCAGCTATTTTTTGTTGCAGTTTGGCCGGGGCTGGGTTTGAACCTGCTACCCTCGGCATATGGGGCCGGCGCCCTACTCACTGAGCCACAGGTGCCGCCCCATCCTGGGATTTTTTTAATAGGGCTTATTTCTTACCCTCTAGGTGACATCTTTTCTTTGTGGCTCTGTAATTCACTGGCTCACCTCATCAATACCTATGCACTGAATTGTGGAGTTCCCACCATGAATGAAATACAGGCCTATTCCCGAACTGTCACAGGACTTTTTTTTTAACAGTATGTTGACCTATCCCTTTGTGCTTGTCTCTAATCATACAGTTGTCAACAATGGCATGCTTGCTGGGGAATCCCCTTTTTACTCCCCAAGGTATGTGGTGTACTTCCTGGATAGATTGCTGGTGCATGCTACAAAAGAGAAAATACCAATTGAGGAAATCTTCCTTGGCTGGAAGGTCTTCTTCAGGAAGACTTATTATTGTGATCTGAGAATGTGAATTTGAATATATGAGGGAAGGACAGTGACATTTCTATAGTCCCAGATGCACAGAATTATGGAAGAGAGTGCTGATTTCTATACCACATGACATGCTTTTAAAATAATCATTTAATATTGGGACAAAAATCAAAGAGAAAGAATTTTGAATGCTGTAAGAAAAAAGAAGTTTCTTACATGTAAGGAAATCCTTATACATGAATGACAGCCACATAAAGCTGTCAGTGAATTTCATAGTAGAAATTTTACAGGCCAGGAAGGAATAGGATGATATATTTAAAGTGCTGAAAGAAAAAATTGCCAACCAAAATACTTTACCTGGGCTCAGTGCCTGTAGCTCAGTGAGTAGGGTTCTGGCCACATACACTGAGGCTGGCAGGTGGGAGCCCAGCTTGGGCCTGCTAAACAACGACCATGTCAACAAAAAAAGGCAGGCACTGTGGTGGGCACATGTAGTCCCAGCTACTTGGGAGGCTGAGGTGAGAGAATCACTTAGGCCCAAGAGTTTGAGATTGCTGTGAGTTGTGACACCATAGCACTCTACTGAGGGTGACGTAGACTGTCTCAAAACAAACAAACAAAACCCTCCAAAATACTTTACCTGGCAAAGCTGTCTTTCAGAAATGAAGGAGAGTTAAAGCTTTTCCCAGACAAACAAAAGCTGAGGGAGTTCATCACCATTAGACCTGCCTACAAGAAATGTCAAAGGGAGTTCTTCAAGCTGGAATGAAAGAATGCTAATTAGTAACATGAAAACATAAAAGTATGAAATTCACTGGTAAAAATAAGTGTAGAGTCAAATTCAGAATACTTAGTGACATCAGAGTGATGTGTAAATCACTTGTGAACTCTTAATATGAAGGTTAAAAGACAAAAGTATTAAAAATAATTGTAGCTAAAATAATTTGTTAATGGACATACAGCACGAAAAGATGTAAATTATGACATTATAAATATCAAATGCGTATGTATGGGATAAAAGTGTAGAGTTTTCTATGTGGTTGAAGTTGTTATTAGCTTAAAATAGACTTTTATAATCATAAATTGTTTAAAGTAAGCTTCATGGTAACCACAAATAAAAACTCTATAGCAGGCTGGGCGTGGTGGGTCATGCCTGTAATCCTAGCACTTGGGAGGCTGATGTGGGTAGATTGCTTGAGCTCAGGAGTTTGAGATGAACCTGAGCAAGAACAAGACCCCCATCTCTACTAAAAATAGAAAAACTAGCTGGGTGCTGTGGCAGGTACCTGCAGTCTCAGTTATTTGGGAGGCTGAGGCTGCTGCAAGAGGAGCATGGCAAACCCAGGAGTTTGAGGCTGCTGTGAGCAAAGATGTGCCAAGGCACTCTACCCAGGGTGACAGAGTGACACTGTCTCTCTCTCTCTCTCTCTCAAAAACAAAAACAAAAACAAAAACAAAAACAAAAACTTTATCTTTGGTGTAGTAGATACACCAAAGATAAAGAGATCAAAGCATACAAAAAATTTATCAAATCAGAAAGGAATTCAAGAGAGGAAATTACAAAAAAATCAACAAAACAGCCAGAAAACAAATAGCAACATAACAATTATAAGTCCCTACTTCTTCATAATCACCTTGAATGTAAATGAATTAAATTCTCCAATAAGAAAACAGAGTGGCTGAGGGAATTGAAGAAACAAGATGCAATGATGTTGCCTACAAGACACTTAGTTCAGATTTAAGGACACACATACGCTGAAAGTAAGGGATGGAAAAAGGTAGTCCACGCAAATGGAAACCAAAAGAGAGCAGGGCTCATTGAGCTTTTATCAGATAAAATAGACTTTAAGTCAGAAACTCTCAAGAGAAACAAAAAGTCACTATATAATGATAAAAAAATAAATCCATCAAAAGAATATAATAATTGTAACTATATATGCACCCAACATTAGAGCTCCTAAATATATAATGTAAATATTAATTGATGTGAAGGGAGAAATAATAATAGGAAAGTTCAATATACTACTTTTAGCAATGACTAGATCACCTGGAAAGAAAATCAGTGAAGAAATATTGGACTTGAACTATACTTTAGACCAAATGGTTGTTGTACAGCACACAAAAACATGCAACAACGATAATGAACGCCACTCAGCAAGACATCGCCACATGTTAACATGGAGACAGCTGTGAGACCCTGGTCTACCAAGGTTGTGAAACAGCATCGAGAGTTGTTTGTGGAGTGCGGTCAATGTAAGCACACCATGGCGAGTTTGTAAACTTAATTGTCAGATCTCTTATCTGTGTGTGTGTGTCTTTTTATGAAAACGCCACATTGTACACATTTAATATATGCAATTTTTATGTGTCAATTATATCTCAATAGAACTGGGGAGAAAAAGGAAAATAAATAAAGTAGGGGTTGGCAAACTTTTTCTGTAAAGGGCCAGCTAGTAAAATACTTTCAGCTTTGCAGGTCACAAAATCTCTTCTGTTGTGTGAAAGCAGCCAAGAGCAGAAAAGAAACAAATGGCATGGCATTGTTCTGATAAAACTTTATTTACAAAGTAGGAAGTGAGATGAAGTTGGCCTGTGAGCTTTAGTTTGCCAAACCCTTACCTAAAGCAATGGGGCTATAATGCTGGAATGTCAGATGTCAAAGAAGAGACACAGGGAGAGATTATTTTTTATGAGATTATTGGACTTCAGTTGGTCAGAAGACCTCTTTGGCATCCTTAACCTACTTTTGATTTTCTTGAAATTCACTAGTTCATTTATTTATTCATTCATTAATTACTTAAGCCATTGATTGAAAAATGCACATTCCATCTGTCGGGATTTCTGTGCACAAGAATAGTCATTGCTATTGCTGTCCCTTGCTAACACTCCTTTTGATGTCTTCAAGTGAGGCACCTTCTTTTTTTTTGCTTTTTGTTTTAGTTTTTGGCTGGGGCTAGGTTTGAACCCGCCACCTCCGGCATATGGAGCTGGGGCCCTACTCCTTTGAGCCACAGGCGCCACCCGTGAGGCAACTTCTGATAGAGCCACTTTCTATGGAATTAGGAATGACTTATCTCAAGTGCAAGAAATATATTGCTGCTGCAATGTGCTCTCAGAACGTTATAACTATGTATAATATTTTAAGACCCATTTCCTATGCTCAAATTAGTAAGAAGAGATCAATATGAATTTTGTCTTCCAAGATAGTTACTTGGAACTCTTACTACTTTCAAAATATTGCTATTACTCTGAAAAATTTTTAAATTCCAGAGCATATGGAATGTTCTTTTAAAGATTTTTTTCTCATTTATAAATGCAATATATTATGTTAGAGAATTTTTAGAAAACAAAGAAATGGAGATTACATTATATATAATCCTAACATGTCCTAACATTGGTTGGGACTAAATGTGGCAAGTGCCTAGCAGGAACCTGGCACTTAGGTACTCAGAAAGAGTTTGCTCAATGAATGAATAAATATGCAATGTCTTTCTTTTGAAAATCTAATGAGTAGTAAATATTTATCCTTTAAGGGTAGATTTCATTCCTGGAAATAAGTCATTTTTTTTGAGACAGAGTCTCACTATGTTACCGTTGGTAGAGTGCTGTGGTGTCACAGCTCACAGCAACCTCAAACTCTAGGCCTTAAGCAATTCTCTTGCCTCAGGCTCCTAAGTGGCTGGGACTATAGGTGCCCGCCATAATGCCTGGATATTTTTTGTTATAGTTGTCATTGTTGTTTAGCAGGCCCAGGCTGGGTTCAAACCCATCAGCCCTGGTGTATGTGGCTGGTGCCCTAAAAACTGAACTATGGGTGCCGAGCCATCAAAAGTCATTTTAAGTCATCACACAGTGAATTACTGATATATGTATGACACTGTTCCTGAACATAAATGAGATTTGACTCTAAAATAACAGGATCACATGGGTTGGTGGTTAGAGGGTTTGGATTCTAGTCTCTACTTTGACATTACATGCCCTAATCTTGGGGAAGCCCATTTACCTACCCATCTATCCATCCATCCATTGCCCATTCATCCATCCCTCCATCCATCCATTTATACATCTTTTGGTCCATCCATCCATCCATCCATCATGGCAAACAGGCGAGACATGGTCTCTGTCTTTTGGAGTTTACAGTCTAGGAAGAGAGTAGATTTTGATTCTTCTCTGAGGGTGAGGTGGGGCAAGGTCAGGGACACTTAATGTAAAAACTAAAGGACCTCAATTTCCTCGTCTGTAAACCAAGCTGGATGAGCTGGATGTTTTTCAAGACCCTGTCCAGATCTGACATGGCATGGCTATAGTTTTATTGTTGCTCTTGATCAGAAAGCGATTTTTGAAACAAATTAGTTTTGCCTGTGGGTTGAAGTGTTGTAGATTTGGCCTACAGTTTTTTAGGGGGAGTAAGCATGCTAAGAGCTCCTTTTTGAATGTCTCTCCTTTGGTGCTCAAGGGACAAACTTCAGGAAAGTTTCTGACTGGCAGTGGGTATATTGTATCCAGCCCTGTTGGTGGCTGCATACAAACATTTCTCACATCAGTTAAGGGGCTGCTGAGCATTCTCTTACCATGGTTGTCATAAGTGGTGCTTAGATGTTAGTCAGATGGCCTCTTTTCAACAGCCCGGGGTTAAATCTAATACTGACCACTGGTCTGAGTGCTTAGAGGTGGCCACACAGCTTTGACCTTCTTATTCAAATGGTGCAGGTAGAGTTGCAATCTTTAGACATTATCCCTACCTTTCTCTATACTTAATGAGTCTCGTTTTTGACAAATTGTGTAGATGACAGAATTATTTTGGCTTTGTGTACCTGCGGCCTTGGTTTCACAAGAGCCTCACCAGTCACAGTAGCTGTGAGTTTGGGCACATTGTTTATCTTTCTAGGACTCAGTTTCCCAATGTTTATAATGAAAGGGTTCAGTTAGACCATCATGACCTAGTATGTAGATCATGATGGTCTAATACTTACACCACTAAAGTTCTTCAATTCTAGAAATGACCTCAAATGGCCATTGCCCATTTTCCCATTTCAGAAGCATCTTAGAAAATAGGGTGGAAGTTCAGAATGTCTCAGTGTCAGGCCTGGACATTCAGTATAATTTTTAAATTAGTTTTTTGAATTTTTTTTTTTTTTTTTTTTGCAGTTTTTGGCTAGGGCTGGGTTTGAACTCATCACCTCCAGTATATGGGGCTGGTACCCTACTCCTTGAGCCACAGGCGTCACCCCTAAATTAGTTTTTTTTTATTTAATTTTTTTATTGTTGGGGATTCATTGAGGGTACAAGAAACCAGGTTACACTGATTGCATTTGTTAGGTAAAGTCCCTCTCACAATCGTGTCTTGCTTTAAATTAGTTTTTAAAAAGCTATTTATAAAAGTAACGCAGAAAATTTGGAAAACAAATAACAGCAATACTAAACACACACACACACAGTCATGAGTTGCTTAACAATGGGGATACATGCTGAGGAATGAATGCATCATTACCCAATTTCATCATTGTGTGAACATCATAGGGTGTATTTACTTACACAAACCTACCCTGTTTCCCTGAAAATAAGACATCCTCCAAAAATAAGACCTACTCACAGGAAAGATAAGACGTCCCCTGAAAATAAGACCTAGCGCATCTTTGGGAGCACACCTTAATATAAGACACTGTCTTGGGGAAATAGGGTAGATGGTACAGCCTACTACAAACCTAGGCTATATGGTACAGGCCATTGCTCCAGGCTACAAATCTGAACAGCAGGTTACTGTACTGAATGCCATAGGCAGCTGTAACACAATGGTAAGTATTTGTGTGTCTGAACATATCTAACCATAGAAAGGGTACAGTAAAAAATTCTTAGAGGACTACTGTTGTATAGTCATCCCTCATTGTCTGAAACATCATGTGGTATATGACTCTGTGTGTGTGAATATGTAAAACTCAGGTCATTGCATCATTACCCCTCCCAGAGGAGGCCACTACAATATTCATGAATCTACATTTATTGATAAATAATATCTATTTTGTCTATAGATAGGAGTAAGTAACACAATGCAAAATGAAATGATGCCCTACATGTTTCATAACCTCTTCCACTTGGTAATGTATTGTGAATATTTTTAGCATTTACTTTTCTACAATTTTGGTTTTTTTTAAAGACTGGAAGGCATTCCATTGAATGTCTGTGTACAGTGGCAACTCGTTCAGGCATAACTTTCCTTTTCTGCAGGGCAGAACAGCTAGTGCCCACATGGTCACACAAACCTGCACCACCTCTTTCCCGTCTCCTTTTCTTTCTCCCTTTCTTCTTCCTGTTTTTGTCTTACTCTTTGCTCTTCATTTCCTTCCTATCTCTCTTTCTTCTCTTCCTTCCTCTTTCTACTCTTTGCCCTTATCTTTTTTCTCATCTTTTTCTCCTCTTTTGATATAATTGGGCTGGTTATTTCCAATACCATGCTGTTTTGATCACTGTGGACTTGTAATATAACCGGAAGTCTGATAGAGTGATGCCCCTGGCTTTGTTTTTTTTTGGTTATATGGGTTTTTTTTATGGTTCCATACAAAATGAAGTACTATTTTATCCAGTTATTCAAAGGATGATGTTGGTCTTTTAATGGGGATTTCATTGAATTTGTAGATTGCTTTGGGAAGTATAGACTTTTTTTTTTTTTTGAGACAGAGCGTCACGCCATTGCCCTGGGTACAGTGACATGGCATCACAGCTCACAGCAGCCTCAAGCTCCTGGGCTCAAGCGAGTCTCCTGCCTCCGCCTCCCAAGTAGCTGGGACTACAGGCGCCTGCCTGCCACAACACCTGGCTATTTTTTTGGTTGCAGCCATCATTGTTGTTTGGCGGGCCCAGGCTGGATTCGAACTTGCCAGCTCAGGTGTACGTGGCTGGCGCCTTAGCCGGTTGAGCCACAGGCACCGAGCCGGAAGTATAGATGTTTTAACAATGTTGATTATTCCCAGCCAAGAGCATGGTATGTTCATCCATTTGTTAATGTCTTCTGCTATTTCTTTTCTTAGGGTTTCACAATTCTCTTTGTAGAGACCTTCACCTCTTTTGTTAAGGTATATTCCTAGGTATTTCATTTTCTTTGAAGTTACTGTGAGGGGAATTGTGTCCTTGATTAGCTTCTCAACTTGGCTGTTATTAGCATGTACAAAGGCTACTGATTTGTGAATGTTGATTTTATACCCTGAGATATTACTGTATTTCTTGATCACCTCTAGGAGTTTTGTGGTTCAGTCTCTGGGGTTTTCTAAATATAAGATCATATTATCAGCAAAGACTCAGAGTTTGACCTCCTCTGCCCCCATTTGGATGCACTTTATTTCCTTCTCTTGCCTGATTGTATTCGCTAGAACTTCCAACACTATGTTAAATAATAGTGGTGATAGTGGACATCCTTTTCTGGTTCCAGTTCTAAGTGGAAAAGCTTTCAGTTTTACTTCATTCAGTATGATATTAGCTGTGAGTTTGTGATGGATATCTTTAATCAGCTTAAGAAATGTGCCACTAGGCGGCGCCTGTGGCTCAGTCGGTAGGGCGCCGGCCCCATATGCCAAGGATGACGGGTTCAAACCCGGCCCCGGCCAAACTGCAACCAAAAAAAAAAATAGCCGGGCGTTGTGGCAGGCGCCTGTAGTCCCAGCTACTTGGGAGGCTGAGGCAAGAGAATCGCGTAAGCCCAGGAGTTGGAGGTTGCTGTCAGCTGTGTGAGGCCACGGCACTCTACCGAGGGCCATAAAGTGAGACTCTGTCTCTACAAAAAAAAAAAAAAAAAAAAAAAGAAATGTGCCACCACAAAAACAGAGACATAGACACTTGGAATCGAATTGAAAACCAAGAAATGAAACTAACATCTTACAACAACCTAATCTTTGATAAACCAAACAAGAACATACCTTGGGGGAAAGACTCCCTATTCAATAAATGGTGTTGGGACAACTGGACGTCTACATGTAAAAGACTGAAACTGGACCCACACCTTTCCCCACTCACAAAAATTGATTCAAGATGGATAAAGGACTTAAATTTAAGGCATGAAACAATAAAAATCCTCCAAGAAAGCATAGGAAAAACACTGGAAGATATTGGCCTGGGGAAAGACTTCATGAAGAAGACTGCCATGGCAATTGCAACAACAAAAATAAACAAATGGGACTTCATTAAACTGAAAAGCTTCTGTACAGCTAAGGAGACAATAACCAAAGCAAAGAGACAACCTACACAATGGGAAAGGATATTTGCATATTTTCAATCAGACAAAAGCTTGATAACTAGGATCTATAGAGAACTCAAATTAATCCACATGAAAAAAGCCAACAATCCCTTATATCAATGGGCAAGAGACATGAATAGAACTTTCTCTAAAGACGACAGACGAATGGCTAACAAACACATGAAAAAATGTTCATCATCTCTATATATTAGAGAAATGCAAATCAAAACAACCCTGAGATATCATCTAACCCCAGTGAGAATGGCCCACATCACAAAATCTCAAAACTACAGATGCTGGCGTGGATGTGGAGAGAAGGGAACACTTTTACACTGCTGGTGGGACTGCAAACTAGTACAACCTTTCTGGAAGGAAGTATGGAGAGACCTCAAAGCACTCAAACTAGACCTCCCATTTGATCCTGCAATCCCATTACTGGGCATCTACCCAGAAGGAAAAAAATCCTTTTATCATAAGGACACTTGTACTAGACTGTTTATTGCAGCTCAATTTACAATCGCCAAAATGTGGAAACAGCCTAAATGCCCACCAACCCAGGAATGGATTAACAAGCTGTGGTATATGTATACCATGGAATAGTATTCAGCCATTAAAAAAAAGGAGACTTTACATCCTTCGTATTAACCTGGATGGACGTGGAAGACATTGTTCTTAGTAAAGCATCACAAGAATGGAGAAGCATGAATCCTATGTACTCAATTTTGATATGAGGACAATTAATGACAATTATGGTTATGGGGGGGGAACAGAAAGAGGGAAGGAGGGAGGGGGGTGGGACCTTGGTGTGTGTCACACTTTATGGGGGCAAGACATGATTGCAAGAGGGACTTTGCCTAACAATTGCAATCAGTGTAACCTGGCTTATTGTACCCTCAATGAATCCCCAACAATAAAAAAAAAAAAAAAAAAAAGAAAGAAATGTGCCACCTATGCCTATTTTCTTAAGTGTTCTTGTTAGAAAAAAGTGCTGAATTTTATCGAACGCTTTTTCTGCATCTATTGAGGGGACCATATGGTCTTTTGTTTTTGCTTCTATTGATAGGGTGGATTTATGGATTTGCATATGTTAAACCAGCTTTGCGTCCTGGGATGAAATCTACTTGATCATGATGTATAATTTTTTTTTAATGTGTAGCTGCAATATATTAGCTAAGATTTTGTTGAGTATTTTTGCATCGATATTCATTAGTGAAATTGATCTATAGTTCTCCCTTTCAGTTGGGTCCTTCCCTGGTTTTGGAACCAAGGTGATTGCTTCATAGAACATTTGGGGGAAAGTTTCTTCCTTCTCAATGTTTTGGAATAGGTTCTGCAGTATAGGTACAAGCTCATCTTTGAAGGTTTGATAGAATTCTAGTGTGAAGCTATCTGGTCCAGGGTTCTTTTTTTTCTTGGAAGTTTTTTATTGCTTCTTCAATCTTAGTACTTGATATTGGTCTGTTCAAGAGATCTGTTTCTTCCTGGTTAAGTCTAGGAAGATGGTCTGATTCCAGGTATTGGTCCATTTCCTACATATTGTCAAATTTCTGGGCATAGTTTTTTGTAGTAGTCAGAGTTAATCTCTTGTATCTCTGTGTTATCTGTTGTTATTTCCCCCTTTTCATTTCTGATTGAGGTTATTAAAGATTTTACTTTTCTGTTTCTCGTTAATCTGGCCAATGGTTTATTGATTTTATTTATCTTTTTGAAGAACCCAGTTTGTATTTCATTAATTTTTCTGAATGATCTTTTGTTTTGTTTTCTTTTTTTTTTGTAGAGACAGAGTTTTCATTTTATTGCCCTCGGTAGAGTGCCGTGGTGTCACACAGCTCACAGCAACCTCCAACTCCTGGGCTTAAGCGATTCTCTTGCCTCAGCCTCCCGAGTAGCTGGGACTACAGGCACCCACCACAACGCCCGGCTATTTTTTTTGTTGCAGTTTGGCCGGGGCTGGGTTTGAACCCACCACCCTCGGTATATGGGGCCGGCGCCCTACTCACTGAGCCACAGGCGCCACCCATGATCTTTTGTTTTCAATTTCATTTATTTCTCATTTAAGTTTGGTTATTTATTTTCTTCTGCTAGGTTGGGGATTGGATTGCTCTTCCTTTTCCAGTTCTTTAAGATGATTCATTAGGTTGTTGATGTGCTCTCTTTCTATTTTTTGGATGTAATCATCTAATGTGCTAAGTATTACTCATAGGAGTGTTTTTGCAGTATCCCACAGGTTTTGATGGCTTGTGTCTTCATTGTTGTTATGTTTGAGGAATTTTACAATTTCCTCCTTTATCTTTTCCTTGACCGAAGTGTCATTCAGCATAGCATAATAAGGTTGTTTAATTTCCATGCCTTTGCATGGGAACGAAAATTTTGTTGGAATTCAGTTCTACATTTATTGCCTTATAGTCTGAAAAGATACAAGGTGTAATTTCTTTTTTTTTTTTTTTTGTAGAGACAGAGTCTCACTTTACCGCCCTCGGTAGAGTGCCGTGACGTCACACGGCTCACAGAACCTCCAACTCCTGGGCTTAAGCGATTCTCTTGCCTCAGCCTCCCGAGTAGCTGGGACTACAGGCGCCCGCCACAACGCCCGGCTATTTTTTTTTTGGTTGCAGTTTGGCCGGGGCCGGGTTTGAACCCGCCACCCTCGGTATATGGGGCCGGCGCCTTACCGACTGAGCCACAGGCGCCGCCCACAAGGTGTAATTTCAATTCTTCTGATGTTGTTGAGGTTTAATTTGTGTCCTTGGATATGATCTATTTGGAGAATGTTGCATGGGGTGACCAGAAGAATGTATATTCCTTAGCTTTGGGATGGTGTGTTCTGTATATGTCTATTAAGCCTAATTATTCTAGGGTTGCATTTAAGTCCTTTGTATCTTTGTTTAACTTCTGTTTAGCAGATCTGTTCAGTTCTGTCAGAAGAGTGTTAAGGTCTCCAACTATTATGGTGTTATGGGATATCATATTTCTTAGACGAATTAAGGTCTGTTTCATAAATCTGGGAACATTTATGTTGGGTGCATAAATATTTAGAATTGAAATGTCCTCTTATTGTATTGTTCCCTTGACCAGTTTGAAGTATCAGAGTCGTCTATAGTAGTGAGTTCCCTGTGACAAGTTGCATTCAAGTAGAGGCTGTTTGACTACTTCTTATAGGCGTTGCAGTGGTTCCATAAAGCCATGTTTAAGCCAAAACTTTTTTTTTTTTTTTTTTTTTTTTGAGAGAGAGTCTCACTCTGTCACCCTGGTTAGAGTGCCATGGCATCATCATAGCTCATAGCAACTGCTCAAACTTTTGGATTCAAGAGATCCTCTTGCCTCAGCCTCTCAAGTATCTGGGACTATAGGTGCCTGCCTGAATGCCCAGATGGTTTTTCTATTTTCAGTAGAGACAGGGTATCACTCTTGTTCAGGCTGGTCTCAAATTGCTGAGCTCAAGCAATCTACCTGCCTCTGCCTCCCAGAGTGCTAGGATTATAGGCAGAAGCCACTGTACCTGACTAAAGCCAACAATTTTGGTCCTGTACCAGATCTGCTCTGAAGTTTCCCCCAAACATTTTAGTCTGGCTGTATCTTTAAGTTAGATTTTGTAATCTCTAAACTCCTTTCAAGTATTAGATTCTCTGATTCTGGGACTCTTGTGGCATAGACTTTTTTCCTGAGGCATTAGTATTTAACTTCCTGAAACTGATGCTGGTTAAAAAAAGCTTAAATGGAGGAAGGAGGCTTAACTGATTGCAAATAATGAGATTTTGGTTTATTTGGGGATTTCAATAGTTCTGGCTTTTCTTTCTCCTCACTTCTGTGGATGCTTGATGGGATGTCTTAATGATGAGGGTATTAAATACACATGAGGCACGCAGGGCAGGTACACACACACATTCTACATGGACTAATGTTAGTTTCTACCTGCATGCTTGAACGCTACTAAGTCCTGCATGAAATGTCATGCTAAAGACCCCTTAAATGCCTTGACTGAGCAATTTGGCTGTACCCCATCTTCCCATTTCAAAACGTTTCAGATTTCCTTTGCTCCGTGAAATGCATGAAAGCTGCTCTGACCACAGAGACTAATATGCTGTCCCTTTTATCTCCAGAACGGTCTCCCAATTGGTTCCAGGGAAAGTGATTTCCCCAAAGTTGGCTGCCAGCTGTAATTGGCTTATATGTGACCCATCCCTTTCTACATGCTTGTTAGAGCTGGATGCTGGGGTCTTTTCAGCCCCTGGCAGGCAGCTGGACAGAGGCAGTGTACACTAGCTGGTGCAGTGGGAGGACCCTTGCCAGTGGATGTCCTACCTGTCTACTCCATGGACCCTTGGATGGAGTAGGCCCAGTATGGAGACTGTTTTCAAGACCAGGTAGATAGTGGAAAATATTGGCAGAAAAAAGGCTCCATCTTTTCTCCCTTTTCATCTCCCTCTTCCCCTCATTTCCTTCTCAGTTCAGAATAAACAGCATTAAATTGCACATATTACTTAGGTTTGAACCTGACTTTCCCATCTAACACTGGCAGAACCTTGAGCAATCTTCTCAAAATGTCACCGCCTCAGTCTCTTCATCAGTAAAATGGGAATAATAATGGCACATGCTTCATAGTGTTGTTAGGATGGCTAACCTGGTTAACATAAAGAAAACCCTTAGGACAGTGCTGGGTAAGTCTTGAGGGCTATGAGCATGCTTGCTAATTTTCCATTGAGGAGACCCAATGCTTACTATGAACTGAGTGTGGGGTCCATGGTGGGTATACAGGCTCTCATAGCCCCTGAGAGGCTCACATTTGCAGAGCCCCAAGAAGACATGACTAACTTCTCCTTTTCCTCATTTTCTTCCCTTCCCATATTTCTTCCCCTCCCTCTCTGTTCTGTGCAGCTTTCTGGCCTAAAACCACACAAATTTATTTTGCAGTCTTACGGTATAGGTCAGAAGTCTCACTGGACTAAATATCAAGGTGTGAGCAGGATGTGTTCCTTTCTGGAAGTTCTAGGGAAGAATTTGTTTCCTTGCCTTTTTCATCTTCTGGAGGCCTCTCCCATTCCTTTAGTCAGGGTTCCCTTCATATCACTCTGTTTCTATTGTCACATCTTCTCTGACTTTCTTGCCTTTCTCTTTTTCATCTCAAAATCCTTGACTTAATCACATCTGCAAAGCGCCTTTTGCCATAGGAGGTAGCGTATCAGCAGGTTCCAGGATTAGGACGTGGTTACTGGGTGGCCATTATCCTGCCTGCCACACTTTTTTCTTCCTTTTGAAAATGTCTGTCCTGTTTATGAACTTCCTGGAGCCAGTGGGGAGCATCAGGGCAGATTGGTTTGAAGCCTTTCACTCCCACTGACATGGTCCATGTTTGATCTTGGGTAAGAAATAACCCACATCTGTAACACAAGGGGTTGTATTCATCATGTGGCGCCCAACTTCAGTTGTGCAAAAACAGTGCTTCCTTGATTTTCTCTTAATTGATCTGATTAGATTGATCTGATTCTGAAGCTGCTGAGCCTCACCTTGCTTTCTGGGGAAAGTGACTTGCTTGGTGAAGCTTTCCCAGTTTTTGGTTGTTCTAAGCTCAGGGTGTCCCAGGACGCACGTTTGTCAGGAAGGCTGCTCCATTTTGCACCGCATCAGTCTCTAATGCCACCTCTGCGATGTCCATTGTCCCAGCCTGCATGGTCCCTGTGGATGCCATGCATGTAGCCATGGAACTTGGTGGCCTTGTTAACATATGTCTAGTACTCAGGCATCCTGGGTGTACCTCATAACCCTTCTTCCTTGGGGTTTAGCCATCTCAGGAGACAGCGTTTGCAGCCCTGGACCCACTGACCCTCTACCTGGTCCCCAGTGTGAGGACCCTGTCTTGGTACTTCCCCCCAATACACTTGGTGTAACCTTGTCCAAGGGCTTTTGACAAAGTCTAAGAAGAGAAGTATCTTTTGGGCAACTTCAACTTCAGATTTTCCTTTTCTTCTTTTCTTTTAGATGAGATCTTGTTATGTTGCCTAGGCTAGAATGAAGTGGCTATTCATAGGTGCAATCCCACTTCTGATCAGCATGGAAGTTTTGACCTGCTCCATTTCTGACCAGGTTGGTACACCCCTCTTTAGGCCATCTGGTGGCCTCCCTGCTGCAGGGAGGTCACCATGTTGACGCTGAACTTAGTGCAGACAGCCGATCAGCATAGCACTTTGCAGCCGGAACTCTTGAACTCAAGCAATCCTCCATCTCAGCGCCTAGTACCTGAGGTGCACCACCATGTCCAGTGACTCTGCGCTTTCCAACATCTCCTCCTGAAGCAAAAGGGTCTGCCTATCTGCTTACCATAGTAAACAAAGAAAATAGTCATTGAACAAGTACAAATGAATGGATCAATAAATTATCCTGCCTCGAACCTTCAAATGCCCTGGGTCGCTCAGAGGAGAGATCTCATGGGTGGAATCTTAGAGCAGCCTCCCTCACTTCAGCAAAAGCAGCCACTCTGTTGTTAGTTTTGTGTATTGACAAGTCTAAGATTTTATTTGAAGGGAGGATTCTGTGCTTAAACAATATTTGAAACCCATTGGAGTAGGTGATCTCTAGGGCCTCAGTCAGTTGTAAGGTATGTAATTTTTATATGTTCCAGCAAATTCAGCAGCCTTATGAAGATATCACCTCTTCTTCATTATCTGGTTCTGTTTAGCCAGAGTCCTCTGTTATTAAAAATGTCTGTACAAGTTATCCACAGCACAATAGCCTTTGTTCATAGCCATGCAGTATATGACCTCAGGAAACATAAAGGTTTGTCTGTATCCCTTGTTTCTGTTTTTTCCAGAATGAGGTTTTAGACCTAGAACTATTTCATCAAAGGGGATAAGCATTTAAACATGATACTTTACATGCATGTGTATATACCCATATGTATATAATATATATATAAAATGATAAAATGCATGGTCAGGGGAGAAAATTTGGAAAATTCAGAGCAACTTAAGATTGATCACTGTTAACTTTTTGGGATATTGTCTTCTAATATAAAAATGTATCTACCTAACGTGTATGCAAATTCCTAGTATGAAATAGGGAACAGGCCATGTTTATAGTTTCATGTGTTGATTTTTTTTCATATAATAAGTATTTTTCTCATGTCATTAATTTTTTAAAAAATGTGATTTTAATGACTACATAAGACTGTATAATATAAATGTGGCATAATTTATTTACCAAGTCCTCTATTCCTGGATATTTGAAATGTTTCTGATCTGTCATGATTATCAATGAGCGTATGAGGAATGTGTCTGTAGACAAATCTTTACTTACATCTTAAACATTTCTTGAGATAAACTCAAAGGTGTTACTTTACTGAATTGAAAGATATAAACTTTCTGGCCAAAGGCTCTTGATACATATTATTAAGGCACCTTTCAAAAAGTTTATACCACTTTATATTTTATCACCTCTGCTGGAGTCTTTGTCTTACCAAATCTTTACTTATAATACCATTAAAAAATTGGTAATTGTGAGATGAAATGTTAGAGTTTTAATGTCACAAGTAATTTGTCAGACTCTCATATTTTAAAAAGTAATGATCTGGCTGGGTGCAGTGGCTCAGACCTGTAATTCCAGCGCATTGGGAGGTTGAGGTAGGAGGATTGCTTGGGGCCAGGAGTTTGAGATGAGCCTGAGCAATATGGTGAGTCTCTGTCTCCAGAACAAAAAATAGCCAGGTGTGCTGGCATGTGCCTGCAGTCCTCACTACTCAAGAGGCTGAGGCAGGAGGATCCCTTGAGCCTAGGAGTTTGAGGTGACAGCTAGCTATTTTAGCACCACTGTACTGCGCCTACCACTGAAGGTGACATAATGAGACCCTATCTCTAAACAATAGAAAAAAAATTAAAAAAGTGATAAGCTATGTAGTATTTATTTATTTCTGTGTCGCTTTTATTTATTTATTTATTTTTTGAGACAGAGTCTCATTTTGTTGCCCTTGGTACAGTGCCATGGTATCACAGCTCACAGCAACCTCAAACTCCTGGGCTCAAGCGATTCTCTGGCCTCAGCCTCCCAAGTATCAGGCGCCCACCACAACACCTGGCTATTTTTAGAGACGGGTTCACGCTTTGGCTCAGGCTAGTCTTGAACCTGTAAGCTCAGGCAATCCACCTCCCCCACCCCCGGCCTCCTAGAGTGCTAGGATTACAGGTGTGAGCCACTGCTCCCGGCCTTCTGTGTAGCTTTTAAATGACTGGATATCTCAACATCTCTCATAGAAAAGTTTTTCCTGAAAAACAAAGAAGGCAGAAAGAAGAACAGGGTTAAAATAAGCCAGGGTATTCATATATAAAAGTGGAAAAAGAGAAAAAACGTCTCCTGGTTCTAATGTGATCCACTGCTAGGGGCTGGACCTGTCTCCCAACTGTGATGGTGTTAAGAGGCGGCACCTGTGGCTCAAAGGAGTAGGGTGCCGGCCCCATATACCAGAGGTGGCAGGTTCAAACCCAGCCCTGGCCAAAAACTGCAAAGGAAAAAAAAAGAGGTAAGGCCTTTACGAAGTGATTCAGTTGTTGAGGAGAACTCGCTCATGGATGGGATTAGGGTCCTCAGAAGGGGGCGGAGGGAGGGAGTTTGTCCTTTATTGCTCTTCTGCCATGGAGGACACAACGTGCCCCTCTCTTCAGGATGCAGCCACAAAGACAACAACATGCTGGACCTTCGCCAGACACTGAACCTTCCGGTACCTTGAACTGAGATTTCTCGGACTCCACAACTGTGAGGAAACACATTTCTGTTCTTTATACATTACCTAGTTCGTGGTGTTTGGTTAGAGCAGCACAAAGGGACTAAGACATTAATCTTTCAGCTGACTGTTTTCTAACTTTCTTTTTTTTTTTCTTCTGGAGACAGAGTGTCATTTTGTTGCCCTCAGTAGAGTGCTGTGGCATCATAGCTCACAGCAACCTCAAACTCCTGGGCTCAAGGGATTCTTTTGCCTCAGCCTCCCAAGTAGCTGGGACTACAGGCGCCTGCTACAACGCCCAGGTAGTTTTTTTCTTTTTTCTTGCTCAGGCTGATTTTGAACTCCTGAGCTCAAGCAATCCTCCTGCCACAGCCTCTCAGGGAGCTGGGATTATAGATGTGAGCTGCTGCGCCCGGCCTGTTTTCTAACTTTAAGCACAACAGTCTCAGGGCAGAGTTGGTGGACTTTGACCAGGGTAGTAAAAGAACCTGGGGGCTCGTGGGCAGGACCTGTCCTGAGGGAACTCTGTTTGGAATCCATCTCAGTGATTTTTCATTTCCTAATGTATGGATTTCAATCCCATAGGAAATCAATCCCATAGGAAAGAGCCTCTGCAGCTGATCCATGATCCTACAGTAGGATGGCGACAGATGTCATGTCTGCCCAGTAGAGAAAGGCCCCATGTTCCCTTCCACTCCTGCGTGAGTTCCTGAAACCCTCAGGAGGCTGCAGGGACTGTTTTTTCCTCTGCTGTTACACCTTGGTGACTTTAGACTTCGCAGATGGAGTTGATCCTGGCTGGGGCTTCTGCTCTTTCTCTGATTTGCTCCACTTGCTCCAGTCTTCCTCTTGTATGTTACAGTGTCAGACTTTCCTTTAAAATGTTTTAGCATACTTAGTGTGAGAGTAGGCCTGTGCCAGTCAGCTTACCCTGTGCCGATGGTGGGGGCACACAGCAGCATGCACGTCCCGCACAGTGAACCAGACTCCAGACAGAGGTGGCTCCTGCACACCCCTCCTCTGATCTCTCCAGGTCACCAGCAAAGGATTTGCTGATTAGTACCCTGGTATCAAAAATGGATTTTTTTTGGCTGGGCACCTGTGGCTCAAGCGGCTAAGGCTCCAGCCACATAACACCTGAGCTGGCAGGTTCAAATACAGCCTGGGGCTGCCAAACAACAATGACGGCTGCAACCAAAAAATGGCCGGGTGTTGTGGCAGGCGCCTGTGCTACTTGGAAGGCCGAAGCAGGAGGATCACTTGAGCCACAGCACTCTACCCAGGGTGACAGCTTGAGGCTTTATCTCAAAAAATAGATTTTTTCTTTTTTTTATTAATATTAAATCAAAGCTGTGTATCTTAATGCGATCATGGGGCACCATACACTGGTTTTATAAACAGTCTGACACAATTTCATCACAAAGGTTAACATAGCTTTCCTGGCATTTTCTTAGTTATTGTATTAAGACAATTATATTCTACATTTGCTAAGTTTCACATGTACCCTTGTAAGATGCACCGCAGGCGTAATCCCACCAATCACCCTCCCTCCGTCCAACCTCCCCCCTCCCTCCCCTCCCTCTTCCCCCATTCTTAGGTTATAACTGGGTTATAGCTATCATATGAAAGCCATAAATTAGTTTCATAGTAGGGCTGAGTACATTGGATACTTTTTCTTCCATTCATGAGATACTTTACTAAGAAGAATATGTTCCAGCTCCATCCATGTAAACATGAAAGAGGTAAAGTCTCCATCTTTCTTTAAGGCTGCATAATATTCCATGGCACATATACCACAATTTATTAATCCATTCATGGATCGATGGGCACTTGGGCTTTTTCCATGACTTAGCAATTGTGAATTGGGCTGCAATAAACATTCTGGTACAAATATCTTTGTTATAATGTGATTTTTGGTCTTCTGGGTATATACTTAGTAGAGGAATTATAGGATTGAATGGCAGATCTATTTTTAGATCTCTAAGTGTTCTCCAAACATCTTTCCAAAAGGAATGTATTAATTTGCATTCCCACCAGCAGTGTAGAAGTGTTCCCTTTTCTCTACATCCACGCCATCATCTCTGGTCTTGGGATTTTGTGATATGGGCTAATCTTACTGGAGTTAGATGGTATCTCAAGGTAGTTTTGATTTGCATTTCTCTGATGATTAAAGATGATGAGCATTTTTTCATATGTCTGTAGGCCGTGTGCCTGTCTTCTTCAGAGAATTTTCTCTTCAAGTCCCTTGCCCAGCCTGCAATGGGATCACTTGTTCTTTTCTTGCTTATACGTTTGAGTTCTTTGTGGATTCTGGTTATTAAACCTTTATCGGAGACATAACCTGCAAATATCTTCTCCCATTCTGAGGGCTGTTTGCTTGCTTTACTTACTGTGTTCTTGGCTGTGCAGAAGCTTTTTAGTTTGATCAGGTCCCAGTAGTGTATTTTTTTTTTTTTCAGTTTCACATCTTTTCACTTATTATTTTTTTTTTATTAAATCATAGCTGTGTACATTGATATAATCATGGGGCATCATTCACTAGCTTCACAGACCGTTTACCAAGTTTCACATATACCCTTGTAAGATGCACCGCTGGTGTAATCCCACCAATCCCCTTCCTTCTACCCACCTCCCCCTTCCCTCCCTTCCCTTTCCCCCTTCCCTCTATTCTTAGGTTGTAACTGGGTTATAGCTTTCATGTGAAAACCCTAAATTAGTTTCATAGTAGGGCTGAGTACATTGGGTACTTTTTCTTCCATTCTTGAGATACTTTACTAAGAAGAATATGTTCTAGCTCCATCCATGTAAACATGAAAGAGGTAAAGTCTCCATCTTTCTTTAAGGCTGCATAATATTCCATGGTGTACATATACCACAATTTATTAATCCATTCATGGATCGATGGGCACTTGGGCTTCTTCCATGACTTAGCAATTATGAATTGGTCTGCAATAAACATTCTGGTACAAATATCTTTGTTATGATGTGATTTTTGGTCTTCTGGGTATATGCCAGTAGAGGAATTACAGGATTGAATGGCAGATCTATTTTTAGGTCTCTAAGTGTTCTCCATATCTCCCAGTAGTGTATTTTTGAAGCTGCTTCAATTGCCCAGGGGGTCCTCCTCATAAAATACTTGCCCAGACCGATTTTTTCAAGGGTTTTCCCTGCACTCTTTTCTAGTATTTTTATAGTTTCATGTCTTAAGTTTAAATCTTTAATCCAATAAGGGTCTATCTTGGTTAATGGCGAAAGGTGTGGGTCGAGTTTCAGTCTTCTACAGGTTGCCAGCCAGTTCACCCAGCACCATTTGTAAATAGGGAATCTTTTCCTCACCGGATGTTTTAATTGGCTTGTCAAAGATCAAATAACAGTAAGTAGGTGGGTTCATCTCTTGGTTCTCTATTCTGTTCCAGACATCTACTTCTCTGTTTTTGTGCCAGTAACATGCTGTTTTGATCACTTTTGATCGATTTATAGTACAGTCTCAGGTCTGGTAGTGTGATTCCTCCTGCTTTGTTTTTATTGCTCAGTAATGTTTTGGCTATTCGAGGTTTTTTCTGATTCCATATAAAATGATGTATTATTTTTTCAAGATCTTTAAAATATGACAATGGACCTTTAATAGGGATTGCATTAATATTGTATATTGCTTTGGGTAGTATGGACATTTTAACAATGTTGATTCTTCCCAGCCATGAGCATGGTATGTTTTTCCATTTGTTAACGTTTTCAGCTATTTCTTTTCTTAGAGTTTCATAGTTCTCTTTATAGAGATCTTTCACATCCTTTGTTAGATAAACTCCCCAATATTTCATCTTCTTTGGCACTACTGTGAATGGAATAGAGTCCTTAACTTTTTTCAGCTTGACTATTGTTGTTATGTATAAAGGCTACCGATTTGTGAATGTTGATTTTGTAACCTGAGACACTGCTGTATTCCTTGATCACTTCTAAGAGTTTTGTAGTAGAATCCCTGGTGTTTTCCAAATATACAATCATATCATCTGTGAAAAGTGAAAGTTTGATCTCTTCTGACCCTATATGGATACCCTTGATCGCCTTTTCTTCCCTAATTGCGATGGCTAAAACTTCCATTACAATGTTAAAGAGCAAGGAGACAATGGGCAGCCTTGCCTGGTTCCTGATCTGAGTGGAAATGATTTCAATTTAACTCCATTCAATATGATATTGGCTGTGGGTTTGCTGTAGATGGCCTCTATCAGTTTAAGAAATGTCCCTTTGGGGCGGCGCCTGTGGCTCAGCGGGTAGGGCGCCGGTCCCATATGCCGGAGGTGGCGGGTTCAAACCCAGCCCCGGCCAAATTAAAAAAAAAAAAAAAAAAAAAAAAGAAATGTCCCTTCTATACCAATTTTCTTAAGTGTTCTGATCATGAAGGGATGCTGGATATTATCAAAAGCTTTTTCTGCATCAATTGAGAGAATCATATGGTCTTTGGTTTTTAATTTGTTTATGTGCTGAATTATACTTATAGATTTACATATATTGAACTAGCCTTGAGACCCTGGAATAAAACCGACTTGGTCATGATGTATAATTTGTTTGATGTGTTACTGGATTCTGTTTGTTAGGATCTTTTTTTTTTTTTTTTTTGTAGAGACAGAGTCTCACTGTACCGCCCTCAGGTAGAGTGCCGTGGCGTCACACGGCTCACAGCAACCTCTAACTCTTGGGCTTACGCGATTCTCTTGCCTCAGCCTCCCGAGCAGCTGGGACTACAGGCGCCCGCCACAACGCCCGGCTATTTTTTTGTTGCAGTTTGGCCGGGGCTGGGTTTGAACACGCCACCCTCGGCATGTGTTGAATATTTTTGCATCTATATTCATTAGTGATATTGGTCTATAATTTTCTTTTCTTGTTGGGTCCTTTCCTGGTTTGGGGATCAGGGTGATGTTTGCTTCATAGAACGTGTTGGGTAGTCTTCCTTCTTTTTCTACCTTTTGGAACAGTTTGAGTAATATAGGTACTAGTTCCTCTTTAACGGTTTGGTAGAATTCTGATGTGAAGCCATCAGGTCCCAGGCTTTTCTTTTTAGGGAGGTTTTGTATGGTTGATGCTATTTCAGAACTTCATATGGGCCTGTTCAACATTTCCACTTGATTCTGGCTAAGTCTTGGAAGGTGATGTGCTTCCAAGTATTGGTCGATTTCCTTCAGATTTTCATATTTCTGAGAATAAAGTTTCTTATAATATTCATTAAGGATTTTTTTAATTTCTGAGGAGTCTGTTGTTATTTTGTCTTTGTTGTTTCTGATTGATGAGATTAGAGATTTTACTCTTTTTTTCCTGGTTAGGTTAGCCAAAGGTTTATCTATTTTATTGAACTTTTCAAAAAACCAACTTTTTGATTTATTGATCTGTTGTATAATTCTGTTGTTTTCAATTTCATTTAATTCTGCTCTAATTTTGGTTCTTTCTTTCTTTTTTTTTTTTTTTAATTGTTGGGGATTCATTGAGGGTACAATAAGCCAGGTTACACTGATTGCAATTGTTAGTTAAAGTCCCTCTTGCAATCATGTCTTGCCCCCATAAAGTGTGACACACACCAAGGCCCCACCCCCTCCCTTCTTCCCTCTTTCTGCTCCCCCCCCATAACCTTAATTGTCATTAATTGTCCTCATATCAAAATTGAGTCCATAGGATTCATGCTTCTCCATTCTTTTTTTTTTTTTTTTTTTTGTAGAGACAGAGTCTCAGTTTATGGCCCTCGGTAGAGTGCCGTGGCCTCACACAGCTCACAGTAACCTCCAACTCCCGGGCTTAAGCGATTCTCTTGCCTCAGCCTCCCGAGTAGGTGGAACTACAGGCGCCTGCCACAACGCCCGGCTATTTTTTGGTTGCAGTTTGGCCGGGGCTGGGTTTGAACCCGCCACCCTCGGCATATTGGGGCCGGCGCCTTACTGACTGAGCCACAGACGCCGCCCCATGCTTCTCCATTCTTGTGATGCTTTACTAAGAATAACGTCTTCCACGTCCATCCAGGTTAATACGAAGGATGTAAAGTCTCCATTTTTTTTAATGGCTGAATAGTATTCCATGGTATACATATACCACAGCTTGTTAATCCATTCCTGGGTTGGTGGTCATTTAGGCTCTTTCCACATTTTGGCGATTGTAAATTGAGCTGCAATAAACAGTCTAGTACAAGTGTCCTTATGATAAAAGGATTTCTTTCCTTCTGGGTAGATGCCCAGTAATGGGATTGCAGGATCAAATGGGAGGTCTAGCTTGAGTGCTTTGAGGTTTCTCCATACTTCCTTCCAGAAAGGTTATACTAGTTTGCAGTCCCACCAGCAGTGTAAAAGTGTTCCCTTCTCTCCACATCCACGCCAGCATCTGTAGTTTTGAGATTTTGTGATGTGGGCCATTCTCACTGGGGTTAGATGATATCTCAGGGTTGTTTTGATTTGCATGTCTCTAATATATAGAGATGATGAACATTTTTTCATGTGTTTGCTAGCCATTCATCTGTCGTCTTTAGAGAAAGTTCTATTCATGTCTCTTGCCCATTGATATATGGGATTGTTGGCTTTTTTCATGTGGATTAATTTGAGTTCTCTATAGATCCTAGTTATCAAGCTTTTGTCTGATTGAAAATATGCAAATATCCTTTCCCATTGTGTAGACTGTCTCTTTGCTTTGGTTATTGTCTCCTTAGCTGTACAGAAGCTTTTCAGTTTAATGAAGTCCCATTTGTTTATTTTTGTTGTTGTTGCAATTGCCATGGCAGTCTTCTTCATGAAGTCTTTCCCCAGGCCAATATCTTCCAGTGTTTTTCCTATGCTTTCTTTGAGGATTTTTATTGTTTCGTGCCTTAAATTTAAGTCCTTTATCCATCTTGAATCAATTTTTGTGAATGGGGAAAGGTGTGGGTCCAGTTTCAGTCTTTTACATGTAGACATCCAGTTCTCCCAACACCATTTATTGAATAGGGAGTCTTTTCCCCATGGTATGTTCTTGTTTGGTTTATCAAAGATTAGGTGGTTGTAAAATGTTAGTTTCATTTCTTGGTTTTCAATTCGATTCCAAGTGTCTATGTCTCTGTTTTTGTGCCAGTACCATGCTGTCTTGAGCACTATGGCTTTGTAGTACAGACTAAAATCTGGTATGCTGATGCCCCCAGCTTTATTTTTGTTACAGAGAACTGCCTTAGCTATACGGGGTTTTTTCCGGTTACATACAAAACGCAGAATCATTTTTTCCAAATCTTGAAAGTATGATGTTGGTATTTTGATAGGTATGGCATTGAATAGGTAGATTGCTTTGGGAAGTATAGACATTTTAACAATGTTGATTCTTCCCATCCATGAGCATGGTATGTTCTTCCATTTGTTAATATCCTCTGCTATTTCCTTTCTGAGGATTTCATAGTTTTCTTTATAGAGGCCCTTCACCTCCTTTGTTAGGTATATTCCTAGGTATTTCATTTTCTTTGAAACTATGGTGAAGGGAGTTGTGTCCTTAATTAGCTTCTCATCTTGACTGTTATTGGTGTACACAAAGGTTACTGACTTGTGGACATTGATTTTATATCCTGAAACATTACTGTATTTTTTGATGACTTCTAGGAGTCTTGTGGTTGAGTCTTTGGAGTTCTCTAATATAAGATCATGTCGTCAGCAAAGAGGGAGAGTTTGACCTCCTCTGCTCCCATTTGGATTCCCTTTATTTCCTTGTCTTGCCTAATTGTATTGGCTAGAACTTCCAGCACTACGTTGAATAGTAAAGGTGACAGAGGACAACCTTGTCTGGTTCCAGTTCTAAGAGGAAAAGCTTTCAGTTTTACTCCATTCAGTAAAATATTGGCTGTGGGTTTGTCATAGATAGTTTCAATCAGTTTTAGAAATGTGCCACCTATGCCTATACTCTTCAGTGTTCTAATTAGAAAAGGATGCTGGATTTTATCAAATGCTTTTTCTGCATCTATTGAGAGGATCATGTGATCTTTATTTTTGCCTCTGTTAATATGGTGGATAACGTTTATGGACTTGCGTATGTTAAACCAGCCTTGCATCCCTGGGATGAAGCCTACTTGGTCATGATGAATGACTTTTTTGATGATAAGCTGTAATCTATTTGCTAGGATTTTGTTGAGAATTTTCGCGTCTATGTTCATGAGTGAGATTGGTCTGAAATTCTCCTTTTTGTTTGGGTCTTTTCCTGGTTTTGGTATCAGGGTGATGTTTGCTTCATAGAATGTGTTGGGGAAGATTCCTTCTTCCTCAATTTTTTGGAATAATTTCTGCAGCACAGGAATAAGCTCTTCCTTGAAGGTTTGATTGAATTCTGGAGTGAAGCCATCTGGACCAGGGCATTTTTTGGTTGGAAGCTTTTTTATTGTTTCTTTGATCTCAGTGCTTGAAATTGGTCTGTTCAGGAGCTCTATTTCTTCCTGGCTGAGTCTAGGGAGAGGGTGTGATTCCAAAGATTGATCCATTTCTTTCACATTGTCAAATTTCTGGGCATAGAGTTTCTGGTAGTATTCAGAGATGATCTCTTGTATCTCTGTGGGATCAGTTGTTATTTCCCCTTTATCATTTCTGATTGAGGTTACTAGAGATTTTACTTTTCTATTCCTCGTTAGTCTGGCCAATGGTTTATCTATTTTATTTATTTTTTCAAAAAACCAACTCCTTGTTTCATTAATTTTCTGAATGATTCTTTTGTTTTCAATTTCATTGATCTCTGATTTGATTTTGGAGATTTCTTTTCTTCTACTGAGTTTAGGCTTAGATTGTTCTTCTTTTTCCAATTCCATAAGATCTCTTGTGAGATTGCTGATGTGCTCTCTTTCTGTTTTTCGAATGTAGGCATCTAAAGCGATGAATTTTCCTCTCAAAACTGCTTTTGCAGTATCCCACAGGTTTTGGTGGCTTGTGTCTTCATTGTTGTTATGCTCAAGGAAGTTAATGATTTCCTGTTTTATTTCTTCCTGCACCCATCTGTTATTCAACAGAAGATTGTTTAATTTCCATGCCTTTGTGTGGGCTGGAGCGTTTTTGTTAGAGTTGAGTTCCACCTTTAGTGCCTTATGGTCTGAGAAGATACAAGGTAAAATTTCAATTCTTTTGATTCTGTTGATATTTGTTTTGTGTCCCAGGATATGATCAATTTTGGAGAATGTTGCATGGGGTGATGAGAAGAATGTATATTCTTTATCTTTGGGATGGAGTGTTCTATATGTGTCTATCAAGCACAGTTGTTCTAGGGTCTCATTTAAATCTCTTATATCCTTGTTTAATTTCTGTTTAGAGGATCTGTCCAGCTCTGTAAGAGGAGTGTTGAAGTCCCCTGTTATTATGGTATTATCAGATATCATATTGCTCAGACTGAGTAAGGTCTGTTTCAAGAATCTGGGAGCATTTAAATTGGGTGCATAAATATTTAGAATTGAAATATCTTCTTGTTGTATTTTTCCCTTGACCAACATAAAGTGGCCATCTTTGTCTTTTTTGACTGTAGTTGCTTTAAATCCACACGTATCTGAAAATAAGATTGCAACTCCTCT
The DNA here is from genome assembly GCF_027406575.1 of Nycticebus coucang. Lineage (NCBI taxonomy): Eukaryota > Metazoa > Chordata > Mammalia > Primates > Lorisidae > Nycticebus > Nycticebus coucang. Next base: position 151,869,025 of record NC_069781.1, on the reverse strand, counting down.
TTTCTCCTGAATTCCATTTGCCTGAAAATTTGTCTTCCAACCCTTGACTCGGAGCCGTAATTTGTCTTTTGAAGCCAGGTGTGTTTTTTTTTTTTTTTTTTTTTTTTTTTTTTTTTTTTGGCCGGGGCTGGGTTTGAACCCACCACCTCCGGCATATGGGACCAGCGCCCTACTCCTTGAGCCACAGGCGCCACCCGAAGCCAGGTGTGTTTTTTGCAGACAGGAAATGGATGGCTTGTGTTTTTTAATCCAGTCAGCCAATCTATGTCTCTTCAGTGGGGAATTCAAGCCATTAACATTTATTGAGATAATTGGTAAGTGTGGTAGTATTCTATTCGTCTTATTTGGTGAGAGTCCATTGCTTAGTTTTATCTTTTGCATCAGTGTGGAGGTTAGGTTCTGTCCTTTGATTTCTGAGTTCTTCCTTTGCTGCTGATCCATTGTGATGGTCAGTGTGCAGAACAGGTTGAAGTATTTCCTGTAGAGCTGGTCTTGTTGTGGCGAATTTCCTCAATGTTTGTATATCCGTAAATGATTTGATTTCTCTGTCAATTTTGAAGCTTAGCTTAGCAGAGTACAGAATTCTGGGCTGGAAATTGTTCTGTTTAAGTAGATTAAAGGTAGATGACCATTGTCTTCTTGCTTGGAAAGTTTCATTAGAGAAGTCTGTGGTCACTCTGATGGATTTGCCCCTGTAGGTCAACTGGCGCTTACTCCTGGCAGCTTGCAGAATCTTTTCTTTTGTCTTGACTTTGGACAGGTTCATCACAATGTGTCTTGGAGAAGCTCGGTTAGAGTTGAGGCGACCTGGGGTCCGACAGCCCTCTGAAAGCAGTGTGTCATAATCTTTGGTGATATTTGGGAAATTTTCTTTTATAATATGCTCTAGTATGGCTTCCATTCCTCTGGGGCATTCTTCTTCCCCTTCTGGAATTCCTATAACTCGTATGTTGGAACGCTTCATAAAGTCCCATAATTCTGACAGTGAACGTTCTGCTTTCTCTCTCTTCTTTTCTGCCTCTTTTACTATCTGAGTTATCTCAAAAACTTTGTCTTCTACCTCTGAAATTCTTTCTTCTGCATGGTCTAACCTGTTGCTGATACTTTCCATTGCATCTTTAAGTTCCCTAATTGACTATTTCAGTTCCTTCAGCTCTGCTATATCCTTTTTATATTCTTCATGTCGTTCATCTCTTATTTGATTCTGTTTTTGGATTTCCTTTTGGTTATTTTCCACTTTATTAGCAGTTTCCTTCATTGTTTCCATCATTTCTTTCATTGTTTTCAACATGTGTATTCTAAATTCCCTTTCTGTCATTCGTAACATTTCTTTATAGGTGGAATCCTCTGCAGTAGCTACCTCATGGTCCCTTGGTGGGGTTGTTCTGGACTGGTTCTTCATGTTGCCTGGAGTTTTCTGCTGATTCTTCCTCATGAGTGATTTCTTTTATCTATTTCCTTGCCCTAATTTTCCTTTCACTTCCTCTTGCTCTTTAAGTTCTCGTGCCTGTGGACTAAGGGTTACAGGACCAGAAGGTTGAGAAGGTTGAAGAGCAAAAAAGGGATGAAAGAAAGGAGGACCGAATGATAAGAAAAACAAAGAAATATAGAGAAAGGAGAGGGGGTGGGTATAAGGAATATTGTCAAAAAGAAGAGAGGCACAGAAAGAGGGAGACAGAGCAATATAGGTGTACAGTAGGGTACTGTGATACAACCTTAAAAATAAAAACCCACCTTCTGGGGGTGCCCAGTTGGGTGGTTCCCTTGAGGTCAGCAGCTCTTTGCTAACCTGATCAGACACAGTACCCCACCTCCACCAAGTAGAGAGGAAAGACAATAATGCTATAAAGCAAACCAAAACAAGCAAACAGAAAACTTTATGGGATAAAATTGGGTGAAAAACCAAATAATAGCAAAAATGAAGTTCTAATTATTGAAATAGGCAGCAATGGGAAATTATAATTAAACTAGAAAAATTGAGAAAGAAAAAGGATCTGTATGGAAAAGGTTGAACTTAAAAAACAAAACAACATCAACAACATCAAAATAAACAAAAGAAACAACCAAACCAAAACAAACAAATAAAAAAACACAACCAAAAACAAAACAGTATGTATATGTTATTGAATATTATCTGGGCAACACGTGGTCTTCTGGGGTATGAGATGTTAATCACAGTTCTGATACGACTGGAGGCTGCTGATTTCTCAAACCCCAGCAGGTAGACACCCGAAATCTCTCGTCAGCCCACTTAAAAGGCACTTTGAACTTGTTCACTTGCTGATCAGAAGCTTTCCCAGGGAAGTGCTTGTCGCTGGAATCACTGCTGAAGTGGCTATCCACTTACCCTGTGTGCCCAAACTGGTCTCCCTCTGCCCCCAAGGGTTAGGGCTGCAAGGCGGCTCAGACCCTGCCCTTAGGCTTCTTGGTCACTGGGTTACCAGCTCCCACCCAATTCTAGCTCTGTGACCCTGAGGGCGGAGCTTGCCAGGGCAGATCGCTCACAGTGGCTCCCTGTGACCCACAGCCAAACACTTTAGCTCCTTCTGGCTCAGCGGCTCAGACTGGGGCCCTAGACAAAGGCCAAAGTTCTCCGCACTCCCGCTCAGGCTCTCCCCAAGGCAGTTCAACTGAGTGCCAAGTCCAAAGAGACCAAAACAGTTCACAGGTAAGGCCTTTCTGGTTTGCAGTCTCATTGCTACTGAACTTACAGCTGTGGGTGGGTTTAGACGGATTGAACACACGCGACCACTTGCTGGTTTTGCACTGTTTTAGTCCTCCTCTTGGGGTCCAGAAGTCTCTCGCTGACTCCCTGTATCCTCTCAGGGGTGATGATAGGCAGATCCCACCAGCCAGAGATGCTTGGAGTCCTATCTCCCCAGACTCACGGTGCCCAGATGCAAGGAAGCTGTTACTTGGCTGCCATCTTGCTCCCAGTTCATAATTTTGGTTATTTCTTTTCTTCTACTGGGTTTGTGGTTGGAATGTTCTTCCTTTTCCAGTTACTTGAGATGTCCCATTAAGTTGTTTACTTCCTCCTTTTTCTGTTCTCTTGAGGAAGGCTTGCAGTGCTATAAATTTCCCTCTTAGGACTTCCTTTGCGGTATCCCAGAGGTTCTGATAATTTGTGTCTTCATTGTCATTTTGTTCCAAAACTTTGGCAATTTCCTTCTTGATCTCATCTCTGACCCAGCTATCATTCAGCATAAGGTTATTTAACTTCCATATTTTTGTATGAGTATGCAGATTCCTGTTACTGAGTTCAACTTTTATTCCATGTGGTCCGAGAGGACGCAAGGAATAATTTGTACTCCTTTAAATTTACTGAGGTTAGACTTGTGACCTAAGATGTGATCGATTTTGGAGTATGTTCGTGGGCTGATGAGAAGTATGTGTATTCAGTTTTGTTGGGATGAAATGTTCTGTAGATGTCTGCTAAATCCAAATGTTGTATGGTTAGGTTTAAATCTAAAATTTCTTTGCTCAACTTCTTATTGGAGGATCTATCCAACACTGCCAAAGGAGTGTTGAAATCTCCGACTAATATGGAGCTGGAGGAAATCAAGTTGCTCATGTCTGTTAGAGTTTCTCTTATAAATTGAGGCGCATTTTGGTTTGGTTCATAAATATTCATAATTGAAATCTCATCATATTGAGTATGACCCTTAACAAATATGAAGTGACCATTCTTATCTTTCCTTACTTTTGTTGGTTTAAAGCCTATTGTATCTGCAAATAGAATTGCAATGCCTGCTTTTTTCTGGCTACCATTTGCCTGAAATATGGACAACCATCCTTTTACCCTGAGTCTATATTTATCTTTTAAGGTAAGATGTGACACTTGTATGCAGCAAATATCTTGCCTAAGTTTTTGTATGCAGTCAGCTAACCTGTGCCTCTTTAGAGGACATTTTAAGCCATTCACATTAATGGAGAATATTGATAAGTCTGGTAAAATTTTGGGTATCAAGGTTTTCAAAAGTCCAGTGGACATTTTTTTTTTTTGTAGAGACAGAGTCTCACTTTATGGCCCTCGGTAGAGTGCCGTGGCCTCACACAGCTCACAGCAACCTCCAACTCCTGGGCTTAAGCGATTCTCTTGCCTCAGCCTCCCGAGTAGCTGGGACTACAGACGCCTGCCACAACGCCCGCCTATTTTTTTTTTTTTTTTTTGGTTGCAGTTTGGCCGGGGCCAGGTCTGAACCCGCCACCCTCGGTATATGGGGCCGGCGCCCTACCGACTGAGCCACAGTGGTAGTTGGAGTTTGATCAAAAGTTTCTGAGTGAGTTTATTTTCGTGGTGGAGGATTGGGCTGGTCATTATGGAGAATAGGTCTGAGAATATCTTGAAGAGCTGGTTTGGTTATGGCAAATTTCTTCAACATATGAATGTCATTAAAGTATTTAATTTCTCCATCATAAATGAAACTCAGTTTAGCTGGATACAGGATCCGGGGTTGAAAGTTATTTTGTTTTAGGAGATTAAAAGTCAATGACCATCCTCTTCTGGCTTGAAAATTTTCAGCAGAGGGTTCTGCAGTCATTCTAATATTCTTCCCTTTGTAGGTAACGAATTTCTTATGTCTGGCTGCTTTCAGATTTTTCTCCTTCATATGAACACTAGTGAAGTTAATTATGATATGCCTCGGGGATGTCTTATTTGGATTGAGTCATGCTGGGGTTCTGAAACTATCTGCTATCTGAATTTCAGAATCTCTTGTCATGTCTGGAAAAATTTCTTTCATAATTTCATGGAGAAGGGCCTCTGTGCCTTGCCAGGCCACTTAATCACTTTCAGGGAATTCCTATGAGGCGGATATTAGCCCTCTTCGAATTATCCCAGAGCTCTCTGAGATAATGATGCATTTTTGCTCTCCATTTCTCTTTCTTTTTGAGAGTTTGGGAATGTTCAAAGGCTTTGTCTTCAATGTCAGAAATCCTTTCTTCTGCTTGTTCCACTCTATTACTGAGGGCTTCTAGTGTCTTTTTCAGATGTTTGAGGGCTGCAAATTCTTGCTTCAGTGCATCAAAATCTTTGGTGGTTTTGTCTTTAAATTCGTTAAATTCTTGAGGCAACTTTTGAATTTCTCCTAGAATTTCTAATTCTGACTTTTGAATTGCTCCTCGAATTTCTACTTCCAAATTTTCCTCCATTCTATTAATCTTGTTTGCAATCCAAATTCTGAATTCGATTTCTGACATCTTGGCCAGCTGTTTATGAATGGGATTTTCAGTTACATCTGCCATATCTTTCCTTGGGGGGGTTTGATCTATTCTGGTTATTCATGTTATCAGAGTTTTCCCACTCATTCTACCCCATGATTGTTTTACACCATTTGATTTTTTTCCCTGGAGCTTTGTTGAGGACCCGTACAGTGCTACGGCCTGAGAAACTGGGGACTTGTTTGGTGTGGTGGGGCTAGGTGGTTCTGTCTTGTTTTCAGCTGGTCTCTGTTCGAACCAAGTGAAACAGTTACTCTGGGTTGAAGTCTCAGCTGTGGAGAAATACCAGCAATTAAGTCACCCCGCCCCCCACAGGCAACAATTGGAAAAAGAAAATCAAACCTTCCTACAACCACACACCCAGGGCACTACTTGAATAGTCCTCAGGCGATTGGCTCTGTTCAAAAGGTTCAAATCCGTTGTCTCAGTCAGCACCTGTCTCAGGTATGAGAGTTTCAAAGGTCTCTGAGAACTGGATCTCAGGGGTCTGGTGACAACTCAAATGTGACTTCTCCAGTGCTCTGTGAAGTCAGGAGGACCCACCCAGCTAATAGAGTAGTCTGGGAAGTTTGATGCCTCCTTCCCCACCTTGCACCTCTGTCAAACCCAGTCACCGATAGCCCCGCAGGGGCTCGGTGAGTCAGTTGCCCCCTGTGAGCAGATACTCCAGGGGTTTGCACCTGCCTGAATCACAAGGACATCTGTATCTGCTCCGCCAAGCCACTGCTCTCTGCCTCTATCCAGCAGGGGGTGGTGAGGCCTGACAACCTTGGGGGCTTGATGGAGGCTGGGGCGTGTTCACTCAGTTCCAACCCCGCCTTGATTGATGTTACTGATAGAACAAAACAACTTTGTGAGAATTTTTTTCTGTCCCTGCTAAATTCCTTTGCGGAAGAGAAACTATTTTGAGTTCCCAGAACCTGTGCCTCAGGCTCTATCTTTACTCCTGCAGGTTTGTATTCATAGCATGGTCAGCTCTAGCCTCCTGCCTTCCTTTGTCTATAGGCAGATGATCGCCTGAGGGCTGGGTGCATCTTAGGCTCAGTAAAGTGGTCCTCTGGGTCAGCCCCACCCTGGGAATTTCCCAGCTCTGCGTGTGCGTTTTCTAGTCCCCGTGCTCCACCCAGGGTGGTGCCACCACAGATAAACCTTTTACTCATGGGGCCTGTGTTTCAGTCCTAGATCTGTTCCACGGTGGTTGCCATCTCAGAAGATGCCCGGCCTCCTCTGGTTGCCCAGGGAGACAGGGGTTGTGGCTTTGGAATATCCAGTGATGGGCCATAGTGTTACCAAAAATGGCTGCTGCTCTCTACCTCAGGGCACTGCTGCTCTGGTGTGGTTCCCTCTCAGCTGACTGTTGTCTCATCACTCCCATGCCGCAGAATCAGCACTGACCAGCTGCAGTCCAGGCCCTGCCCACACCCCTCGAGAAATCACCCAAGAAGCTGGACTCCTGGGGGACAGGCCTTCAGACCTCAGAGTGAGAGTGGAGGGGAGTGATGGGAGCTGAGAATCACAGGTTGAAACACCAATCTCATTGAGACCAAATGAGCAAATAAACAGATAAAAAGGTTACCAGACACACAAGCCCATAGATGCACAAACAATAAGAAACACATAGACATACAGACAACAACAACAACAACAAAAGAACAGCTACAACAAAAATAATGATAATCATAAAATAATTGAGAAAAAAGGGTAAAACGCATACAAACAAAAAGAACAAACAAAAAACCCTCTAGAAGTCTGATGTTAGCACTCTCAGAAACCATAGGAAGGGAAGAAGAGGAAGAGAGTAGGAAGAAAAAAAAAAGTGATGTTCATAAAAAAGTTAAAAAAGAAGAAAGAAAAAATTAAAAATAGAAAAAAATAAAAAAATAATAAAAATTAACAATGGTTCCTCCAAGAAAATGATGAGAAAAAAGGCACCAACCACAAAAATATTATTCTTCTATATATGTAGACATATACATCTATATATATGATGTAGGGATCAACTTTTGTAGGAATATATTTATAATGCAATATAGTTTCTGGACACCAGGTGGTGCTGTGAGTGGTTCCCAGGCTTATACCTGATTCACAGTTTATACTGTTACCAAGGTAACCACCTTACCTGGTGGATCGCCATTTTGGAGTTTCTGTAAAAGTTTTTTTTACCTAATTGTTGTGCAGCCTCAGTTGCTGTATTCCAGACAGCACTCCTATCTGACTTCCCAACTCAGTGCAGGAGTCCACACTTCACAAATTTTTCCACTCTGCTCCCAAGTTCTCCTGCAAACTGGCAACTGCAATTGGCTGTGGGGGAGAGTGCTGGCTGCCATCGCAGCTGCGGTGCGTGGAAACCTTATACTCAGTTTTTGTGGCTCAGAGTCTCACTTTTGAATCTGGAAATTTTGAGTCCAGTCACCCGCCAGTTCACCGTGCAGCCTGAACTGCCAGCCCGCACCAATATTACCCACCAGGAATGATCTGGTCTATTTAATCACTCCTGTTGTTCTGGGGGAAGGTGCTTGCCATTTCAGACAATTCAAAATGTCTGTTTCCCTGGCGGGACCCCTTTCTTTCAATTTTCCATCAGGTTGCTTAGTTCCTTGTGATTCTGAGTGGCTCCCCTTTCGGGTGCCAAACTCTGCTCAGGAATAAATTTTCGTTAGTTGGGTTTTGCCAGGAATTGCAAGCTGCTGTCCTCTGTGAGGAAGGGGCCTGCTGGCCAGCACAGCCAAGCAGGGAAAATCTCTACAATGGATTTTTATTGGCAAATCTATTGATTGTTACTTTGATGAATATTTAAAACGAGCTTCAGCTGTACAAGGTGGGCTAAGCTATGTGGCTTAGAGGCATTCTCCCACCTGCCATGAACATAGCACTAGCAGGGCTTGTAGCCTGTGCCTTTAGGGATATCAATTGGACTGGAACTGGGTTCTTAATCAGTTCCATGTTCAGCCGTTGGTTCAGGAGGTTTCTGATCATATCAATGTAACCAGCGATCATAGAATCCTGCTCTAATCTGCTGTGAATAACCTTTCACACAGAGCCAGATTAGAGCACCTGAAAGGTCAGGCTGCGAGGGCGTTCTCAGGCCCCGGGATTGGGCAGGGGAGGTGCTCAAAGTCTGCTTTGTTAGCCAATGTTTGAGTCAAGTTGGTAGATGTGACCTTTGGTAACCTGGGTCAACCAGACAGAGCTTCAGTCTTTCTTCTGCTAAGTCAGCGATCACAGAGGAGTCTATGGAGGGGTTGGACTGTGTTAGGCAGTGCTGTCTGGCTGTCTGTCTTCTCCTAAGTATGAGGATGAGCCAGCTGGTCCAAGATCTGCATCTGATTAGATTCAGTGAATGTCATCTGAGTTTCAAGAGTAGCTCTGGCTCTAAAAATATCTCAAAAAAAAAAAAAAAAAAAGGGCGGCACCTGTGGCTCAGTCGGTTAAGGCGCTGGCCCCATATACTGAGGGTGGCAGGTTCAAACCCAGCCTTGACCAAACTGCAACCAAAAAATAGCCGGGCGTTGTGGCGGGCGCCTGTAGTCCCAGCTGCTTGGGAGGCTGAAGCAAGAGAATCGCTTAAGCCCAGGAGTTGGAGGTTGCTGTGAGCTGTGTGAGGCCATGGCACTCTACAGAGGGCCATAAAGTGAGACTTTGTCTCTACCAAAAAAAAAAAAAAAAAAAAAAGAAGAAAAGACAAAAGAGAGAGAGTAAAAAAAAGAAAGAGAAGGAAAGAAGAAATTGACCACTGCTTTTTAGGCTTCTGGGTGTGATTTTAATTTTGCTGGCTCTCTTCAATATTAGACATCCATAATGGTTGTAATACGGCAAGAGAAACAGAAAGAGCCTGTTCAGGGACACAGAGGTAGTCGGTCCCTGGTATGACTATGTCAAGTTCCTGAAAGGCCACGCCGGCTGTGACACTGAGCCCCTCATTTACATTCTGAGCTGTGACCCAAGGACTGAACTGGTGTGAACAGGGAAGGTAGCTTCCCACCTGAGTAAGGTACCTGTGACCTTTTTCTGTCACTTCCTCCTGAGAAGATGTTAGGAAAAGTTTACTTGGTTGGAATAAAAAAAAAAACCAAACAGATTAGCATAATACACTTGAAAAATTCCACAATATTTCTCCTCAGGCAGATATAAATTTGGTGTTTTTCACATAGCAGGTATCAGTAAGTGTTTGTGTAATCAATGAAGTTTGTTTTAGGACTTAAGGTAATCAATCAAATCTATTGTCTGAATTGTAAATTCTTTGTTTTCTTTCTTAAAGTCTAGGCCACACATTTGACAGTGTCCTGCATTCTTTTTTTTTTGTGTGTGGTTTTTGGCCGGGGCTGGGTTTGAACCTGCCACCTCCGGCATATGGGACCGGTGCCCCACTCCTTGAGCCACAGGCGCTGCCCCAGTGTCCTGCATTTCTATAATACTGCTACTGCTAAGTACAAATGGTAATAGATAAAATGTACTAAGGGTTTACCACATACTAGTTGTTCGGCTTTCTAAATGTTAAATGATTTTTTTTTTTTTGTAGAGACAGAGTCCCACCTTATTGCCCTAGGTAGAGTGCCATGGTGTCACACAGCTCACAGCAACCTCCAAATCCTTGGGCTTAGGCGATTCTCTTGACTCAGCCTCCCAAGTAGCTGGGATTACAGGTGCCCGCCACAACGCCTGGCTATTTTTTTGTTGTAGTTTGGCCGGGGCTGGGTTTGAACCCGCCACCCTTGGCATATGGGGCCCGTGCCCTACCCGCTGAGCCACAGGTGCTGCCCACTAAATGTTAAATGATTTTAATCATCACAAACTCAATTGTATTAATGTCCTTAGTAATAAATTAAAAAATTAATTTTTTTTGAGACTGAGTCTCATTCTGTCACCCCGGATAGAGTGCTGTGGGATCATAGCTCACAGCAATCCCCAATTCTTGGGCTCAAGTGATCCTCTTGCTTCAGCCTCCCAAGTAGCTGAGACTACAGGCAGCCTCCACAATGCTCACTGGTTTTAGAGATGGGGGTCTTGCTTTTGCTCAGGCTGGTCTTGAACTCCTGAGCTCAAGCAATCCATTTGTCTCAGCCTCCCAGAGTACTAAGATTACAGGCGTAAGCTACCTCACCCAGCCTTAAATTTTTTTTAAATTTTGATTTAATGAATTTTTTTTTTTTTTTGAGACAGAGTCTTAGTATGTCACCCTCGGCAGAGTGCTGTGGCATCACAGCTCACAGCAACCTCCAACTCTTGGGCTTAAGCGATTCTCTTGCTCCAGCCTCCCAAGATGCTGGGACTACAGGCACCCAACACAAGGCCCAGCTATTTATTTTCTTGTTGCAGTTGTCATTGTTTTAGCTGGCCTGGGCTGAGTTCAAACCCGCCAGCTCGGGTGTATGTCAGTTCCGGACATACTGCTGAGCTATAGGCACTGAGCTCAGCCTTAATTTTATTATTATTATTTTTTTGTTGCTGTTAGCCATAGAGAGGATGTATATCCTCAATTTTAGATTAAGTAACCAAGACTTTGATAAAGTAAGGGTTTTGCACCAAGTCATGTGGCTAGCAAGTAGTTGTTTTATTTGAACCCAGGGAGTCTGCTTCTAGACTCCTTGCTCTGAAATCCCAAGTGTTACCGCTTCTCCTTTTTGGTATTATAAACACCTCCACTGCAGAACATCTTTTAAAATATTTTTGGATTATCTCTTCTTTTGCAACACTGCCACTCAGCAGAATCCCTTGCTAGTTATGGGGTTTGTTGTTAGCATTCATAGTGAACAAGGTAGTCTGTGCCTTAACCTTAACATCGCTCAAGGTTAAACCTGCGGATGTCTGATTGTGATGACAAGAATATAACTACCACTTTTTAAGAGTGAATATTGTATACTAGGTACTTTGTACACATTATTTTTTTTAATTTATTTTTTTTGAATAGAAAATATAATGGCTGTTTATTTTGGTTTACAAGCAAAAAACCACCATATTACTTAGAAACACATAACATATTACTTAGTAACACATAGATGATGAAATTATGAAGAAAGACAAGGAAATGCTATCATGAAGGTCAAGTTACTGATCATCTCAAGAATGCAGAGAGCCGTGAGTGGGAAAGCGCATAAGTGGGTGTGTAGAATGCTGACAATGCCTCGTCTTGACCTCAGGGATGGTTAAATGGGTGTACAGCTAATCAACATTAGTTACATGTTTTCTATTTTTTTATTTTTATTTTTATTTTTATTTATTTTTTTTACCTTTCTCTATTTTATTCAATTTTATTTTGTAATACAAATTGAAAGATATATATGTATGTGTGTGTGTGTACAAAATCTCATTCAAATAACATCATCATTAAGAATAAGAATAAACTTGGGTGGCATCTGTAGCTCAAAGGAGTAGGGCACCAGCCCCATATACCAGAGGTGGCAGGTTCAAACCTGGCCCTGAGGGGAAGGGAGGGGGGAGGTTAGGGTGGAGGGAGGGAAAAGGGTGGGGCAACACCTACGGTGCATCTTAGAATGGGTACAGGCGAAACTTACTAATGGCAGAATACAAATGTCTACATACAGTAACTAAGAAAATGCCGTGAAGGCTATGTTGAACAGTTTGATGAGAACATTTCAGATTGTATATGAAACCAGCACATTGTACCCCTTGATTGCACTAATGTACACAGCTTTGATTTAACAATAAAAAAACAAAAAAAAAGCAATCGTGGCCCTGGTCAAAAACTGCAAAAACAAAAAAGAATAAGAATAAATGCGATAACAAATATGCAAAATACAGTTATAAAATAAAACGCATAAAAAAACCATTGACTTCATTGAAAAAAAAATTTTTAAATAAAGAGGCTCAGTATTATGTAGCTGAAAATTCTTTTTTTTTTTTGTAGAGACAGAGTCTCACTTTATGGCCCTGGGTAGAGTGCCGTGGCCTCACACAGCTCACAGCAACCTCCAACCCCTGGGCTTAAGTGATTCTCTTGCCTCAGTCTCCTGAGTAGCTGGGACTACAGGTGCCCGCCACAACGCCCGGCTATTTTTTTTTGGTTGTAATTCAGCCAGGGCTGGGTTTGAACCCGCCACCCTCTGTATATGGGGCCGGCGCCTTACCGACTGAGCCACAGGTGCAGCCCGAAAATTCTTAATAAATCTATAAATTTTATGCAAGCCTTCTGAATACATTAACAAATTGAAAATTAGAATGAAGCAACAGTATTCCAAAGTTTATGTGGAAGGCTAAATATTATGGGGACATACTCTATCTATTATACTATAAAAATTTATTTTAAACATTATTAATAGAGAACACAAATGTATATGTATGTATAGTAATTAATGTATGAGAAATATAATATTTTAAATAGATAGGAGAGGTAGAGGGGTTAGGGTGGTATTGGAAAATTCAAAAACAAAAGCCTCAAAGTGAATTAATGACTGATTTCTGTATTGAAAGATTTTAATTTGTTTTTGAGACAGAGTCTCACTTTGTTGCTTCTAGTAGTGCCATGGTGTATCTCACAGCAACCTCAGACTCTTGGGCTCAGGTGATTCTCTTGCCTAAGCCACCTGAGTAGCTGCGATTACAGGTGCCCGCCATAATGCCTACTGTTTTTTTTTAGAGGTGGAGTCTCTCTCTATCTCAGGCTGGTCTCGAACTCATTAGCTCAGGCAATCTGCCCACCTCGGCCTCCCAGAGTGCTAGGATTACAGGCGTGAACCACTGTCTCCTGCCCTACTTTTTTAAAAAATATTTTTTATAGAGACTTTATTCATTTTTAGTTTTACTTATGATTTTATCATCAGAAAAAAAAATTTTGCTTTTTTTTACACCCACATGTTTATGAAAACAAATGGATAAATGGCACTTTTAATTAATAGCATTATTAAAAGGACAAGACAACACATTTTACTTTTCTCTTCAGCTATAACAATAATAAAATTATCAACTGTAAGTCTGTTGGCAATTTAATACTAAGAAAAACTTAACTGATGCTTGTTTTTTCTTAGATAAGAATGAAGATTTAAGGAAACTTGCAGAGAATAGACAAGTTCACATTATTGTTAATTCTTATACACAACTCTGAGAAATAATTAGTTACTTCATCATCCCCATTTACACATGTGGAAACTGAGGCTGGGAGAGGTACATAAATAGCTCTGGGTCACACAGTGTTGGTTATAAGGTTGATGTGGCTTCCACATAGGCGTCCTTTGGGAGATGTCTCCTTTGTAAGGTTTTACAAAGAACACCCAGTCGAATCTGAAGTGTCGGCATTAAAGTTAGAGTCAAGGTTAGGAGGAGCTCAGACATTTGCCATGGACCCACCTGGGCTGTTTCTTGGAACCTTGGTTAGGTGTCTTTGTGCTGACACTGTGAGGGGAAGGATGGTCCATCTTTTTTTTTTTTCCTTTTTGAGACAGAGGCTCACTCTGTGGCCCAGGCTAGAGTGCTATGGCATCAGCCTACCTCAAACTCAACCTCAAACTCCTGGGTTCAAGTGATCCTCCTGCCTCAGCCTCCCAAGTAGCTGGGACTACAGGTACCTGCCACAATGTCCAGCTAGTTTTTCTATTTTTACTAGAGATAGTCTTGCTCAGGCTGGTCTTGAACTCCTGAGCTCAAGTGACCCTCAGCTTTGGCCTCCAAGTGCTAGGATTATAGGCGTGACCCACCACACCTAGCTAGGAAGGCCTATTTTAGTTCCCAGGTTGAGCTGGGCAGACCGCAGCTATGCTCAGCCTGACTTGGATTAGTGCTCTTACCAGTAATAAAAAATTAATTTTAGCACTTGAGCTAATTGGGATAAAAAATGTGACACCCAAGCCAGAAATAAGCTTAATGAAGCCCATTAAATAATTTAATGATTACATAATTATATTCATTTAAAATGCAGGAATTGATTACTCTCAAATTAATTTTACCATCTCTATACCTTTTTGAGCACATTTATTTTGACCAAAATGAAGGATTAGTTTCATTTCTGATGGGCACTCTGCCATTAATAATTATGTCTCATTGTAATGAGAAAATGTTGTGTTTTGAATAAGTTCATGTGACCATATATTTCCAGATAACAGACAAGCTTGTTCCGAGGAGAGATTTAAGCTTTTGAAAGGGTCTTACTAATTTAAATCATAAAATTAGTAAGTGGAGGATTGATGTGCTCAGTGAACAGAAATCTAGATGGCAAAATCTGGTGCAATCCAGCTAATTAGGGTCCGGGTCAGGGTGTTCTGGAAACTGCAAACCAAATAGCCAAATCAGGTATATGGGACAGGGAGGGCTGAAGCTTAAAGGTGCAGAGTGAATACAGAGGGCCACAAAGGGACATAGGGGATACTTATTAAATGCTTTCCTTTTTTTTTTTTTTTGACATAGTTTCACTCTGTTGCCCTGGGCAATAGTGCTATGGTGCCATAGCTCACAGCAACCTCAAACTCTTGGGCTTGAGCAATCCTCTTGTCAGCTTCCTGAGTAGCTGGAACTACAGGCTCCTGCCACCGTGCCCAACTAGCTTTTTCTATTTTTAGTAGAGATGGGGGGGTCTCACTCTTGCTCAGGGTGGTCTTGAACTCCTGATCTCAAGCAGTCCACCACCTCAGCCTCCCAGAGTGCTGGGATTAAAGGTGTGAGCCACTGCTCTCGGCCTTATTTAATGCCTTTTTACCATCTTTACCTCCCTGACATTCCAGACACCCCCTAATTTCTATTTGGCAACTTCGAGGTCAAAAACTCCTTTCGAGGCTCCAAGAGCACAGCACGTGGCCCACTAAGACAACTGCTGCATTTATTTCCTCCCCTTCGCATAGCAACCTGCATGGAGGTGAGCCAGTGGCTTAGGGCTGTCCCATTAGAATGAATCTCAGGACCCTTTCTGGGAGTTCTGGAACAAGACTCTCTTCTTTTATTTTTGGCTATCAATGAAGCTGCAGGCCCACAGGGGAAGCCAGTCTTAGGATGAAGTTGAACTGAGGAAAGCAGAACCGAGAGACAGAAGCAAACCAGATCTTGGTGACACCCCTGAATCCTGCCATAAACCCTCTCCTGAACCTACACTTAGGCCTTTTCTTTTTCTGAGACAGAATCTCACTCTGTTGCCGTAGGCTGGAGTGTCGTGATGCCACTGCTCACAGCAACGTCAAACTCCTGCCTTGCTTCCTGAGTAGCTGCAACTATAGACACCTGCCACAACAACTGACTAATTTTTCTATTTTTTATTTTTTTTGAGACACAGTCTCACTATGTTGGCCTCTGTAGAGTGCTGTGATGTCACAGCTCACAGCATCCTACAACTCCTGGGCTTAAGTGATTCTCTTGCCTCAGCCTCCCAAGTAGCTGGGACTACAGGTGCCTGCCACAGTGCCTGGCTACTCTTTTGTTGTAGTTGTCATTGTTGTTTAGCAGGCCTGGGCTGGGTTCTAACCCACCAGCCCTGGTGTATGTGGCTGGTGCCCTAGCCACTGAGCTATAGGCGCCGAGCCTAATATTTCTATTTTTAGTAGAGATGGGGGTCTTGTTCTTGCTCAGGCTGGTCTTGAACTCCTGAGCTCAAGTGATCCTCCTGCCATGGTCTCCAAGAGTGCTGGGATTACAGGTGTGAGCCACGGCACCTGGGCCTGTTCTTCTTGTTGTTGGGTTCATTTCCAAAGATGGCCCTAAGTGGTATAAAGATGACTATCTGTGGCTCTAGGGTTATCAGTTCGGCTAACTGCTTTACATATGTAATCTCCCATTCTCAGTGCCAAGTACCTATTATTATCCCCATTTCATAGGTGATTAAATAGAGGCTTAGAAAGATTTAGGAAAGGCGAGCCAGCAAGGAAAGGCAGAGCTTATTAAGGTTGAATTGTATCTCCCCCAAATTGACGTGTTGAAGTTCTAACCCCAGGCACATCAGAATGTGACCTTATTAGGGCAGAGCAAGATGGCAGCTGAGTAACAGCTTCCTTGCATCTGGGCACCGTGAGTCTGGGGAGATAGGACTCCAGGCATCTCTAGCTGGTGGGAACTGCCTATCATCACTCCTATGAAGATACAGGGAGTCAGCGAGAGACTTCTGGACCCCAAGAGGAGGACTAAAACAGTGGAAAACCGGCAAGTGGTCGCGTGTGTTCAATCCATCTAAACCCGCCCACAACTGTAAGTTCAGTAGCAGCGAGACTGCAAACCAGAAAGGCCTTACCTGTGAACTGTTTTGATGTCCTTGGACTTGGCACTGAGTTGAACTTCCTTGGGGAAGGCCTGAGCGGGAGTGCGGAGAACTTTGGCCGTTGTCTAGGGCCCCAGTCTGAGCCACTGAGCCAGACGGAGCTAATAGTGTTTGGCGGTGGGTCACACGGATCCATTGTCAGTGATCTGCCCCGGCAAGCTCCGCCCTCAGGGTCGCAGAGCTAGAAACGGGTGGGAGCTGATAACCCAGCAACTAAGTAACCTAAGGGTGGGGTTTGAGCCGCCTTGCAGCCCTAACCCTCAGGGGCAAAGTGAGACCATTTTGGCACACTGGGTAAGTGGATAGCCACTTCAGCAGCGATTCCAGTGAGAAAGCTGGGAAAGCTTCCGCTCAGCAAGTTTACAAGTTCAAAGTGCCTTTTAAGTAGGCTGAAGAGAGATTTAGGGTGTCTACCTGCTGGGGTTTGAGAAATCAGCAGCCTCCAGTCATATCAGAACTGTGACTAACATCTCATACCCCATAAGACCACGTGTTGCCCAGACAATATTCAATAACTTATACAAACTGCTTTGTTTTTGGTTGTGTATTTTTTTCTTTTTTTTTTGTTTGGTTGTTTTTTTTGTTTGTTTATTTTGACGTTGCTGATGTTCTTTTGTTTTTTTAATTTCAATCTTTTCCACACAGATGCCTTTTTCTTTCTCAATTTTCCTAGTTTAATTATAATTTCCCATTGCTGCCTTTTTTAATAACTTCAACTTCATTTTTGCTAGTGTTTCTACCGATATAATTTGGTTTTTCACCCAATTTTATCCCCGTAAAGTTTTCTGTTTGCTTCTTTTGGTTTGATTTATAGCATTTTTGTCTTTCCTCTCTACTTGGTGGAGGTGGGGTACTGTGTCTAATCAGGTTAGCAAAGAGCTGCTGACCTCAAGGGAACCACGCAACTGGGCACCCCCAGAAGTTGGGGTTTTTTAAGGTTGTGTCAAAGTACCCTACTGTACACCTATATTGCCCTGTCTCCCTCTTTCTGTGCCTCTCTTCTTTTTGTCAATATTCCTTATCCCCACCCCCTCTCCTTTCTCTATCTTTCTTTTTTTCTTATCACTCGGTCCTCCTTTCTTTCATCCCCTTTTTTTTGCTCTTCAACCTTCTCACACTTCTGGTCCTGTAACCCTTAGTCCACAGGCACAAGAACTTAAAGAGCAAGAGGAAGTGAAAGGAAAATTAGGGCAAGGAAACAGATAAAAGAAATCACTCATGAGGAAGAATCAGCAGAAAACTCCAGGCAACATGAAGAACCAGTATAGAACAACCCCACCAAGGGACCATGAGGTAGCTACTGCAGATGATTCCACCAGCATAGAAATGTTAGGAATGACAGAAAGGGAATTTAGAATACACATGTTGAAAACAATGAAAGAAATGATGGAAACAATGAAGGAAATTGCTAATAAAGTGGAAAATAACTAAAAGGAAATCCAAAAACAGAATCAAATAAGAGATGAACGATATGAAGAATATAAAAAGGATATAGCAGACCTGAAGGAAATGAAACAGTCAATTAGGGAACTTAAAGATACAATGGAAAGTATCAGCAACAGGTTAGACCACGCAGAAGAAAGACTTTCAGAGGTAGAAGACAAAGTTCTTGAGATAACTCAGACAGTAAAAGAGGCAGAAAAGAAGAGAGAGAAAGCAGAACGTTCACTGTCAGAATTATGGGACTTTATGAAGCGTTCCAACATACGAGTTATAGGAATTCCAGAAGGGGAAGAAGAATGCCCCAGAGGAATGGAAGCCATACTAGAGAATATTATAAAAGAAAATTTCCCAAACATCACCAAAGAGTCTGACATACTGCTTTCAGAGGGATATCGGACCCCGGGTCGCCTCAACTCTAACCGAGCTTCTCCAAGACACATTGTGATGAACCTGTCCAAAGTCAAGACAAAAGAAAAGATTCTGCAAGCTGCCAGGAGTAAGCGCCAATTGACCTACAGGGGCAAATCCATCAGAGTGACCGCAGACTTCTCTAATGAAACTTTCCAAGCAAGAAGACAATGGTCATCTATCTTTAATCTACTTAAACAGAACAATTTTCAGCCCAGAATTCTGTACCCTGCTAAGTTAAGCTTCAAAATTGACGGAGAAATCAAATCATTTACGGATATACAAACATTGAGGAAATTTGCCACAACAAGACCAGCTCTACAGGAAATACTTCAACCTGTTCTGCACACTGACCACCACAATGGATCAGCAGCAAAGTAAGAACTCAGAAATCAAAGGACAGAACCTAACCTCCACACTGATGCAAAAGATAAAACTAACCAATGGACTCTCACCAAATAAGACGAATAGAATACTACCACACTTATCAATTATCTCAATAAATGTTAATGGCTTGAATTCCCCACTGAAGAGACATAGATTGGCTGACTGGATTAAAAAACACAAGCCATCCATTTGCTGTCTGCAAGAAACACACCTGACTTCAAAAGACAAATTAAAGCTCCGAGTCAAGGGTTGGAAGACAATTTTTCAGGCGAATGGAATTCAGAAGAAAAGAGGAGTTGCAATCTTATTTTCAGATACATGTGGATTTAAAGCAACTAAAGTCAAAAAAGACAAAGATGGTCACTTTATATTGGTCAAGGGAAAACTACAACAAGAAGACATTTCAATTCTAAATATTTATGCACCCAATTTAAATGCTCCCAGATTCTTGAAGCAGACCTTACTCAGTCTGAGCAATATGATATCTGATAATACCATCATAACAGGGGACTTTAACACACCTCTTACAGAGCTGGACAGATCCTCTAAACAGAAATTAAACAAAGATGTAAGAGATTTAAATGAGACCCTAGAACAACTATGCTTGATAGACGCATATAGAACACTCCACCCCAAAGATAAAGAATATACATTCTTCTCACCACCCCATGCAACATTCTCCAAAATTGATCATATCCTGGGACACAAAACAAATATCAACAGAATCAAAAGAATTGAAATTTTACCTTGTATCTTCTCAGACCATAAGGCACTAAAGGTGGAACTCAACTCTAACAAAAATGCTCGACCCCACCCAAAGGCATGGAAACTAAACAATCTTCTGTTGAATAACAGATGGGTGAAGGAAGAAATAAAACAGGAAATCATTAACTTCCTTGAGCATAACAACAATGAAGACACAAGCTACCAAAACCTGTGGGATACTGCAAAAGCAGTTTTGAGAGGAAAATTCATCGCTTTAGATGCCTACATTCGAAAAACAGAAAGAGAGCACATCAACAATCTCACAAGAGATCTTATGGAATTGGAAAAAGAAGAACAATCTAAGCCTAAACTCAGTAGAAGAAAAGAAATCTCCAAAATCAAATCAGAGATCAATGAAATTGAAAACAAAAGAATCATTCAGAAAATTAATGAAACAAGGAGTTGGTTTTTTGAAAAAATAAATAAAATAGATAAACCATTGGCCAGACTTACTAGAAATAGAAAAGTAAAATCTCTAGTAACCTCAATCAGAAACGATAAAGGGGAAATAACAACTGATCCCACAGAGATACAAGAGATCATCTCTGAATACTACAAGAAACTCTATGCCCAGAAATTTGACAATGTGAAGGAAATGGATCAATATTTGGAATCACACCCTCTCCCTAGACTTAGCCAGGAAGAAATAGACCTCCTGAACAGACCAATTTCAAGCACTGAGATCAAAGAAACAATAAAAAAGCTTCCAACTAAAAAATGCCCTGGTCCAGATGGCTTCACTCCAGAATTCTATCAAACCTTCAAGGAAGAGCTTATTCCTGTACTGCAGAAATTATTCCAGAAAACTGAGGAAGAGGGAATCTTCCCCAACACATTCTATGAAGCAAACATCACCCTGATACCAAAACCAGGAAAAGACCCAAACAAAAAGGAAAATTTCAGACCAATCTCACTCATGAATATAGATGCAAAAATTCTCAACAAAATCCTAGCCAATAGATTACAGCTTATCATCAAAAAAGTCATCCATCATGATCAAGTAGGCTTCATCCCAGGGATGCAAGGCTGGTTTAACATACGCAAGTCCATAAACATTATCCACCATATTAACAGAGGCAAAAATAAAGATCACATGATCCTCTCAATAGATGCAGAAAAAGCATTTGATAAAATCCAGCATCCTTTTCTAATTAGAACACTGAAGAGTATAGGCATAGGTGGCACATTTCTAAAACTGATTGAAGCTATCTATGACAAACCCACAGCCAATATTTTACTGAATGGAGTAAAACTGAAAGCTTTTCCTCTTAGAACTGGAACCAGACAAGGTTGTCCTCTGTCACCTTTACTATTCAACATAGTGCTGGAAGTTCTAGCCAATACAATTAGGCAAGACAAGGAAATAAAGGGAATCCAAATGGGAGCAGAGGAGGTCAAACTCTCCCTCTTTGCTGACGACATGATCTTATACTTAGAGAACCCCAAAGACTCAACCACAAGACTCCTAGAAGTCATCAAAAAATACAGTAATGTTTCAGGATATAAAATCAATGTCCACAAGTCAGTAGCCTTTGTGTACACCAATAACAGTCAAGATGAGAAGCTAATTAAGGACACAACTCCCTTCACCATAGTTTCAAAGAAAATGAAATACCTAGGAATATACCTAACGAAGGAGGTGAAGGACCTCTATAAAGAAAACTATGAAATCCTCAGAAAGGAAATAGCAGAGGATATTAACAAATGGAAGAACATACCATGCTCATGGATGGGAAGAATCAACGTTGTTAAAATGTCTATACTTCCCAAAGCTATCTACCTATTCAATGCCATTCCTATTAAAGTACCTACATTGTACTTTCAAGATTTGGAAAAAATGATTCTGCGTTTTGTATGGAACCGGAAAAAACCCCGTATAGTTAAGGCAGTTCTCTGTAACAAAAATAAAGCTGGGGGCATCAGCATACCAGATTTTAGTCTGTACTACAAAGCCATAGTGGTCAAGACAGCATGGTACTGGCACAAAATCAGAGACCTAGACACTTGGAATCGAATTGAACACCAAGAAATGAAACTAACATCTTACAACCACCTAATCTTTGATAAACCAAACAAGAACTTACCTTGGGGGAAAGACTCCCTATTCAATAAATGGTGTTGGGAGAACTGGATGTCTACATGTAAAACACTGAAACTGGACCCACACCTTTCCCCACTCACAAAAATTGATTCAAGATGGATAAAGGACTTAAATTTAAGGCATGAAACAATAAAAATCCTCAAAGAAAGCATAGGAAAAACACTGGAAGATATTGGCCTGGGGGAAGACTTCATGAAGAAGACTGCCATGGCAATTGCAACAACAACAAAAATAAACAAATGGGACTTCATTAAACTGAAAAGCTTCTGTACAGCTAAGGAGACAATAACCAAGGCAAAGAGACAACCTACACAATGGGAAAGGATATTTGCATATTTTCAATCAGACAAAAGCTTGATAACCAGGATCTATAGAGAACTCAAATTAATCCACATGAAAAAAGCCAACAATCCCTTATATCAATGGGCAAGAGACATGAATAGAACTTTCTCTAAAGATGACAGACGAATGGCTAACAAACACATGAAAAAATGTTCATCATCTCTATATATTAGAGAAATGCAAATCAAAACAACCCTGAGATATCATCTAACCCCAGTGAGAATGGCCCACATCACAAAATCTCAAAACTACAGATGCTGGCGTGGATGTGGAGAGAAGGGAACACTTTTACACTGCTGGTGGGACTGCAAACTAGTACAACCTTTCTGGAAGGAAGTATGGAGAAACCTCAAAGCACTCAACCTAGACCTCCCATTCGATCCTGCAATCCCATTACTGGGCATCTACCCAGAAGGAAAAAAATCCTTTTATCATAAGGACACTTGTACTAGACTGTTTATTGCAGCTCAATTTACCATTGCCAAAATGTGGAAACAGCCTAAATGCCCACCAACCCAGGAATGGATTAACAAGCTGTGGTATATGTATACCATGGAATACTATTCAGCTATTAAAAAAAATGGAGACTTTACATCCTTCGTATTAACCTGGATGGAAGTGGAAGACATTATTCTTAGTAAAGCATCACAAGAATGGAGAAGCATGAATCCTATGTACTCAATTTTGATATGAGGACAGTTAATGACAATTAAGTTTATGGGTGGGGGAAGCAGAAAGAGGGATGGAGGGAGGAGGGTGGGGCCTTGGTGTGTGTCACACTTTATGGGGGCAAGACATAATTGCAAGAGGGACTTTACCTAACAATTGCAATCAGTGTAACTGGCTTATTGTACCCTCAATGAATCCCCAACAATAAAAAAAGAAAAAAAAAAAAAAAAAGAATGTGACCTTATTGGAGATAAGGTCTTTCCACAGGTAATTGAATAAAAATGGAGTCATTAGGGAGGTCTTAATCCAACATGACCAGTGTATTTATAAAAAAGGAGACTTTGGAGACAGACATGCATGGGAGAAGATGATGCGAGGAGACACAGGGAGAAGACGGTCACCTGGGAACTAAGGAGAAAGGCTGGAATACAAGTTTTCCCTCTCAGTCCTCAGAAGAGCCTGGCCTGGCTGGCCTGAGTGCAGTGCGGTTACAGCTCGTTGATCACAACCGGCTACAGATTTCTTTGTTTCTTCTTCACTCCCACTGCTTCCCTTAACTAGCCTTAAAAAAAGCCTAAAATGGCTCAAGCAGTAGGGTGCTGGCCCTATATACCCAGGGTGACCAGTTCGAACCTGGCTCTGGCCAAACTGCAACAACAAATAAATAAATAAATAAATAAATAAATAAATAAGGGATGCAAGGCTGGTTTAACATACGCAAGTCTATAAACGTTATCCACCATATTAACAGAGGCAAAAATAAAGATCACATGATCCTCTCAATAGATGCAGAAAAAGCATTTGATAAAATCCAGCATCCTTTTCTAATTAGAACACTGAAGAGTATAGGCATAGGTGGCACATTTCTAAAACTGATTGAAGCTATCTATGACAAACCCACAGCCAATATTTTACTGAATGGAGTAAAACTGAAAGCTTTTCCTCTTAGAACTAGAACCAGACAAGGTTGTCCTCTGTCACCTTTACTATTCAACGTAGTGCTGGAAGTTCTAGCCAATACAATTAGGCAAGACAAGGAAATAAAGGGAATCCCAATGGGAGCAGAGGAGGTCAAACTCTCCCTCTTGGCTGATGACATGATCTTAGAGAACCCCAAAGACTCAACCACAAGACTCCTAGAAGTCATCAAAAAATACAGTAATGTTTCAGGATATAAAATCAATGTCCACAAGTCAGTAGCCTTTGTGTACACCAATAACAGTCAAGATGAGAAGCTAATTAAGGACACAACTCCCTTCACCATAGTTTCAAAGAAAATGAAATACCTAGGAATATACCTAACGAAGGAGGTGAAGGACCTCTATAAAGAAAACTATGAAATCCTCAGAAAAGAAATAGCAGAGGATATTAACAAATGGAAGAATATACCATGCTCATGGATTGGAAGAATCAACATTGTTAAAATGTCTATACTTCCCAAAGCAATCTACCTATTCAATGCCATTCCTATCAAAATACCAACATCGTACTTTCAAGATTTGGAAAAAATGATTCTGCGTTTTGTATTGAACCAGAAAAAGCCCCGTATAGCTAAGGCAGTTCTTAGTAACAAAAATAAAGCTGGGGGCATCAGCATACCAGATTTTAGTCTGTACTACAAAGCCATAGTGCTCAAGACAGCATGGTACTGACACAAAAGCAGAGACATAGACACTTGGAATCGAATTGAAAACCAAGAAATGAAACTAACATTTTACAACCACCTAATCTTTGATAAACCAAACAAGAACATACCTTCGGGGAAAGACTCCCTATTCAGTAAATGGTGTTGGGAGAACTGGATGTCTACATGTAAAACACTGAAACTGGACCCACACCTTTCCCCACTCACAAAAATTGATTCAAGATGGATAAAGGACTTAAATTTAAGGCATGGAACAATAAAAATCCTCCAAGAAAGCATAGGAAAAACACTGGAAGATGGGGAAAGACTTCATGAAGAAGACTGCCATGGCAATTGCAACAACAACAAAAATAAACAAATGGGACTTCATTAGACTGAAAAGCTTCTGTACAGCTAAGGAGACAATAACCAAAGCAAAGAGACAACCTACACAATGGGAAAGGATATTTGCATATTTTCAATCAGACAAAAGCTTGATAACTAGGATCTATAGAGAACTCAAATTAATCCACATGAAAAAAGCCAACAATCCCATATATCAATGGGCAAGAGACATGAATAGAACTTTCTCTAAAGACGACAGACGAATGGCTAACAAACACATGAAAAAAATGTTCATCTTCTCTATATATTAGAGAAATGCAAATTAAAACAACTCTGAAATATCATCTAACCCCAGTGAGAATGGCCCACATCACAAAATCTCAAAACTACAGATGCTGGCGTGGATGTGGAGAGAAGGGAACACTTTTACACTGCTGGTGGGACTGCAAACTAGTACAACCTTTCTGGAAGGAAGTATGGAGAAACCTCAAAGCACTCAAGCTAGACCTCCCATTTGATCCTGCAATCCCATTACTGGGCATCTACCCAGAAGGAAAAAAATCCTTTTATCATAAGGACACTTGTACTAGACTGTTTATTGCAGCTCAATTTACAATTGCCAAAATGTGGAAACAGCCTAAATGCCCACCAACCCAGGAATGGATTAACAAGCTGTGGTATATGTATACCATGGAATACTATTCAGCCATTAAAAATAATGGAGACTTTACATCCTTCGTATTAACCTGGATGTACGTGAAAGACATTATTCTTAGTAAAGCATCACAAGAATGGAGAAGCATGAATCCTATGTACTCAATTTTGATATGAGGACAATTAATGACAATTATGGTTATGGGGGGGGAAACAGAAAGAGGGAAGGAGGGAGGGGGGTGGGGCCTTGGTGTGTGTCACACTTTATGGGGGCAAGACATGATTGCAAGAGGGACTTTACCTAACAATTGCAATCAGTGTAACCTGGCTTATTGTCCCCTCAATGAATCCTCAGCAATAAAAAAAAAAAAAGAAAAAAAGATAAATAAATAAACTATAAAAAAAAGAAAGCCAGGCATTTCCAAGAAGCACTCACAGATACTTTAAAAAAAAAACAAACAACAAAAACCAAAAACCAATCTTTGCTAACACCTTGACTTTGAACTTTAGACCTTGTGAACTGTGAGACAATAAAGTTCTGTTGTCTAAGCCACCTGCTTTGTGGCACTTTGTTACAGGAGCCCTGAGAACTAAAAGCCCAGATTTGAGTTCAGATCTGTCTGACTCCAAAGTTCTTTCTCTCGTACCATGTCATTCCAGAACATGGTAACGCGTGTTGTCGATTGGATTCATTTACTGAGCTGAAAAAACAAAAATTTCTTTTCTGCATGGGATTCTGTGAGAACTTTCTGCTTTTGCAAACAGGAAGGTGAGCGCTTTCCTTCATAGGCAGCTGTGCTTGAACTACTCCAGACAATCCGGTGTGAGAGATGTAGACACATAATCTTCACACTGAGCAATTGGTGATCATAATTGAGTGAAATTAGCGTTCTCGTGTGTACCCATGGTGACAACACCTGGTGGCCCTGATGAGGCAGAGAGTTTGCTCTTGCTTTCATGGGTAATGTATACGAGTGATCTGAGTAGCACTGATTCTTCTCCTCCCTGTCCTTGTCATATATTATAAGATTGTCCCAGCATATTTATTCACTCACTGTCTTAACAAAATATGTATGAGGCATCTCCCATGGACAAGCTCCTCTCTGGTAGAAATATAGTACAAACCATAAATGTCAGCCACACAGGCAATTTAAAGTTTCCTAGTAGGCATGTTAAAAAAGTAAAGGAACAGGTGGAATTAATTGCAATAGTGTCTTATTTAACACAATTTATTTATTTATTTTTTGAGACAGAGTCTCACTCTGTCACCCTAACAAGAGTGCTGTGGCATCATCATAGCTCACAGCAACTTCAAACTCGTGGGCTCAAGACATCCTCTCGCCTCAGCCTCACAAATAGCAGGGCCTTGAGGTGCCTGCCACAGCACCAGCTAGTTTTTCTATTTTTAGTAGAGTTGGGGTCTCACTCTCAAGCTCAAGGGTTCTACCTGATTCAGGCTCCCAAAGTGCTAGGATTACAGGTGTGAGCCACTGCACCCAGCTTAACACAATCTATTAAAAATTTTCTCAGTTCAATGTGTAATCAATATAAAAATTGTTTCTGTGATTCTCTGCTGTCTTTTCTTCTTACTAACTCTTTAATATTTGGCCCTCACAGCACAGCACATCTCTCTTCGGGCTTGTCAATTTCAGATGCTCCTGTATTGAGATCCAGAGGATAATGCTACAAAAATCATCGTGGTAATAGTAAGAATCATGAATTCCATTTTTTTTTTTTTTGGCAGAGTCTCACTTTGTCACCCCAGTAGAATGCCATGGCATCATAACTCACAGCAACCTCCAACTCTTGGGCTCAAGTGATTCTCTTGCCCTCAGCCTCCCGAGTAGCTGAGACTATAGGTGCCTGTCACAAAACTCTGCTAGTTTTCCTATTTTTAGTAGAGATGCATCTTGCTCTTGCTCAGGCTGGTCTGGAACTCCTGAGCTCAAGAAATCCACTCATCTTGGCCTCCCAGATACTGGGATTATAGATGTGAGCCACTATGCCTGGCCCACTTCCATTTGTTTCTGTACCATATGCTATGAATGTTCTTTTTGTTTTTATTTTTTGAAACCAAGTTTCACTCTGTGACCCTGGGTAGAGTGCCCTGGCACCATCATAGCTCACAGCAACCTCAAAATCCTTGGGTTCACTGAAGCGATCCTCCTGCCTCAGCCTCCTGAGTAGGTGGGGCTACAGGAGCCTGTACCATACCTGGCTGGTTTTTTTTTTCAGTAGATATGGGGGTCTTTCCCTTGCTCAGGCTGGTCTCAAACTTCTGATCTCAAGCAATCCTCCCACCTTAGTGCTGGGATTATGGGTGTGAGCCACAGCACCCAGCCTGCCTACTGTTTTTTACTGAACAATTTATATTAGAGATTTTTTTCAGATTAATGCATATTTCTCTGGGTTGTTTTCATAGCCACATTGTATGGTGCTACCATAATTTAATTAGTCTCCTATAGATGAACACTGGGGGTAGGTCTAGGGTTTGTAATGAAAAGAAACATATTGCCATGAATGTCTTATGCAGGATTGTATAAATTCCTGGAACTGGGACTGCTGAGCCACAGTAAAGGCGTGGGCAACTTGAGAAGATAGCACCAAATTGTCCTCCCTAGAGGTTGTGCCAATTCATACTTCCACTGTCAATGTGGAGGATGTACACTCTGCCTTCTTTAATCCTCAAACTGTGTGAGGTGTATATTATGATACCTGTTTTTTAGCTAAAGAAACTGAGGTCTTGGGTAGGTTAGGTGACACCCACAGTGAAGTGCACGTACACGGGCAAAGCCCAAGTTCAACCCAAGTCCTGTAACACGCACACACATGTACACACACCATAAACTTACAAACTTTTTTTTCTGGATTGTTTGAGAGTAAACTGCCAATGTGACTGTATCCCCACACAGGTCATTTCTGAATAGCCTGGGCTGAATTTTTACTGATTGACTATGAAATTGAGATAATAAAAATAAGCACGGTACGGGTGGCGCCTGTGGCTCAAAGGAGTAGGGTGCCGGCCCAGATGCCAGAGGTGACAGATTCAAACCCAGCCCTGGCCAAAAACTGCAAAAAAATTGCAGAAAAAAAAAAACAACATTGCAAAAAATTAAGCAAGTTATAGTGAGTTTTCCATCAGGTTAGATTCACTCAATACAAAGGATGGTACCTATGGCCTCTCCCTTCCTTTGATGAAATTATGGGTGTGCTAGATTTGGTTAATTTTTTTTTTTTTAGTCTTTTAATTTTTATTACTCAAAAAAGCTTTGTTTTATTATTTAGCTTTCTGACTCTGCTTGTGCCTTCAACACTTTCACACCTATTTTTTGCTCCTCGATAAGGAATGCATGCTTGATCCTGTCACGAACACGCTTAGCACATGTGGAACCTCCATGGGCCCTGTCGACATGTTCTTTTGTTTAAACAAGCTCATGAGAACTTTAGATCTCACAGACGAACCCCTCGGAGTCTGCCTGGGCACGTGTCACATGCAGATTCTGATGCTTTCTCAACCTTCTTGGTATCAAGGTAAACAGTTCTGTTACCAGGGGGTTGGGACAGCCTGGTTTTGTTAGAGGCTGCATTGTAGGAACCCCTGCAATGGTGTGTTAAATGCTGCACCATTCTGCATGCCTCTACATGGCGTCCCCAGAAGAGGAAGAAGAAAATAATGGTGAGTTCAAAGCATCTGGTTAACTTTTACCCCTTTTATTGTGAAAATGACCAACATCTCCAAAAGTAGAACAGTGGCGTGACCCCCATGTACCTAGCAGGTGACTTCAACAAATACTAACAAATGACCAATTTTATTTCATCTAACCTCCTTCTTACTCCTACCTGTAGACCCTGTGGGATTAGCTTAAAACTAAGTGTGGACATGATACAATTCATCCATAAACACTTCAGTATGTTTCTGTGTAAGCACTATTTAAAAATGAAAAAAATAACATGGGCTGAGCACAGTGGCTCACGCCTGTAACCTAGCACTCTGGGAGGCTGAGGCGGGAGGTTGCTTGAGCTCAGGAGTTTGAGACCAGCCTAAGCAAGAGTGAGACCTATCTCTACTAAAGATAGAAAAATTAGCCAGGCATGGTGGTCCATGCCTGTAGTCCTACCTGCTTGGGAGGGTGAGGCGAGAGGATTGCTTTAGTCCAAGAGTTGGAGATTGCCATGAGCTATGATGTCATGGGACTCTACTTAGGGCGACAGAGTGACAGAATGTCTCAAAAAAAAAGAGAACCATTATGGATGTGGTTGCTTTAAGTAATCATTTATCTGGCTTCTCATTTCATTTTATTTTTTTGAGAAACTAGGTTTTGCTCTGTTGCCTGGGCTGGCGTGCAGTGGCCCAATCATAGAACACTGCAACCTTAAACTCCTGGGCTCAAGTGATCCTCATGCCTTAGCCTCCTGCACACCAAAATATCCCATTAATTTTTTAATTTTTTGTAACAACAGGGTCTTGCCACTTTGTCTAGGCTGGTTTTGAACTCATGGCCTCATGTAATCCTCCTGCTTAGGCCTCCTTAAGTGTGGGATTACAGGCTGGAGCCACCACACCTGGGCTCTGGCTTTTTAGTTTTTAATTTTGTGATCTAATATTGGTCCTTTCCAAAAATTGTTTTTTTGAAAATGTTACTCGTCCCTGAAGTCACCAAGTCTGGGAATCATCACTGACCTGAAGCTGGGTTCTGTCGCCACACCTCACAAGTTTTCAGAATGGTTCTGACTCACAGAAGACCCAGGGTTTCTGAGACCAGAAGCTGAAACAATTTTGAGGTAAATAATACAAAATCAAGAATACAAAATAATGCTTGCAAGGGACTATATTTTTAGTGAGAAGAAAGAGCTTACTATAAATTATAAAGTTGAAAAGATGACAAATACTGGAAACATCACAAAATCCAGAAAAATAACATAATGTTTCATTTAATGAACTGCCTGGACCCCCCTCTGTCACATGTTTTCCTAAATTCTTTGTCTGGATATCCTTGATTGCCTCTCCATATGACAAGGATATTATAATATCATGTTCAGCAGAGAGAAGAGGAAGATAATTCAGTTTTTCCTCTGGGGTGATTGCTTGAGATTTGTTTTTTATTATTGGTGGTAGGTGACTTGACACCCAGACTGGCTGTTTGTAGCTCTGCTCCGGGTCTGTGCCCTGGCTTGATAAACTCCATTTCTTGAGATTCTATCAATAGAGGTGCATTTATCACAGCAGTTTTTGCAGTCTTGAGTATACTCCCCACGGGAGAGAAATTCCATCTTGATTAAGTGTCAATGAGATGTGAAACTCTGCTTAGGAGTTTGCCCATCAGATGTGGGGAGAGTTTTCTGGAGACTACATCTGGTTCTGTACCTTTACCACCTTGTCTCTCCTTCACTCCTCACAGAGTTCTGGGTCTGGGCCCTGCAGACAAGTTTCTGTTCTCTTTGGACCTCCGGCTCTGAATGTTTGGGTCACAAGGCTGGGTGGGGATCTCTAGGGGTACTCCCGGAAGGCATTCCTGGGCAGAGATGGATGGTCATGGAAGTGGCTGTGACCCGTATGAATATGTCCCACTGAACACAGACAACACGTGTCACCAAGATAATTCCCACTTAGCCATGTCCCTCAAATACCTGCATGGAGGGTGATCTGATAGAGAAGTCAACGTGGAAAGAGCAGCATTCTTTTTTTTTTTGAGACAGTCTTACTTTGTCGCCTTGGCGTCATAGCTCACAGCAACCTCAGACTCTCGGGCTCAAGTGATCTTCTTGCCTCAGAGTAGCTGGGACTACAGGTGCCCACCAGCATGCTTGGCTAGTTTTTCTTTTTTTAGTAGGACAGGGTCTCACTCTTACTCAGGCTGGTCTCACACTCTTGAGCTCAAGCGATCCACACACCTCAGCCTCCCAGAGTGCTAGAATTACAGCCATGAGCCACCACACCCAGCCCAGGTATCACTTTTAAAAGAAGGAAAAACTTTTCCCTGAAGCTCTGCAGTGTGTTCCCCTTTGCTTCTCATTGGTTAGAATTGCAGCATATGCTCTTGCCTAATCTAGTTTGTTTAGGGAAACAGAATTGTTCTGATAAGCCTGTAACAATTGAGATTCAACGTGTGGAACTGAAGAGAGGCCCTTTCTTCATCACAGAGGCACACAGAGGAGGCGTGGCATTCTGGCCCCCAAGAAGGAGCTGGCTTAGCACCAATAGTGTTTGCTATGTTTTCTACATGACCCACCCCACCCTGCCTGATTCAAAGGCCTGAGAAATCGGAGGTCCACAGATTCTTTTATTTCATCCACAGACTAGAGCCATGCTAGTATCTGAATCGATCTCGTATTTAAACAACGAACAAAAAACCCCCCAACTAAATTAAATACCCAGCCTGTGACTTAGTTTTAAAAAAAAAGCCAATTAATTTGAATTAAGGCTGAATATTGAGCAAGTTGATTATTCTCACTTTGCCTTAGTTTCCTCAGCTGTGAAATGAAGATAGTAATAGTGCCTAAGTTGTAGGATCAATGTAAAGATTAAATAATTACACAGTCAATTTTTCTTATTCTTTGATTCTATAGGTATGAATTTACCTATTCACTAAAATTTCTCAGTAATCCCCAAATCAATATCTGGGGCCAATGTGCTGTCCTTCACAGACATATGCAAAGAAGCAAAAGTGTTGAGTTGCTCAATGTCCATGTTCCCAGGTGAAGTTGAACAAGGGGACATGGTTGTTTTAGCTCTTGTAGTGTAAACACACGTTCTTTTTATGGTCTATTTGGTGCCACATTCTTTTGCATTTTCTTGCTTTTTGTTGGAGATTTTACTGTTTAAAATGGGCCTCAAGTGCAGTGCTGGAGCTCTCCCCATGGTTCCTATGCACAAGACAGCTGGTATGTGCCTTATGGGGAGCAAACACTATTAGCTCAGCTTCATTCAGGTATGAATTATAGTGCTGTTGGTCATGGGTTCAACAAGAACGAATCAACGCTATATAGCAGAACCTCTGTAAGTTGACCAAGGGACGGTAACAAGCTGGTCAGCATACAGAGGTGGTCAACATAAGGAACTGGCCTGCTGTACTGACATGTACATGTGGTGCATGTCATCTATGGAAATTAGGTCAACTTAAGGGGGTGGTCAGTGCAGGGAGGTGGTCAGCGATGGAGGTTCTACTGTATAAAGTGGCCATAGACATGCACACAAAACTAGTTTCTGTGTTGATCAGTTGATTAGAGGCTCCCAGGAACCCGATCCTGTATTTCCTCTAGGAGCGAAGGGTTAGCCTTCATTCATTAAGTGTGTGTGGTGACTTTATAGAATACAACTACCTCAAATAATGAGAACGTAACTACCTCTAATAATGAGAATTGACTATATATAAAGTGTTTAGGATAACTTCTGTCATATAAGAGCTACCTTACTGTTGGTCGCAATGTCACCTGATATAATAATGATACTCACTAACCTAGAACAATGACAGAATCATAGACTATTCAGTAAAGTCAACATGAACTGAGTCTGTATTTCATTCCATTTCATTTATGTCCCTGTCGAAGTAAAGAAGTAAGCACAAAAATAAACATTCACATGACGGGTTTCACAGCCAGACAGCCTCAAGCCAAAGGATCCATCCCAACTCAGTGTCCTCAAGAGATGCCTCTGCAGAGCCCCAGGGAAAGAGAGAGACAGGAGGTGCTGAACTCCAGAAGCTGCAGATCCTGATTCTAGCTGTGACCACCTGGGAAGATGCAGGAGCGTTGTTTCCACTAACAGGACCCCTTGGCTCAGGTCTGGGTTTTGTCCCTTAGGACAGCATGACTCAGGCTCAGCCTCGAGCAGAGGTGCACTCAGGCCCTCGCGTGGGCTGAGAGGCTGAGCTGGGCTGGCTGCAGACTTGGCTGCGAGCAGCACTTCTAGGCCTTCATTAGCATCCTCTCAATCTCTTTCCTTTTTCTTCCAATGCTGGGTAGGGGGAATTCGACTGAACTCCACCTTTATGGGAGGTGAAAAGGGTAGAAGAAATTCCAAGCTGGGCTTTGGTGGAAAGGCGTGGTTGATTCCATTCCTGATTCTTTTAGCTTTTAATATCACTATGACACAACAGTTTCAAGTCTATGTATAGAGCAGCCTATTCAAAGCCATTTAGAATATAGGATAACAATGCCAAAATAATTTCAATGTAAGTCTTTGATCTCCTCATTATAATGCCATTACTATACCATTATTAGCTAAGATTACAATGACAAATCAATTTTAATTGAAGTCTTTGGAGATGCCATTTATAATGCTATTATGTGAATTTGCAATGGGAAAGTTACTTGAGCAAGCTTGTTGAAACAGAGCTATAATGCCCCTGTAATGGAAAATTTTGATGATGAAATTATTCCAAGTCCCTAAGGACTGGTAATTATCCTATAAAACTACCAACCATGAAAATGATGGCCCCCCATAATAAATCATGCAATAGATAATATCTACAGATCAAAGTATCTCATAGAATGAGGTCTCAAAAATCATAGAATCCTAAAGCCGATAAATGGTTCTCATTTTATAAACAAGAAAGCAGGCACAAAGTGAGACAGGGCTTGCATAAAACCATGGAGTAAGCAGCAGGGACTGGACTCAAACTTTGTCTTCAGGGCTTGGATTTCTAGACAAGATGGGGCTCTAGGAAAACAGAAATATGGTGAGGTTAGCACTCAGTAGAAGCACAGAAAAACTTCCAGATCATGAGGATATTATGAGATACTCACTTTGGATTAGAAGATTCTAGAAGAGGCTGGGCCTGGTGGCTCATGCCTGTAATCCCAGCACTCTGGGAGGCCAAGGTGAGCGGCTTGCTTGAGCTCAGGAGTTCAAGACCAGCCTGAGCAACAGTGAGACCCTGACTGTATTAAAAATAGAAAAACTAGGGCAGCGCCTGTGGCTCAGTGAGTAGGGCGCCGGCCCCATATACCAAGGGTGGTGGGTTCAAACCCAGCCCCGGCCAAACTGCAACAACAAAAAAATCGCCGGGCATTGTGGTGGGTGCCTGTAGTCCCAGCTACTCAGGAGGCTGAGGCAAGAGAATCACATAAGCCCAAGAACTGGAGGTTGCTGTGAGCCGTGTGACGCCACGGCACTCTACCGAGGGCAGTAAAGTGAGACTCTGTCTCTACAAAAAAAAAAAAAAAAAATAGAAAAACTAGCCTGGTGTCATGGTGGGCACCTATGGTCCCAGCTACTTGGGAGGCTGAGGCAGGAGGGTCATTGGCTGAGCCCAGGAGTTTGAAATTGCTGTGAGCTATGATGATGACACGGCACTGTACCCAGGGTGACAGAGTAAGACTGTCTTAAAAAAAAAAAAAGATACTAGAAGACATTTTCAGTGTCTGGTGATTCCATGATCACCAATGTTGGGAAGTTGGCCACACAAAAGTGAGGACTTTATTCTGATTCCATCATTTCCTATGAGAGAATGTGTCTTTCTTGGAAGAGAAATGTAAACTCTTCTGGCTTTGAGTAGATAAAGATAGAGAGGAAAAACAATCACATTGTACCAACAAATTGCTTAATTTAGGCAACTAAGGACTTAGTAAAAATAAAAAATCAGTTAGACTAGTTGTTTGGCTAAAGAGAGCATTTAATTCAATCACCCTGGGAGGCCAGTGCCTCAAATTAGCTCATTAGAGTGTCTTTTAACCCCAGAGCAAAGCTTTTGTTGGCTCCTCCCTTTTAATCTTAATTTGTTCAAAACACAGCCGGCCTCCTCTCATGTGATAAAGCTCCCTGGTCATGTCCCTCTTGTCTCGTTTTTCCCCTTCTGCCCTGGCCCACCCTGTTCTGGAAGGGGCAGGACTATGTAGGGAATATGTTCTCTCCCTGAGTCTGTCTCTTCCTTGCACTGTTCCACCATGGGCCAGACCTCCTGGCCTATTTTCTTTCAACTTGTCCATTCATTAACGATAGAAAGCAGCTGACATTTTTAGAGAGCATGCTATGTGCCAAACACAGTGCTAATGATTTTATTTAGCAAAATCCAGCTGAAATTATCACAACATATGAACCTGGAGCCTAGTGGAGTAATTTACCCAAGGTCATGTGTGAGGCTGGAATATGAACCCTCATTTGTTGAGTCCCCAGAGCTTAAACTTCTGACCATTTTGTAGCACAGAGGCAGCTTAGCTTAGCAGAATAGCTGAGTGCCCGGGATCGGCAGACAAGCAACCTATTTACATCTGGGCTCTGCCGTTTCCTAGTTGAATTACAAGTTAAGTTAAGTTACTTAACTGTCACATGCCTCAGTTTCCTTATCTGTAGAACTGAGGCTGCTAGTAATAACTTAATGTGTTATTTAAAGTTGCTGTGTACAGAGCACTTGCCCAGATGCCCAGATGGATCTGTAAAATGACACTTTTTACTGCTTCCCTCATCAACTACATGACCAAATTTGCTAGATTCTGTGAATTTTAGGGGGGAAAGAATGAGAAAAGATCACACCTATAATCCTAGCACTCTGGGAGGCTGAGGCAGGTGGATCATCTGAGTTCAGGAGTTCTAGCCCAGCTAGAGTGAGATCCTATCTCTAAAATAGCCCGGTAGTCCCAGGTACTCAGGAGGCTGAGGCAAGAGAATCACTTGAGTCCGAGAGTTTGAGGTTGCTGTGACACCATGGCATTCTACTCAGGGTAACAGAGTAGACTCTGTCTTAAAAAAAAAACAAAACAAGAATTAGAAGTGAGATGCAGTTAATTAGTGATTTCCATGAATGCACCATCCCACATCAACTGTGGGTATATAACACTTGGCTTGAGTGCACAATTTAAGAGGGAAAACTGGACCTCAGGGAGGCCAGTAGTAGCCTGTGCCTGCAAATGCCAATTTTGAGGGGGCAGAGCTTGAGAG
Source organism: Nycticebus coucang (assembly GCF_027406575.1). NCBI lineage: Eukaryota > Metazoa > Chordata > Mammalia > Primates > Lorisidae > Nycticebus > Nycticebus coucang. The sequence goes on along the minus strand of NC_069781.1, from coordinate 151,833,003 downwards.
GGTGAAATCAGTGACCATCCTGAGGGGGATGAAAATCACTTTCACAAAGTCAAGGCCAAAATGTTAGTGTGCATTACATAGCTGTGGGAAAAGCAGTATAACTAATTATCCTTGGAGGGGTGGGGGTCGGTTAAGCTTTAGACAATTTCAATAAAATTCCTTAGACCCACGTTCAGCAGGCCACTGCGGAACAATGGCTCAGGAATGTCGGAATTCTGGGTTGTCATCCTCACTCAGCTACGGATCTGTGCTGTGACTGTCGTCATTCCCCACCACCTCCCCACCGCCCCATGCCTCTGTTTCCCTTCCTGCCAGATGCCAGCCGTCTCCCTGGGTGATTTTGAGGGATAACCAATAAAAAGGATTACAGACAAGAACCACCATCCAAATAGTTAATAAAAATGGTATTTTGTACTCAATTATTTGCATCTCAACCCTTTATATCTTGTCTTCTACATCCTGTACCCTTTCTCTTTCTTATCATTGGCCTTCTCTCCCCATCCCCCACAGAGAAGCACACATGTGACATGTATGGTCCAGTATCTTGCAGCAATAGTACAATCTGGATGAGGAGCATTGGCCATGCTGTGACTTCTCACGTAGTTGCTGTCCAAGAAAGAAATTCACCTAAAAGATGCCTCCCTCCCCCTGCCTGCAGCCCAACAAAGAAGCAATAGAGAAAAACGCCACAGCAGCCCCAGTGCTCACAATGTGACTTGGGTGTCACTGTCAGTGCCTGAGCAAAGGTAATAGAAAGATTCTGAATGTGGAGAAAAATAATAAAATTGCCAATGTGCTGGAAATTAAACTTAACTCCACGAGCATAAATAATGAACACAACATTGATGGAAATAAATGGTGTACTTGGCTTTAGAAATGTTATTTGAATAACTGATATTGTACTTTGTCGGGCTACGGTTTCCAATGCATTCGATTATACATTTTAATGTTTCCCCCCAGTCTTTCAAATCAGTATAAATTGCTGTAGGTAGCAGGCTTGTCTTGATCTTTAGCTGCCATGACAACAGGAAACAGAAATGCATTTTCATAACAATTGCTAGCAATGTTTAGTATCACTGTGAGTGTCAGGGAACAGCTGGCTTTGGGAAGAAAACAAGCATTGTTTTCTTTCCTCGAAAGCTTTTCTTGTAATAATTGAAAAAATAGGTAGAAAAATTGTTGTTTAGGGGAAAAGTAGGTAGTTGGGAATAAAGCCTGGACCTGGAGGGGGGAGGCATGGATGTGAGGAGAGAGAGAGAGAGAGAGATAGAGAGAGAGAGAGAGAGACTCTTGCCTAGGAAAGGATGTTAAGCCAGTAGGTACTAGTGTAAAGCTATCTAGAAAGTAACTGGGTCATCAGATCAGCAAATGGAGTCAAATACTGTGATTTTAAGTGACATAATCAATTTTTACAAACTAAGAGAAATACATACGCATTTCTTTCTCCTACCTACTTGTTTTAACTCAAATATTCTAAAGTAGCCAAAAAACCCCCCAGCAAACCTGGAATTTTAGAAAACAACACATGTTTTTATTTATTTATTTATTTTAAAATTTCAGTATAGTACGAGGGTACAGATAATAGGTTACAGTGTTTGCACTTGTTAGGTAAAGTCCAAGTAGTGGTTTTGCCTCTCACCAAGGAGGGTTCCATACACCCTTACTTATTGTGCTTGTTAGGTGACAGCTTACAGAATCCCCTCCCTCCCCCCTTCTCTGCTCTCCTCCCTCCCTTGAGTTTAATTGTGTTTTTCTCTTGTGTGAGTATTTGTTGTTCTACTGGTTTCATATTAGGATTGAGTACGTTGGGTGCTTGCTTTTCCATTCTTGTGATACTTTGCTAAGTAGAATGTTCTTCAACTCCATCCAGGTTAATACAAAAGACGTAAAGTCTCCATTGTTTTTATGGCTGAATAGTATTCCATGGTGTATAAATATATATATATACCCCAGTTTATTATTTCATTCATGAATTTATGGGCACTTGGGTTGATTCCACATCTTGGCAATTGTGAATTGTGCTGTGATAAACATTCTAGTGCATATGTCCTTATGGCAAAATGATTTTTTTTTCTTCCAGGTAGATAGCTAGTAACATGATCGTGGGATCAAATGGAAGGCCTACTTTTTTTTTTTTTGTAGAGACAGAGTCTCACTGTACCGCCCTCGGGTAGAGTGCCGTGGCGTCACACGGCTCACAGCAACCTCTAACTCTTGGGCTTACGTGATTCTCCTGCCTCAGGCTCCCAAGCAGCTGGGACCACAGGCGCCCACCACAACGCCCGGCTATTTTTTTGTTGCAGTGTGGCCGGGGCTGGGTTTGAACCCACCACCCTCGGCATATGGGGCCAGCGCCCAACTCACTGAGCCATAGGCGCCGCCGGGAAGGCCTACTTTTAATTCTTTGAGGATTCACGCTTCTTTCCACAGAAGCTGAATACAACATATTATTTTTGGATAACATCCTTAAAACACACCCGAAATCATGTGCTCCAGAAAAGAGGGGTGGAGGGCTTCCTTCTCCTAGTTTTCTGAAATTTATTTTATCTCCGGTCTGGTGCCACCAGAGCAGAGGGGAAGCTTTGCCGTAGCCTGGTGTTTAAGAGACATTTCACAGGCTGCCTTGTCCTCAACTGGGGAGGGCTTTTTATTTTGTTTTGTTTTGCCCTCTCTTGATCTCAGTTCCTTTTTTTTTGAGATGGAGTCTCACTCTGTCACCCTGGGTAGAGTGTTGTGGTGTCAGAGCTCACAGCAACCTCAAACTCTTGAGCTCAAGCGATCCTTTTGCCTCATCCTCCTGAGTAGCTCAGACTATAAGCACCTGCCACAGTGTCCGGTTAATTTTTCTTCTTCTCTTCATTTTTTTTTTTTTTTTTTTTTTTTTTTAGAAAAGACAGGGTCTCACTCTTCCTCAGGCTGGTCTTGAACTCCTGAGCTCAAGCAATCCACCCACCTCAGCCTCCTAGAGTATTAGGATTACAGGCGTGAGCCATTGCGCCAACTTCAATCTCAGTTTTTAAATTTTAAATTAGGGTTAATAACTGATTGGTTTTGGGTACAAGATGAGGTGTGCAAAGGACTTAGCAGAGTGCCTGCCGTGTAGTGAATGTTTGAAATTTGGCAGTTGTTGCTATCACTGCTGTAGGATTATTTGACTGATAGAGAACATCTGTCTTATTCTGTTATCTGCTTACATCAAGCTCTTAATGTTACTTAATGCTAGCTTTTAGAGTTATTAGAGCAATTAGGTGGTTCTCAGATTGCTGGTGCCCTAAAGTTCTTGGCTTAGAAATTCTGTTCCTGACAGGAAACAGAATTTCCTTCAAAAAGATTTGACAAAAGAGAGTTCAATGAAGCAACTATTTGGAGAGATGTAGGCAGAGGTGAGGGAACAGTAAAGGACGCTGAAGTCTCCAGGGACCAGCAAGAGCGGGAAGCCTGGAGGGCCAGGGGGAGACAGGCAGGGACAGCAGATGGGTTTGGCTGGGGCCGTGGAGCAGCGGCATCCACTACGGGATGGACAGCTCAACAGCAGGGAACCAGAAGAAATATCTTTTTTTTTTTTTTGAGACAGAGCCTCAAGCTGTTGCCCTGGGTAGAGTGCTGTGGCATCACAGCTCACAGCAACCTCCAACTCCTGGGCTCAAGCAATTCATCTGTCTCCACCTCCCAAGTAGCTGGGACTATGGGCATCGGCCACAACGCCTGGCTATTTTTTGGTTGCAGCTGTCATTGTTGTTTGGCGGGCCCAGGCTGGATTCGAACCCACCAGCTCAGGTGTATGTGGCTGGTGCCTTAGCCACTTGAGCCACAAGCGCCGAGCCAGAAGAAATATCTTGACGTTTCTCTCCTCTCACATCTCATCAACTGCTGGTGCCTCCCACTGGCTGACTCGAACCAGCAGAGAGCAAGGGGCTGGGTGACCAGATCACAGGGGTCAGCTCCTGGGAGCCTTAGAGCAGAGAGAGAAGGACAATGAACAGATCTGTGGCGGCAAACGAAGTGACTGCAGTCAGCAGATTGTGTTCATCTGCACTTAGTGTGATTTTTGGCTTCTACTGTGGGCTTTTAAAAAATTACTGTTTTATTTTTCATATGTTACTCATTTATGTCTGGTAAAATTATGAAAATGAGGACTATGGCACGTTCCTTTTCTAGTCCCCACAAAGCTTAGCATAAGGCAAAAACTGGGAATAATAATGGCCATGATTAGACCAGCAGTTACTATGTATCAGGTATTGATCTAGGTATCTCATATCAATATTTTGACTGATTCTATTCTCATAACAACCCTATGGAAGGCACTATTACTACTCCCATTTTGCAGACAAAATAACTGAGGTCTAGAGGGTGGTTAAGTAGGTACTAAATAACAAATGTGCTTTTTTTTAATGTCTGTGTCTACAGAGATAGTTGCTTTCATCAAAGACACAGAAGATGAAGAATGGTATAGAAACTCTAGGTGAGGTGAATTGGGTAGATTTTAGAGCCTCTTTCTTTGCTGGGGGCTGGGATTCCTAAACCCTACAGCGGGAACATGTGGGTAATGAGTGAATGATTTTAGGTGATACAAAAATTGAAATGGAAAGGAGAGTCATTCCTTTCTGAGGTGCCTTTTAATTCTGATTACATTAGTGGGAAAGTCTCAGCTGGGTCCTCGTCAATAACACCTGCCACTTGCAAAATCTTCCCTTTTACAAAGAGACCAAACGCCCCAGACTCAAAGCCTTTGGAGGCAAATATTTAGGGTTTTCTTTTTGGTGTGTGTTTTATGATAGAAGCAATATTCTTCTTCTTTCTCTGTTTAATAGTATATATATATATATAAAAAGGGCGGCACCTGTGGCTCAGTGAATAGGGCACTGACCCCATATACCGAGGGTCGTGGGTTCGAACTCAGCCCCGGCCCAACTGCAACAAAAAATAGCCGGGTGTTGTGGTGGGTGCCTGGAGTCCCAGCTACTGGGGAGGCTGAGGCAAGAAATCACCTAAGCCCAGGAACTGGAGGTTACTGTGAGCTGTGATGCCACGACACTCTACTAAGAGTGATAAAGTGAGACTCTGTCTCTACAAAAAAAAAAAAAAAAAGTCTAATAAGAATTTCTTTAAAAAAGTATATATTTAGGTTAAAGAGAAAGTGCCTTTAATAAAAATATTATATAAATAATAATTGTGTTAGAATAGCTGGTATCCTATTTAAGCGAAATTTTGTTTTCATTTAATTTCTTTTCCTTTTTTTATCTCTACCTTGTAGCATCAGTTCAAGGATTGGCAAAATTTTGGAAGTGTTGTATGTCTTCTGGAGTTTGGGAAATATTTATTTTAGGGAAAGGGGCTTGGAGCTGGCTAATCCCATTGTAAACTCTGGACTCCTCCAGCTTAATGAACCTTGTTGGAGGTAACATGAAAGTTTCATTCCTTTCACTATTTTGTCTTACTTCTCATTTTCACTTTTTATATAATTTAAGGGAAGTAAGAACGAATAAATAAACTGTGCTGAACACCAAAGGCGGTGTCGGATCAGTTCATAGAAATCTCAGAAACTTTCGTCAAATGCTCTTGTAGGCTGGCTGGGCATGGTGGCTCATGCCTGTAATCCTAGCACTCTGATTGGCTGAGGTGGGTGGATTGCTCGAGCTCAGGCATTTGAGACCAGCCTCAAATTGAGATTGAGACCCTGTCTCTACTAAAAATAGAAAAAAAGAAAAAAGAAAGAAAGAAAAAAAAGAAAAGAAAAGAAAAAGAAAAAACTAGCCAGGTTTAGTGGCGGGTGCCTGTTGTCCCAGCTACACAGGAGACTGAGGCAAAAGGATCGCTTCCAAGAGTTTGAAGTTGCTGTGACCTATGACACCAGGGCACTTTACCCAGTGTGACAGAGTGATACTTTGTTCTAGAGAGAGAGAGAGAGAGAGAAAAGACTTTTGTAGGCCGAATGAAGATCTCCCAAAATATTTGGTCCGAATCCCTGGAGCTTGTAAATGTTACTTTATATAGCAAAGACTTTGAAGGTATGATTAAGTTAGGAATTTTATGATGGGGGGATCATCCTGGATTATCTGTGTGGGTCCTAAATGTGATCACAAATGTCTTTATCAGAGAGAAGCAGAGGGAGATTAAATACAGAGTTGAGAAAGCAGTGAGAACATGAACAGGGAAATTTGAAAATCTTGGCGGGAAGATTGTAGTGATGTGCTTGTAAGCCAAGAAATATGGGTAGTCACCAGGAGCTGGAAAGGGCCAGAAACAGAACCCCCTAGAGCCTTTGGAGGGAGCAGAGCTCTGCTGACACCTCCTTTTGGCCCATTGATACTAACTTCAGACTTCTGGCCTCCAGAACTGTGTGAGAGTAAATTTCTATTGTTTTAGCCACAAGGTCTGTTGCCACAGGAAACCAAATCTTGGTTGCCGTAGAAACTAACACAAAGAGCCCTTTAATAAAGGACTAGAAGGAAAGATACAAGTAGATCAAGAGGTCAAATCCTAAAGGACAGCCGCTGGCCACAGTCTTACAACTAGAACATAAGGACTTTGAAGCTTGCTTGTATATTAATGATTTCCTTCAGAGCACACAAATTTATTTTATATTTTTATTTTTTCTATTCTGTCCAATAAAAGAAGTCAATGAAGTTGATTGCTGTGACATCACTTTCTTTGAATCATCTCTGTCCCTGGGTCACTGGGACCCACTTTCTCTGCTCTCTCTTTAAACCTTGGTGCTTATTTGGACCCCTCCCTCTGGAGTCTTCTCATTCTATAGACTTTTCCTGAATGAACTCAGCCACTCTTGTGGCCTCATCTATCACTTCAATGCCTAAATAGATTTTTATTTACAGCCCCCAATCTCTGTCTGATTCTCCACTTGGGTACTGTACAGACACCTCAAACATATGACAACACTATATGTGACCTTAGCATCTCACTGATTTCTCCAATGCCTAAGTGAAAATGTGTGTTCCTCTTTCCAGATTTCCTACTGCGGAGAATTTAACCAGAATTTATCCAGTGACATGGGGTTGATTCTTTTTTTTTTTTTTTAAATTAAAACATTTCTGGCCAGGCATGGTGGCTCATGCCTGTAATCCTAGCACTCTGGGAGGCCCAGGTGGGTGGATTCCTTGAGCTCAGGAGTTTGAGACCAGCCTGAGCAAGAGTGAGATTAGCAGGTGCCTGTAGTCCCAGCTACTCAGGAGACTGAGGCAGGAGGATCACTTGAGCCCAGGAGTTTGAGGTTGCTGTGAGTTATGATGCCACCACACTCTACCCAGGCAGACAGAATGAGACTCTGTCTCAAAAAAATAAAATTAAAATATTTTTAAAAAAACATACAATTGTGGTAAAATAAACATAAGGGTTATCATCTTCACCATTTTATTTTTGAGACAAAGTTTCACTTATTAACACTTGGTAGAGAGCCGTGGTGTCTGTCACAGCTCACAGAAACCTCCAAATCCTTGGGCTTAGGCGATTCTCTTGCCTCAGCCTCCTGAGTAGCTGGTATTACAGGTGCCCGCCACGACACCTAGCTATTTTTTTTGTTGTTGCAATTTGGCCAGGGCTGGGTTTGAACCCACCACCCTCGGTATATGGGGCTGGCGCCCTACTCACTGAGCCACAGGCACTACCCATCTTCACCATTTTGAAGTGTATAGTTCAGAGCTATTAGTTAATTCTTATGGCCATGCAATCATCATTACCCTTCATCTCTCCTCTCTGAAACTTTACCCCCATTAGAATAGCTTCCCCTCACCTTCCCTTAACCCCTGATCGCCTCCACTTTCTTTTGTTTCTATGAATTTGACAACTTTAGGTACTTCATGTAAGTGGAATCTTACAGTATTTGTTTTTGTGACTGGCTCTTTCACTTAGTGTAATGTCTTCAAACTTCAACAATCTTGTAGCACGTGTCAGAATTTCCTCTTTTTAAAGGCTGGTTAATATTACACTATATATGTGTGTGTGTGTGTGTGTGTATATACGTATATAAACACACCAAATTTTGTTTATCCATTCATGTGTCAACAGATCCTTGGGATGATTCCACCTTTTGGCTTTTGTGAATGCTGCTATGAATGTGGGTATATAAATGTCTGTCTGAGTCCCTGTTTTCACTTCTAATGAGTATGGACCCAGAAGTGAAATCGCTAGGTCATAAGGTAATTTCATGATTAATTTTTTTTTGAGGAATGGCCATACTATTCCCTGTTGCAGATGCACCATTTCACACTCCCCCCTGCAGTGCAGAAGTATCCCCATTTCTCTGCATTCTTACTAACCCTTGGCTATTTTCTTTTATTTGACAGTGGATATCCACATGTCTATGTGGTGGATGATCAGTTCTTGAGCCTCCCTCTATCTAAGCTCCCCTTCATCCAATCAATTGCAACTCCTGTCCATTCTCCTTGTGTTTATCTCCTAGATGTATCTTTTCTTTTCCCTAAATCATCCCTGGCATTTGCTCACCTAGGTCCTTACCATTTCTTGTGAGGCAATAGCCACATTCAATTTATCCTCCATAGTGGTGTTCCCAAGCAGTGGTGTCTGAGGTATCTGTACAGTATCCAAGTGGAGAATCGGACACAGAGCAGGGGCTGTAGATAAAGTGTGGATGAGTGTCTTTTTGGCACTAGGGACTGGTTTCATGGAAGGCAATTTTTCCATGGACAGAAATGGTAGGTGGGTGGTGGGATGGAAAGCGGAGCTCGGGCGGTGATGTGAGTGAATGGGGAGCAGCTGTAAATACAGATGAAGCTTTGCTTGCTCAACCCCCCACTCATCGCCTGCTGTGTGGCTCCGTTCCTAACAGTTCATGGACAAGTAGTGGTCCATAGCGGTTTGGGACCCCAGCTGTATGGCATAGTCAGAATAAAAAAAAATCATCTAATTAGTTTGCTCAAAACCCTTCAATGGCTGTTTTTGGCTTTCAGGACCAAGGCTCCTACGTGCGATCAGCTGGCTTACTGGGGGTCTGGCTGCTACTTTCCCTCTTCACCTATTTTATGGGCCAACAAGGTAAATGACCTGCAGCCATTATCTCTCTCACTTTGTACACACACCCTGCCTTGGCACAGGCAGTGTTCCCTATTGCATTAGAGGGGATGAGAAATACATCCCATGAGGGCAAGAACTGTGTTTATTACAATTGCTCATTACTATGACTCTGGTGGCTCCTAAGTGCCTGGAACATAGGGAGGGGCTCAGAAATGTTTATTGTATGCCATTATATGACAACCACTGTGTTAAACCTTTGCTTGCTTTACCTCATTTAACTCCCACAATGATCCTTTGAGGTACTGTTATTGCCTCAGTTTTATAGATGAGGAAACTAAGGTTTGGAGTGTTTGAATATCTTGCCCGCACCATACAGTTTGAACGTGGCAGAGCCAGGAACCAGATCCAGAATTGTCTGATTTGAGAGCTCACATTGTTCACAGCTGTTTTATTCTCTTGGTCAGTTCAGGCTGATATAACGGAACATTGTGGACTGCATGGCTTATAGACAGGGATGCTATTTCTCACAGTTCTTGAGGCTGAAAGTTTGGTATTGGGATGCCAGCATCGTTGGGTTCTGAGGAGGACCCTCTTCTTGCAGATGGCAGACTTATTTTTTCCTCACAAGATCAAAAGAGAACCAGCTAGTAAGCCGGTCTCTTCAAGAGACCTAATCATTTCACAAAAGCCCCATCTCCTAATGCAGTCACGCTGGGGTTAGGGCTTCACATGTAAATTTTGGTGCAACCCAAACGGTCAGCCCCTTGCAACGATGCCGCCTCCTACTCCAGCCACCTGTGGCAAACCACGTGATCTGTCCCCATGGGTCTTTTACTGTGAGCTTCACATGTGTCACTGTTGTAGATGGTGAGTCATGACAGTGAGCGCCAGGTCATACATACGCTGCCCTGTTGGTGTTTTGGAAAACTGACTTGGGAGAGGAACAGGATCAAGGCAGTCTTGGATATTAGGAATCTGGCTTGTGGCAGGAATGGAATGATTATGGTAACTTGGATACAGTGGTAAATAAGTAGCCCGCAATGTTTCTTCTCTTCCTTGATTAATGCTCTCAAGACTGGAAGCCCTGAGTGTGAGTAGTGGATGAGCTGAGCTGACTTGTGCCGGCACCTCATTCCCACGCTGCTGGGGTGTGGAGGGGAAGGACTACACCCACCCATGAAGACTCTACTCCATGGAAATTAAAGAGTTTTTTTTTTTTTTTTGAGACAGTCTCATTTAGTCACCCTCAGTAGAGTGCCCTGGCGTCACAGCTCATAGCAATGGGCACCTCAAATTCTTGGATCACTTCAAGTGATCCGCTTGCCTCAGCCTCCCAAATAGCTGGGACTACAGGCGCCTGCCACAACACCCGGCTCTTCTTGGACATGGGGGTCTTGCTCAGGCTGGTCTTGAACTGAGCTCAGGCGATCCACCTGCCTTGGCGTCCAGGAGTGCTGGGACTACAAGTGTGAGCCACCACACTTGGCCTAATTACAGAACTTTTAAAAAGGAGGCAAGGACGCTGAGCAGCCTACAAACCAAAAACATCTGAGACAAGTATTATTATTACTATTATTATATTATGTAACTATTCTTATAACAGTTAAGAATTGTTGACTATAATCTCTGCAGTAAACGGAAAAGAAGGACTGGAATGGATAAGAAAAGTTTTTGGAGCACATGCTATTTGAGACCTGGGTCCTGAGCTGTGGGGCTGGATTGTAGGGCAGAGAGAAGGTAAGTTATCTTGGTCAATGCACAGTGATCAAGGATTTGGCAAACAAGGGGCGGGTGTGTGTGCGTGTGCACGTGTGTACGTCTTTGGAATTTCAGTTGAATGTATAGTGTATGGGTCTTTGTTTTCTCTTTCGGAACCTTCTGGATATTCTTTTCCCCAGAGGTGGTGATAAAAATAACACAGGATGTTTAAAGTGCATTTTTTCCCCTTCTCATTCGTGTATATCCTTATTGTATTCAGGAGTGGACAGAGAAACACAAAGATAAAAAGATTAAGGAAGAGGCGGCGCCTGTGGCTCAGTGAGTAGGGCGCCGGCCCCATATGCCGAGGGTGGTGGGTTCAAACCCAGCCCCGGCCAAACTGCAACAACAACAAAAAAGGGCAGCCGGGTGTTGTGGCGGGTGCCTGTAGTCCCAGCTGCTTGGGAGGCTGAGGCAAGAGAATCGCATAAGCCCAAGAGCTGGAGGTTGCTGTGAGCCATGTGATGCCACGGCACTCTACCGAGGGCAGTAAAGTGAGACTCTGTCTCTATGAAAAAAAAAAAAAGAAAAAAGATTAAGGAAGAAACTTCTTGCTGATAGGAGTTTAAAAGAATCAAAACTCTGTAAGTTTAAAAAAAATAGTTTTTTTTTTTTTTTAAATAGGCCAGGCGCAGTGACTCATGCCTGTAATCCATCACTCAGGAAGGCCAAGATGGGGGATCACTTGAAGTCATGAGTTTAAGACCAGCTTGACTTTGTCTCTACTGAAATTGGCAAATTAGCCAGGTGGTGTAGAGGGTGCCTTTTAGTCCTAGCTTTTCGGGAGGCTGAGGCAGGAAGAGAGGAGTTTGAGGTTGCTGTGAGTTAGGCTGAGGCCACTCTGCCTCAAAATGAGCAAACAAACAAACAAAACAAATAATCAAAATGATAAAAGGAAGAGAACATTCAGCTGATTGATCTGCTGGTCCTGATATTTTGGTTTGTATTTCTTCCACAAAAGAGATAATCTCAGATCACATGACATCCAGTTTTAAGTGACAAACAGAATTAGGAATTCAACAGACACACATCTACTCACCTGAAGTGCTTTTAAAGAAGTAATGGAGCAGAGAATTGCTGCATTCTGAAACCATCCATGCTATTAAAAGGGAAGTTCTAGAAAGGCAATATGTTAGTTACATTTGGCATGGAGTTTGTCCAACAACTCAGTCATTTTTGCAATAGGTTGGGTGCAGTGACTCACGTCTGTAACCCCAGCACTCTGGGAGGCTGAGGTGGGTGGACTGCCTGAGGTCACAGGTTCGAGACCAGCCTGAGCCAGAGCGAGACTTTATGTCTAAAAATAGCCAGGCACTGTGGAGGGTGCCCGTAGGTCCAGCTACTTGGGAGGCTGAGGCAAGAGAATCGATTGACTGCAAGAGTTTGAGGTTGCTGTGAGCTATGATGCCAAGGCATTCTACCAAAGTGAGACTTTGTCTCTAAGAAACAACAACCCCCCCCAAACAAACAATGAAAAAGATTTTTGCAGTATTCACATATCACCAATACTATTATTTTCTTGAAATATTTTTTAA